>NC_080466.1:14467500-15067500 GCF_030265055.1 Doryrhamphus excisus | reverse complement strand
AATGTTTCATTTAATTAAATGAATACATAAAAACAGTCGTTACTGAGGTGGTGTGTACATTTTTTTAATGTACACATTAAAAAATATGTCTTATGTTCATTATTGTTATTTATCATTATATATAATTATAATTGTAATTATAATTGTAATTGTCCCTGAAGTCTGTCCCTGAAGTAAACATTCATATACTATAGTTCAAAATATTAAAAATTATATATTATAATAATCATATAATTAATTATAATTATAATTATCATATATATGATAAGTTCTCATATATATGATATATAATTATCATATATATGATAATTATATATATTATAATTAAAGAAGACAAACAAAATTATATATATAATTATATATATTATAATATATAAATAAAATATAAAATATTTTTATTTTTATAATTGTTATAAAAATTAAAATGTATATTATAATTATGATTATAATCATTTATATCATGATTATAATTATTATATATAATTATTAATATTTTGAACTATAGTATATGAATGTTTACTTCAGGGACACCCTGGACAGTAGAACATTACTTTGGAGAACCACTTAAACAAAACTTTTTACATCACTATACCTTCACACAAAATCTACAAGAAGAACATAGACAGGAAGTGGCCATTTTTTATTGGCCTGTGGCAGAAATGTTACTAAAATGTTGTAATCCAACAAGAAAAAGTCACATTTTTAAAGTTATTTTTAGTGGCATAAAGATGAAATATTCAAGAAAGACGTTTTTCAAGTCGTAATATTATGAAAAACGTTGATGATGATTTCATATGACAGCTAAAATATTTGTTTAAAATTTGCACAAATGAGGAGAAAAAGAGCAACAGTGAAGTTGATGCTATAGTAGGATTTTTCACTTTTAACACAAAGCTCACATTTTTAAACATACAGTTCATAACTTTTTAGCATATTTACAAAATATCAAATAGGCCCTTTGGCATTCTTTCATTTTCCACATGCATGGGGCCCCTGGTGGAAAAAGTTTGGACACACCCACCGTGGGCTAACTTGCAAAGTTAACGTGTTTTAAACTCCAGTTTAAGCACACTGCTTCATTTCTTTTTACACTCTAATGACTCTCATTCCTCAATGAACGTGTTCCAATTGAAAGGTTTGGAAGCAAAGCAAACCTTTTTATTGCATTGACTCTGAAGCCATTTTCATGGAGCTTTCCTGGGTTCGATTCCATTGGCTGTTCATGAATTATGTGTCCGATTTCCATATGTATATCTTCCAAATGTAGGTTTGAACGACAATTTAAAAAAATCTCTATTCGTTCAAATTGTCAGTTTTTAAAGCCATTATCGGCCATGCACTTTTTATTTTATTGTTTTTAAATTATTGTTCATAAAAATAAACGTTCCGTTTCGGATCGGCACTGACCTGGACTCTGGACTCGGGCAGGTTGATCTTGAGGGCCACCTCCTCCCTCATGAAGATGTCCGGGTAGCGGGTCTTGGCGAACAGAGCCTCCAGGATGTCCAGCTGGGTTCGGGTAAAAGTGGTCCGCTCCCTGCGCTGCTTCCGGGGGTTGGCTGTAAGAGGAAGCCCGGTGAGGACACATGTACGGTACCTTTCTAACTTTATGATCCACCTGAAAATGTTTCTTATAAGGGGCGGAAAGGGTGCGTGGAAGCTGAAGGTTAAGGTGGCCCTACCAGGGTAGCCCACTGAAGGGTGCAGCAGGTCCATGGCGGCTCCGCTCAGGCCCAGTCCGTTCATGCCGTACGGGCCCTGTTTGAGGTAAGACATCATGCTCCAGGCGGGTAGACCCGCTCGGACCGGCCCGGGAACAAAGATCAGGTCCACTGGAGACGTCCTGCTGTAGTACAACAGTACGTTTATTTACTTTGTATGCTTTTATTGTACTTTGTGACGCGCAGGTTTCCAACTTTCATACAACTTTTATCATTAAAAAACCCCAAAAGTTCTACTCTACCATCTAGATGAAAACTTTTTATTTGAATACAATTGTAATAAATAATATTTCACACTTTAGTTAGCCAAATTATTATTTTACATGAACAAAACGAACGAACGCCGTCTTTATTTTAACTCAAAAGGATACTAGATGGTGGAAAAATAAATTAATAAAAATACAGGACTTAAATGACCTTCATGTACCCTTCAGTGTGTTGAATTTTAAACATTTTTACATATTAAAAAATAGTAAGAGGTTAAATAAAAAGTTATTTTCACATTTGAATTCATACTTTTACAATTACACATTTTACCTGGTGGTTAAAATTAATTAATTAATTCATTTTGGTTTGAATAATTAATGTGCTAATTGTGATCATTTATTATACAATTGTAAAAAATAACTACTACTCCACTGAAAGACATCTCTGTCATTTCAACTGAGAGAAAAATAAATAAATAAGACGTAAATAATCCGAGATGTTGTGCATAATGACTTGCAGGTTGAATAGCGTCAACGTTAGTGGAAAACAATGTAATTAGACAATTAGCAGGAGAATGTTGCCTTGTTGGAGCAACAAGAGAAGAAGATGGAGTCATTTCCATCCCCGCAGGAAGGGCCCGAAGCCGGCAATGTTGTGTGCAAATGCGGCCCATTAGAATTGAGATGAGATCTACAGGACGGCAATTAGCACTATTGTTGACTAATGACTAAGGTTTATTATGCTAAATTGATGCTGTTTGTATTTCCATTCCCACTTCTCTAACATTTGCATTTACTCAACAACAACAAAAAACTCAAAATACCTGCAATGGAGTGGAATAACCATTTCATGGGTGTTCGCGATAAATTATAAAAATGAAATAAATCAAATTGAGTATAATCTCACCTTTCTTTGTGGGTTTCCTTTAAAAATAAATAGAAAATCCTGCTAAAAGTGATTATATCCTCATAAAAACATCAACAAATATCCACATCGAGGAGGTTTTAATCAGCTTCGTTTGTCCAAGAAGCAATTAAATAAGTTAAAGTTATTTTTTTTAAAGTAAAATATAAATTTATTTAAAAGTATTTGGGTCCTTCAGGCATCTCGTCTGTCAGCCGCTGATTGACGCTGGTCGCTCCTGATCTGGCCTAAGAGTCAAGCAAGCAGCTGGCCTTCTCCAAGTCAGCCAATCACAGCCCGCTATCACATCCCCTTGCCGACCTGGACAACCAATCAGATTCCCTGATTGCTCACAAAGCTCCCACCCACTTGTGAAAATGCTGTTTTCACGTGACGCGTCAAAAGTTTAGCTAACAAAGTTGAGGTGAAGATCGACGTCCACAAGAATACAGCAACGACTAAAAAGATGAGTTTTTGCAACTCCACTCTCACATTTTTACTACAATTAATATGTTTTGGGTTTAATTAATGTTTCCTCTGACATAAAGTGGGTCACATGTCTTTTTTTCACTAAAGAACATTATGACTTTCTGCATTCACCTAGCTTAAAGGCTAGCTCGTGTCAACAAACTTAATTTACTTTAAGAATTAACTTTCTTAAACTAAATTCAAACATCTCAAAACAACTGTTTTTTTAAACATCTTCAATATAGGAAAAGCATTTAAAACAAAACCATGCACAACTGCCTGACTATAAAACACCTCAAGTAAAAACAATAGCTATTAGCTAAATTAAAGCATTTAAAGTGAAATTTATTTATTTTTTTCAGTTCAAATATATTCAATTAAAAAAACTCAGTTCTTAGTTACACAATATGTAACCTAAATTTTATGACAAAAAGCTAAATGTACACTATGCATGGATATAATAATTATATAGTTATTAATTTGACAAATGCACTTAAATTCCTTTTACTAGATAAACCTGTTTTTTTTCTTCTCCATTTTGGGAATGATGTGCTTCTTGCAACTTTGTTCCAAATAAACAATTACTATATGTATCTAAACATGTCTTTACCTCAACAAGCATATTGTAAAATATACTTCATAATTAGATATACAAATGAAAGATATTCTTTTAAACGGTGCAATGAAATAAAAGCCCAAAACAGGAAGGTGAAAATGAGGCCTTGAAAGTGAATGTGATGAAGGAATAAAAAGACTAATGTGTTCTACATGTCAGCTAATCCACACGTTGACCACAAGTATCAAGATATCAAGTGGACTGGGTTGTCGTTATTGTGGGGGTTTTTTGGGGGCTCTAATCCCAAATTGCTGGAGTATTTTGTTAATACTAAGCCAGTAAATCCTGGGATCAGGCGGGCCAGAGTGTGTGTGAGGAGGTGCTGGTGGGCTTCCCTTGTGCTTGCTCTTGTTGTCCATCCAGTAAATCCGAGCTTGTCAGTAATGTCACAGGATGCTGCCACTTGTGTGGACTTTATAGCGAAGAGAAAGTGAAGCAGAGTGTGTTTGTGTGCAGGCTGCAAGGGAGGAAGACAAGCCGGGCAGGAATGCTGCATGCTGCCGGGTTCCAGGTATGACAGCTAACCACTTCTTTCCAAATACACTTAGAATTTAAAACTCATTTTAAACACAATCTTATTGGTGTGTATGTTGGCAGTTTATATGAGCTATTTATTATTAGTGTGCTCGCCTGTGTCATAAATGATTGGCGGTGTCCATGCAGCGCCCTTAAAAGTCCACCCAAGTGCTGTCCCGTTGCTCCACAAGTCAAACTGCAGGACGCCACTTTGTTCTGCCGGCGTGCATATGAAGACAAAGACGATGTACCGCCGTGTTAGTGTTCCACGTGCTGTGGAGAAATGCCAGCTTAAAGCAGAAAATATTTTGTTATGGACTGATTCACACCTTCACCATATTGTGGGAAAACCTTGAATTTGGGAACAATTATTCCCATATAGGTGCTAAAGAGTTGAAATGTTGATACTAATACAGCTACACCACTGGTAATAATAATAAGCTTTGTCCCCATAAACGGTGTGACTTCTTAGCAGGTTGCACGGTGGTCGAGTGGTTAGCGCGCAGACCTCATAGCTAGACCTGTGTGCATGTTCTTCCCGTGCATGCATGGGTTTTCTCCGGGTACTCCGGTTTCCTCCCACATTCCAAATTGTCCATAGGTATGAATGTGAGTGTGAATGGTTGTTTGTCTATATGTGCCCTGTGATTGGCTGGCCACCAGTACAGAGTGTACCCCGCCTCTCGCCCCAAGACAGTTGGGATAGGCTCCAGCACCCTTGTGAGGATAAGCGGTAGAAAATGAATGACTTCTGAGCAGACAAACTCAAGGCCCGCACACCAAATGTGGTCCACCACATAATTTTATGTGGCCCCCGACAACGTTTTTGAAAATACCATCTAGTTGGACCTCATCAAACAGCGTTCTTACGATGATCTGTGCAATACAGACATCCCTCGTTTATCACGGTTTATTGTTTCCAGACTGGACCATGATAAGTGAATTTCCCGAAAGGAGGATTCAATATTAATAATGGAACATTTTTGGAGTTAGAGCCTATATTTCATGCTTCATTATTAAATGTCATCCAAGTGAAGAAGAAGTGAAGCTGTGTTAATATAATAATATATATATAGTATATAATATAATAACATGAAAACTTAGCTAACAAGCCAGTTGATGATGCCACTGGAGTCACTGGGAAAATCATGGAATCTTTCACACAGCAATTTTTCTTTGTTTTTGTGACAAAAGGTGCTGGTGTTTGTGGTGCTATGCTATGTCAGGTACACACACTGAACACCTTTGCTCCATGGAATACACCTAAGGAACACACACACACACACACACACAGAGTCAGGTCCAAAGGTCCAGTAGGCGTGATGAAAATGAAATAGCTTGAAGAACTTTCCCTCCGCCAATCATCTTTGTGGTGTCCTCTCACCTGCACCAAACTCTCCAGAAGGTCCTACCCAGGTTTCTCCCTTAAAAGTACAGCTGGCATTGAGACGCAGAGGCGGAGCTTAATGCGAGCTTGAAACTCGACCAGTGCCGGCCGGCGGGACTCTTGCGATCTTCCCCGGCCCGGCCTGTGTTTTTTTTTTTTTACATTAGTGAGCTTTGTTTGTGCAGCAGACTTCCGGAATAAAAACAAAGCTCTAGAACCAGAACCAGTACCAGAACCGGTACCAGCAGTGTCAATTCAGAGAGGGGTTGGTGAAACTGTCAATCAAAGCCACAGTGTCCCTCCCCTCTCATTAAGAACACAACCAAGGTGGGGAGGGGGGTGGAATCAGACCCCAGAACCATGAGACCAACTGACCCCGTCCAGTACCCATCACCCCTCAACACAGTGTGTGCATTGGGGGGGTGGGGGTGGGGGGTGGTTGGGGGGGGGGGGGGGGTTAACTTCCAATCCTTTTAGGATTATGCTCCCCCTACCACCCCCCCCCCCAACCACCACCACGTTCTTGTCTCTTTCACTGTGTTCTTCCTCAGGCGATCACGTTTAAACTTGTGTCCATTCAGAAATGTCCAACAAAGCGTTGCCGTGGTAACCATGTGAGCGCTGCCACCACTCAGGAATGCACGCTCACCCCACATCGAAATATCGAAAGACCACCAATCTTTGCACCCAAATGCAAACGAGAAGACGTTTGGACACGATGGTACGCATGACGTCATCGTCTCCTTCCATCGGTCACCTCACGCTTGGGTCTTGGAAAATTAAAAGTCAAAGAAAAAGCAAAGATTAATGATGTCCAAACTTGTCTTCATAGCGTCACCTGGCTGGCCCGCAGCGTGCAGGAGGCCAGACGAGAGTTCTCCCCATCGTCGTGATAGGATTGTAGCGGTGCAGCTAATCAATGTGTAGCACAGAACCATAGACGACCCGAACCAAACAAAGGCTCAACAACGTCCCGGTCGGTCCGGCGGATAAGCTCCTGCACAGGATTACATATTGATTGTCAGGGTCTAAAGAGCTTATCAGAGCTGGAAAGACACCAAAGTGCTCCTGCACCACATCAACTTTTAAGAGACAAATACATCATAAAAATTAAATAAAAGTGGAACAATCAATCAGCCGAGCGTAGGTGGAGTCACATGGTTACCTTCTTGATTCTTTTAGACTGCTTAGCAAATCATTTAAGGGCCACTTTGTGATACGTTTGTGTTTACAAAACAAGCTAAACAATCCAGTATAAGTCAAGATATGATACGATACAAATGATTAATCAATACTGTACAAAAAAACCTATAGAGCTAGTTACATACACATAGCAGAAGAATATGTAGTCCCTCGGGATGTAAGATTAGAAAAGTGAAAGTGAAAGTGAAGTGAAATTAGGCATTATAAAATGCTCAGAAAGTGGAAAAAAGCCAATCCAAGCAGCTCAAATGTGGACAACATCCCGAAAATAAGAGGGACGGTTAAAATATGCTAATTTTCGGCCCTTTGTATTGAGTTGTCAACTCCTATGGAGCAGCTAAACACGATAAACCGCAGAGAAAGCTTTCTAGATCTTCCAGAATCTGCACCTATTCCTATTCAAAACGCTCTGTTCTAATTTATTCCACCCACTGGATGGTGGACATGCCCACTCCGCAGTGATTCCTCACACCAAGCACTCCCCAGGACTTCCGGACTACTGCCGAAACCCACTTTCTAATTTTATCGGTATAGGTGTTGATACTAAATGAATAAACCCCTTCGGAGAGCTACTTGAAAAGTGGTTCTGAGCTACTGGTAGCTCATGAACTACTGGCTGGAGACCCCTGACTTACGGCGTATGACATCAAAGAGTAGTAACATAGCATTTCGACAACATCGGCCGTCGAAATGTGATCATTATACGTTTTTGGGGGGACTACCGATGCTTAAAAAGAGAATAAAATACTGACTGAGGAGGGAAAACTGATATAACTTATATTACTAATACAAAATAAAGACAGTTAGGACACTGATGAATTAAAATGTTACTTCCAGTTCGCGTTTCCGCAGCCCGGCTGACAAAAGAGCAACAAAAAGTGTCATGTCCTTGATAGAAAAGACCAGTCCTCCACGTAATAACCATCAGATGAGCTGATATCAGGTGTGCACATGACTGCAGGCTGCCGGCTATGAGGACGTAGGACTAATTAGAATTGATTTACTTTGGATCAGCTAGCTTATCAGGTGCGGGAGGGAATCACGGCCAGGAGCTCCCACAGCAATGCCCAATGCTAAAATCAATCTGCGTTGGCTGTCATGCATCCTAAAAACAACCCAGTGACTCGCTTTTCTCTTTTTTGCATGACATTATCTCCTGATGACGACGACGACGATGATGATGATGACCTGACTTACCTCCATGAGAATCATGAGGGCTGCAGCTCTCCTTCTTCTTGTTCTTCCGTCAGTGGAGCAACTCTCAAATCTCCCGAGGCAAGCACAAAAACGTCATCAATATGTTAATGGCTTAATCTTTAAAAAGCCTTAATATACATTGATTTCAACACTGTCACCAGTCAGTCACGCTAATCCACTACAGCTAGCTCCTACGCTGTAACGACTACATTATTATTCCTCATGGAACTACATTGTTATTTTTAATGGAGACATCATGTTAGTAGATTATTATTGCTAATCATCACCATCATGTAACCACATTATTATCGCTAATTATCATCTATCCATTGCTGTTAATAGACGCGTCATCATGCAACTAGATTATTATTAAAACCACCAAGATGTACTGTAACGACATTATCATGTAAATAGATTATTATTAATTATTATCATCATGTAACTACATTATTATTAAAGAGGACCTATTATGCTCATTTTTCAGCCCTTTTGTATTGAGTTGTGGACTCCTATAGAGCAGCCACACACAATAACCAGCACAGAAAGATTTCTAGTTCCTCCAGGATCTGCACCTATTCAGTTGTATTTATTTGGATTTTTTGCGTCTCGCGAAAACAGTCTGTTTTAATTTATTCCACCCACGGCCCGCCTCCAGGCACACCGAATTTGCACTCCGAGTGCTTAGAAGGACCTCCGGTTTGTGCTGCTAACTTCGAACCCAACTGTATAGGAGTTGATAAACGGTATAGGAGTTGATAATAAACAGCGATGTATCTTTCCAAGATGTCGCCTTTGAACATACAGCCATATGTGTTGGATCCCTGGACTGGACAGTCCCAAGTTTCTCAAAAAAAGAGGTTAGTTCAGGAAGTCTCTCAATGGTTTTAGAGTTTTCTACAGTATCTGTTACGTCTAATCCTTTTTGCGGGACTACCAGTGTTTAAAAAAACTCGGGTAGAGCCACTGACTGTGGTGAGAAAAGGCTATTAGCAACGCTGCTCCCTGTATGTACACTATATAAGAGCTTTTAAACTGTAAACTATAAACTGTTAATTACGGCTTGCTCTTCTGACTCTTCCATGTGACCAAGTAAAGTTGGAAAGGTGTCAGGTTTCAGAAAGTTTGTTGGCTAGTCCAGCTGCATACTGGCCCGTGTTTACAAACCAGTCCAGTGTGAAATGCCGTTGACAGATGCTAATATTTTTGTTTTGCTGGTCAGGAATCAGGAAGTCCAACCACCCGAAGGTGGCGTCTTTAGGAATTGGAAAAACGTGTGGCTTTCCCCTTACGAGCCGTAGCAACGAAAAAACAAAAGAAGAGCAGAGGAGGGCAGAGAGCTTATCTGGCTTACATCCCCGCCCATATAAGGAAGTCCGCTTCTTTGTGACATCACAAAGATCCGGTTTTACCACACCTTCTGAAACCGAGTGTTTGAGCCATCTTAAACTTCTTTCAGGGCTCACTTCCAAATGCGCAAACCTCATTATCTGAAACTTTGGCATGGTTTAACACGGGAATCCAACATTTTAACTGCATTTATTGGTCAGAAAAGTGGAAAAAAGCATAACAGGTCCCCTTTAAGACACATCATCACGCAGCTACATTATTAATAGATGCCATGGAAGATGTTTATTTGTAATGGTCATGTAACTGTTCGGTAATAACTTCAAGTCCCTATAGTGTGTGTGTGTCGTGCACCCTCCCCGGTTCCCCTCTCAGGAGAATTACCCAAAAACACAACATGCAGGAACCACCGATCTCCTTATTAACGATTATTTTCTATTGACTCTTGGAGCTATCAAACTCTCTTCCATGACGCTGATGTCCGAGATGTGAAAGCATGATGGTTCCTTGCTGTGGTGGCGCTCGTCGATATTTCGCGGTTGACACGTCGCCACAAAGCACTCATCGCCCCCCGAGGCCCGCAGACGCCCACTTAAAGCCTGCTTGCCTTGTTCTAGTACATTTTTTCCTGTTTGCTTTAGATAACAAATCTGCGGTTGACCCTCAGGGTTAGGGGAGCATTACAAATTAATCCCAGTTTTAATAAGTCTGTCTTAAGCCTGGGCTCTGTCCCCCTCAAAAGAAAGACAGAAAAGGAGGAGGGAGAGAAGAAATATATTAAAGCCTGTGATCACAGGCAGCTTTTCTTGTTTGTTATCCCTCCGTTTTACCTTTAATCCAATACTTGCTAATCCAATTTGTCTTTGGGGCTGCAACCCTAACTTCTCCTCATCTTATGGCTTTCTCTCAAACACGCCTCCTCGTGCTCGGACGACAAGTAAATACATGTTTAGCGGGAAAACGCACAAAAAAGAGGAAGCGTGAGACCGACGCACGTATTAAAAAGTCTGAGATTGTGCTGGAAGTTTAGGTCTGAATATGCATGAAGAGCCATAATCAGATCTTGGCCAGCTAGCCCCCCACACACCCACCCGCCCCTCCACACCCCGTCCACCCACTGGAGGGGAATATCGGGGGACACAAAGGGATTGATTTAATTACTTGGAGTGGGTCTGTGCTGTGGAGATGCCTTGTTAGCGGCAGTGAAAGGCTTGGCCGTCAGCAGGCTGGGGGGGGTGCACTCGCAGATGGCGGGGGCACCGAGGTAGTCGGCCTTCTTAAGTCACCAAAACTAATCCCCAGTAGAAAGCCCCCCCCCCCCAATCCCCATTGAAAGCCGCTGCATTGATTGCAAAAAATGGACATTCCGTGTTGACGGCCGATCTGCTCGCTCACCTCCATAGACGTCCGGAGGGCGGCCATCTTTACCTCCGGTGACGTTGTAGTGCCGCACTGACGTTGATCATAACGATATAGTTTATTTGATGACAAACAAAGCTCACCTGAGAGGTGTAGTCATCAAAGGACCGACGAGCGAGTCCTTCATGATCTGATGACAAAAGCCAAAAGGCGTCCTGCCATTAAGCTCTTAAATATGAACCTTCCGCAGGGCGCCGCGCTATTAAAGTTCTTGTGAAGCCGCCAGCAGGAACCCGGGCCCATTCACCTTTCATCTCCTTGTTTGGCCGCCATGGTGCCGCCTCAAGATGTTAGTGATCTCATTACACCGTTTGAGAGAAAACAGCCGCCATGTTTGAGCATCTCGCCCCCCCCCCCCCCCTTTTCTCCTCGCGCTTTTCAATTTCCCTGCTAACGAATCTCCCCCGCATCAAAGGCCATAAATTGATTATTACTTCAGGTCGGGACATTTTCCTACCAAGTTTACTCATCCACACCCCCTGTAGGACTCTTTTCTTATCTTTTCTTTTCAGGGTGGTGCCATGTGAATGGGCGGCCGCCTTGAAAAGCGAAGAGGCCCCAGGCGTCACAAAAAACCTCTTCTGGTTTCTCATTTAGTTGTCTTGATGCCCCTAGCACCATGTGGTCCTTGAAGGTGTTCAAAACATGGGAAGCTCCGGAGGGATCAGAGCAATCTGATTAGCGTCGGCTCACAGTCGGAGCGGGCCGGCTGGACGGCGAGGACCGAGCGGACGCCGAGCCCGGAGACCGCCGCCTCTGCTCCGGCTGGCCTCCACTTTTTTGTGCTTTTGTGTTCTTTCAACGTTTGTGGTCATGTGGCGCCGCCGCCGCCGCCAAGAGCATCATGGGAAAAGACAACGGCATCAAAATACAACATAAGGGTGACAATGAGTGGAAAAGCGTTAAAAGGAACTTTGAAGAAACTTTATTGAGGTGGTTGATGACATCACCTCCCTTCCATGCATTCCCACAATAACAGAATATAGTAAATATTGCCAAAACTAGGAGCGATGTCAGGGAAAAAGCCCGGTATCGATATCGGCCCATATGTTATCGGTCCGATCAGCTCCGCCCCCGCCGCAGCATTCACAACAAGTTTGTCTGCTTGTTGAAAACCAGGGAGAACATGCAATCTACCAGATAACTGTGTGGCCAACATGCTAACCACTAGGCCACCGTGTGGTCTGTGAGCATATTTAGTTAAGACATGAGCAGGCATGCCCTTTTGCCTAATGTGTTATTTTGAAATATCTTTATTGAAAAGCGTCAGAACAGTTATTATTTTTAAACCATATAATATAAGTGGAATGTATGTATTTAACATATGTACATGTTAGCATGTTTAGTCTTAAAGACATGAGCAGGCATGCCCAGAAATAGGTTAACTGAATGAAACGGTACTTTTTTGGCTAGGCATAGGCCAGTATGATAACCTTGGGCAAAAATATCACAGTTCTAACTCTAGAATGTGTTATTTTGAAATATCTTTATTGAAAAGCGTGAGAACAGTTATTCTTTTTAAACCGTATAATATAAGCGGAATATATGTATTTAACCTATGTACATGTTAGCATGTTTAGTCTAAAAGACATGAGCAGGCATGCCCAGAAATACGTTAACTGAATGAAAAGGTACTTTTTTGGCTTGGCATGGGCCAGTATGATAATCTTAAAAATAAAAAAAAAATAAATACAGCTGATGGTTTCACTATATTATAATTACAACTCTAGAATATGTGATTTTGAAATAACTATTGAACAGTTATTTTTAAACCGTATAATACAAGTGGAATATACCAGAAAACCAGGAAAATGCAACAATGGAGAGCATAGAAGCCGAGTACTGTAAATTTATGAAAGCCCCCCCCCCCCCAAAGTACCTGCTGTAGCGTCATCTTCCATGCCGTCACATGACAGAGGCAAGAAGAGGCAAGCGAGGCCGCAGGTCCGCAACACTCGAGTTTGTCATTTGCACAGTGCTACATTCTTTCATTAGCGCTTTTATCGGAGCAGCCAGCCATGGGCGGCAGGTTCATGCACCCTTGAGCACAAAGACTCGGCTTGTTCTACATTTACACAATCATTTAACTTCTTTAATTGTACTTGAAATTACAATTGCAAATGACGCAGCGGTTCTGCACGGCCTGCAAAAAAAAGAGCAACATTTTTAGTGATTGCTGGCAGCAAACTAATCTTCCTGCACAAGAAAAGGCAGATTTCCTGCTTTAATAGAGGAAGCATGGCTGATCCTGGACCAGATGTTGCAGAAGCAACAATTAGGCTGAAGGCAGCAAAGGGCGGGGGGCGGGGCGGTTGGAATAAATTAATTGCTAATTTCTTCGTCTTTGATGGAATTAGGCTCACTTCTTCCCCCGCTACGTGCCGTGTGAATGTCCGTGCGCTAAACGTGCTTTCTCCCCTTGTGCCCCCCCCCCACCCCCCCTCTCCATCCTTGCCTCCCTGACTGTTGGGGCCACCCAGAGGAGGGTGACTGATGCAAAAGCGAGGAGTAATCCCCCTGTTTATCTCAGCCTCTGCCTCCATTATTCGTGGGATTTAAGGCAAACTTTCATTTATTGACCCCCCCCCCCACATTTACATAGAGCGACAATGCTTGTTGCCGGGGCAGTGGCTGGCCAGCGATGGGAGAGGCCTGCTCAGAAGGTTACAAGAATGTGGCCTTTGGGGGGGGCGGATGTTGGGGGTTAGCACCTGCGTGCGGCGGCCGCCAGGTCGCCAGAAGCAGCAGATGTACACCAATCTGGTCTTATTAATAGTCTGTCTCTTGTATTAAATCACAGGGGGAGGGGTGCTTTGCTCAAAGGGGAGGAGCTTGTGACATCACCCGATGAGCATGTTTACCTGCCGTAGCCATTTTACCTGCGCTGTCATTTATTCTTCTACCCAAACACTGCTGTCCTTTTCATGACACAACCGTGACCGTCTGATACATCGGCAAGTAGCGGTGACATGCGGTCGGATTGGGGGGGGTTTGAGGGGCCTTGGCTCACGGTTCTTGTTAACCAGAAAATAAATACATAGAAATGTCATACGGGGTTAGGTTTAGTGAAGGTTAGTTGGGTTAGGGTTTGGGGTTAGGGGATTAGGGTTAAAATTAGTGTTAGGAGGGTTGGGTTTAGGGTTAGACCGTTAGGGTAAGGGTTAGAGGGTTGGGGTTGGGGTCACGGTTAGAGTGTTAGGATTTGGGAAGGGTTAGAGGGTTAGGGTAAGAGGTTAGTGTTCAAGGTTTTGTGGCAGAGGGTTAGAGGTTAAGGGGTTAGGGTTAGAGTTAGGGGATTAGGGTTAAAATTAGGGTTAGGAGGGTTGGGTTTAGGATTAGACAGTTAGGGTTAGGGTTAGCAGGTTAGGGTAAAAGGTTAGGGGTAGAGGGTTAGAGGGTTAGAGGGTTAGAGGGTTAGGCTTAGAGTTAGGGGGTTAGGGTTAAAATTAGGGTTAGGAGGGTTGGGCTTAGGTTTAGACAGTTAGGGTTTGGGCCCCGCCTCCACAAAGAGCTGAATGAGATGAGCGCCCACTCTCTCTGGTGATTCCACTTACAGAACCAATGCACACAGACAGATGCAGAGTGACCCCTCTTGTCATCCAGCCTGTGTCACAGAGAGAAGAGCAGACACACAAACATGCATATCAATTTATCGAGGACCTCATTTTTATTATCGATTATAACGTGACAGGTCAAGGTGTCATGGTTGTCAAGCGCTGGCATCTCCTCGGCATCTTAGCTAGCCATGATTCAGCTAACCAAAGGCTGGACTACACTGTATTTGTTTACCGAGTAGACGCTACACATATTGTGTTTACATCTGTTGACATTGGTCTCGTCTCGCCGTAATGGGCTCCACCCCCACATTAGCAGGAGCTGTGTTAGCCCCCCCCCCCCGCCCCCCCGGGGGGGAATGTGTTAGAACAAATTTGCAGAGTGTCATATTGCACACATGCGAACAGGCTAACACATTAGCGTATTAGCCTAATGAATCAATATGCCTGCTAATGGCCATTGCACAGGGAGGGGGGGGCACCACTTCACTCCCACCACCAGCTCGATGATGAAGCTCATTAAAAAACACACATTATGATTCAGCGATACAGCTGCTGAGATGGGGGACTTCAAAATAAAAGCATCGCAACATCAGGGACATTGACGTTGAAGGAAAGTTTACATTGGACAAGCACTTTTCAACCATAAAAGACATTTTTGTGAGCCAGCCATCATATTTGTTCATGAAGGACTTAGATTTCAACGCAATTCCCACATTTCCGTATGTAAATAAAGCGTGTTTTGTTACATTTGTTGAAATCATGTGCTTTTGGGAATTAAGTTTCCCAAGAACACAAAACATCCATCCATCCGATTTCTATGCCGCTTATCCTTGCGGTTATGCTGGAGCCTATCCCAGCTGCCCCGAGAGGCGAGGTACACCCTGGACTGGTGGCCAGCCAATCACAGGGCGTATATTGACAAACAACCATTCACACTCACATTCATACCTATGACTACGCCTAACTTTAATAGAATTCATGTCAATTAATAATGAAGACAAAAATCAAACAGGAAACAAAGGCGGCTTTTATTCTGACACCCCATGACAACAACAACACCTGCCCCCAAACTCTGCACCCCCCCAACCCCCGTCTCTATACCCCACCCCAGCAACCCACCCAAATCAAAACCAAAGCAATGCCTTTTTTAAATCTTCAGCTCTTCAGACAATGCCTGCAGGATCCCGTAGCCTAATCTCCCCAATCCCTCTCCCGACCCCCCCAAACCCCCCAGGCCCTTTATTCCACTCTTAAAGAATGTTTGAAAGGGCGACAGCAGCAACGAGCAAAGTAAGACAGACACACCCACTTTCATTTGGCTATTTTAAATCTGCTAATATTTCATTTCGCGTTTCAAGTCGTCTTGATGGTTTCTGGTGTCTGTGCATTCTAAAGATATAAAAACAGATAAAAAGAGACAGGTAACAAAGGCACACCCAGAAACCCCACTATTAAAACACACCCCAAAACCTCCAACAAGGTTTTATGTTTTTATATCCAAGCTGGGAGCACGTAGTAACAGGATGAAGAGTTACTCGTTAGTTAGTTGACAGTTACTGTGGTACCCATGATGTCATTGTATGGTCATATCACCTTGTACTTTGGTATGTGACAAAAAATTTAAAATTGCTAAAAAAAAATGTTTAAAAATTTTTTTTGAATTAAAAACTAAAAAAAGATTTTTTTAATTTCAAAAAAATTACAAGAAATACAAAATAAATAACACTTAAACTATATCAGGAAAGCAGGAAGTGAACAAATGTAACAGTTACTGATTGTAAAAGTACCAGATGGAGGGGTAGGATTTAATGGCAGCTTCAATATGTAGCGGGTGCTGTGTGGCGCGGTGTCACTACACCAGTAGAGTAGTTCTTTGGCGTAACGATGTTGCTGGCGCTTGGTTTAATATGCTAATATTATCTGCTTGGTTAAAATGCTAATATACGGTCTGTTTTCCCAACAGGAAATATTAAAATAAAAACTCCAACCTGATCTGGTTGCTGGTTTAAACCACATTAGCATTTTCATCCTCATCGTGTCATTTGCAGATAAAAACACAAAATTAACGAGAGATTGCCAATCAGCAGAGAGGAAAGAAAATAATGCAAGTTTTTAGTTTGAAACATGTTTCTGCTTCTTCCGCTTGAGCTGCTGTTTTTGTTGTTGCTGCTAATTGGCGTGCTAACCACAACGTGACGTAGCTAAGCTGCGACCCTCGTTAACCGAGGGCCGTCATTAGGCCGCTCAGCATCCCGAGGAAACCAGAGAGCGGACAAAAGACGACACTTGACTTACTCGGGCCGCTTTAACACGCTTGGCTCCACGCGCAGTCACATGACGTCACATGACCGCCGTCAGTCTCTTGAAAACTTTTACCTAGAATGTTTTATACAGATAAACTTAGTAATATTGTGATATTGATGTCATAGCAATGTTTGAAATCAACATAGAACATTACTTTTATCAATTACTATTATCTGTAGTCGACTATTCATGCCTGAGCCAGTCCAAAGTGCTCTTAGATGTTAGACTGATTTGCTAAGTCACCTACAGCAACAGTTAGAAGATATTTTCTACTTTTAGCATCTTTGATGCTACTATTAGCATCGTAGTCTCATTAGCAGAACAAGTATTATATCTCAAACTTCATTTTTGACTTCTTCACACAGACCGCGTGTTAGAGGCCAGCGTGGAGCGCTGCAAGGCATCCACTTAGCAACTAATTAGCCACATCATTAGCTACATTTCGGCCATTTCCATCTTAATGTTTTGTTTGTTGCCATTGTCTGAACAGACAATAGACACACATGCTATTGAGGAGTCCCCAAAACACCCCCCCCCCTCCACCCACCCAATGGCAGTCCATTTACCCAAAGCCCCCCCGCCATCACCAACAACAACATCCCCCAGCAGCGTCCTCAGGCTCTGAAGACACAAGTCGGGACAGGTGATGGACATGCCAGCTAGCATGATTGACACTTCACATCATGTGATTTGGGTTTGACTTTTTATTAAAGACCTGAGACACGTTGTCGTCACCCAAACAAACATGTGCCATTTCCCTGCCAGTAGGGGGCCTCGGTGTCCTCTGGGACAGGTCCTCAACTGGTCTTGGGGGATCCATACTGGGTGGGTCACAGACAGCAAGTCAAAATTAAATTAGAATATGTAAAACACAACTCATGTCTGATATATACATATGAAGGAAAATTGAACAATATTTTAGTCATCTTCCTCGTCATTTCCTGGACAAAATGCTGTGATGAATTCCTCTAAGATACACTTTGGGCCTGGAATTATGTGTATTTATGGTTCAAAGGATGACAGCTTGGCTTTACTTAAAAGTATACAAAATATAAATAAACACATGAAGGCATGGATAAATAAATAGAAAATAAAAATGTAAAGAAAATATATAAAAATGACTTAGAAGTTCAAATGAAATAGTAATAGTAATAATAAAATATAATAAATATAAGTATAAAAAATAAACATAATAAATATAAGTATAAAAATAAAATGTAAAAAAAAATAAAAACGACTTCGATACAAATGTAAAACTAATTGAAAAAAAACAAAAAATGACAAAAAATAAATAAATACAAGTTAAAAACGACTAATAATAATAATAATAATGTAAATAAATAAATAAAATAATTAAATAAAATATACATTATAAAATAAATAAAATAAAATGACTTAAAAAGTGTTTTTTCCATGGCTTCCATTTCCATGGTTTTCTTGATAATAACCAAAATCATCTCAGCATTGTCCTGACAAAAAAGTAAACCACTGCTGACAACACGGTTTCTTCTCATTGCCTCACCACCGCCCCCTGCTGGCGGCCCCCATTACAACACGTGAATAGACGGCACAAAGTGACGTCAGAGCAAGAAGACAACACGGCAAAGGTTACCGGGGTTACCACCGCTCTCGGAGAGGATGACGGGAAACGTTCAACGTTCTCACGGAATGTTAAGGACACTTAAAGAATTGCGACAACACCCAAGGGAAAAATAACGACTTTGAACGTCAACATTAGCTGATCATGTCGCCTCAAAGTGTATGAGGCGATGAGACGACCTCATCGTTTCAGTGTTCATGGATCGCTGCTCTTTTCATTCAATTACCTTTTATTCAATCTAATCACAAGACGGTCAGCGGTCCTTCCTTGCAAACAATGTCATCCTCTTCCGTACACCGCTCACGTGACCACACGCCGCCACCTGATTGGACTACATTTTCTAACTTCCAATGATGAACCACGGCACTGAGCAGTTGTCTTCCGGGGAGAGGCGGGGTACACCATTTTAGTCATTTGTACATGAAAAAGGGTCAGAGCACGGTGTTGGCATGCTAGCATTAGCATGTTAGCATTGCCAGCATGCTAACGTTAGCATACTAGAATGTTTTACTATTTTACATATATAAACACCACTTTCATGCTCGGTGTTAGCATGCTAATGTTAGCATGTTAGCATTACCAGCATGCAAACGTTAGCATACTAGAATGTTTTACTATTTTACATATATAAACACCACTTTCATGGTCGGTGTTAGCATGCTAATGCTAGCATGTTAGCATTACCAGCATGCAAATGTTATCATACTAGAATGTTTTACAATTTTACATATACAAACACCACTCTCATGCTCGGTGTTAGCATGCTAATGTTAGCATGTTAGCATTGCCAGCATGCAAATGTTAGCATTCTAGAATGTTTTACTATTTTACATATACAAACACCACTTTCATGCTCGGTGTTAGCATGCTAATGTTAGCATGTTAGCATTGCCAGCATGCAAATGTTAGCATACTAGAATGTTTTACTAGTTTACATATATAAACACCACTTTCCTGGTCCAAGGTCCTGGTCTGCTGTGGTTACAATCAGGTCCGAGCAGGATGGAAGCCATGTAAAGTGAGCTGACATTTAATGAAAAAGTGTTAATAGGAGGTTCACGGCATCAAACATGCACACGGCCCGCAGGAGGCAGGGTTGATCTCCTGCGGGTTTAAGGGCCACACACCTGTGCATACAGGGGCCCATAAACCCAGATTAAGGTAAAGTTACCCTTTCTCTCTGCACGCCGTCATTCTAAACCTAATGGCCACCACGCGGCGAACAAAGCTCCTTTTGGAGTGTCCTAATGAACGGCATTAGCTGTGAGACATCAAACATGGGGAATTAGGGTATTTTCTAGCTCCACAAAAATGCAAAACAATGCAATATAATGCATTACAATACATACACAATATAATGCAAAACAGCCAACATGGCCGTGCTTACATTCATCAGTAACTATGGAAGGTTCATGGCGGTTTGAAACGGAGTAAAACCTGGAGTCCACCACGTTTCTAAATGTTCTCAGGAGACACACAAAAGTGCTGCAGCGGATTATTCTTCTAGTGTTACACGGATTAGCAGCAATGTGACCTTTCACCCTTGTTAGCTCACCTGTCCTTATTCTTTGTGGCCGTCAATGACACCTCCCCCTCGTGGAAGAGACGCAACAGTGCACTTTAACTCATAATGCCGCCGACAGAGAACATACTAAGTCATTATTTCGAAAATCACTAATACTTCAACTTGCTGATATAGTTCATCTTCAAACAGCTAAAATAATGCATAAGGCTAAAAATAAGCAATTAGCTAAAAATGTCATCCAATACGTTAAAAAGCCATAGCATTTCAGTATGTGGAATCAAACTATGGAATTGATTGAGTAAGGACCTCAAACAATGCACAACGATGAGCCAATTCAAGAAACAATACAAGCAGTTGATGTTTGCTAAATACAAGGATGAAGAGTCTTGAACCAGTCATGATGTGCTATATATATCACTATATTGACACTTACTATGGTACCCATTATGGAATTGGATGCTCATATCACCTCCTACTTCCGTACGTGACAAAAATAAAAAAAAAATTTAGATATAAATTTTTAGTGATTTTTTTAGAAATTTTTAGAAATTTTAGTAAAATTTTAGTGATATTAGATAGAAAATAAAAATAAAAAAAACATAATGTTTTGACTTTATTGTATTTTTTAATAACTTTTAAAATATATATATTTTATTCTCATTAAATGACGTTTAAAAATGTGTTTATTTTTAAAAATGTTCCAACTATTTCAACTTTCTTCTCGTGCAATTTTAATTACAATAATTATTTAAATTAAAATAACTTTATTCCCATCATATTTGGACTTAATAATTAATCATAATTTTAAATTTTCAAAACTTTTTTCTTGATGAGGGTTCTATTTTTGCTGTTTTTTAAAGTTTATATTTTTATAATTAATCAGTCATGATGTGCTATATATATCACTATATTGACACTTACTATGGTACCCATTATGGAATTGGATGCTCATATCACCTCTTACTTCCGTACGTGACAAAAATTAAAAAAAAATTTAGATATAAATTTTTAGTGATTTTTTTAGAAATTTTTAGTGATTTTTTAGAAATTTTTAGAAATTTTAGTAAAATTTTAGTGATATTAGATAGAAAATAAAAATAAAAAAACATAATGTTTTGACTTTATTGTATTTTTTAATAACTTTTAAAAAATATATATTTTATTCTCATTAAATGACGTTTAAAAATATGTTTATTTTTAAAAATGTTACAACTATTTCAACTTTCTTCTCGTGCAATTTTAATTACAATAATTATTTAAATTAAAATAACTTTATTCCCATCATATTTGGACTTAATAATTAATCATAATTTTAAATTTTCAAAACTTTTTTCTTGATGAGGGTTCTATTTTTGCTGTTTTTTAAAGTTTATATTTTTATAATTAATCAGTCATGATGTGCTATATATATCACTATATTGACACTATGGTACCCATTATGTCATTGGATGCTCATATCACCTCCTACGTCCGTATGTGACAAAAATTCAAAAATAATTTAGATATACATTTTTTGTGATTTTTTTTTTAGAAATTTTTGTAAAATTTTGGTGATATTAGATACAAAATAAAAACTAAAAAAAACATAATATTTTGACTTTATTGTATTTTTTAATACCTTTTTTAACAAATATTTGGATTACTTTGAATTACTATGGTACCCATTATGTCATTGGATGCTCATATCACCTCCTACTTTGGTACGTGACAAAAACTAAAAATAACAAAACAAAAAAATAATTACTAAATTAATAAAATTTAAAAACAAACAAACTATATTAGGAAAGAAAAGACAATGTCCAATAAGGTCAACGTGGGACACTGCCCACATCCTAAATGACGGCCCCATACCTAACTCTTATGTTAGCATCTTGGATTTGTGCTGTTAGCCACATATGCTAACATGAATATAGTAGCATATTTTTGCCATTTGCTAATTTCCTTTTTTTTCCCCAAAATGTTAACTTTTTTGACACTGCATTAGTCTGGTTATGGAATTGTTGAAGACCAAGTCTGGTGAGGAGCACCACAATAATCCACGTCAATTAGTGGCTGAACTTTATTTAAATGTGTACATAACAAAGGCAACATAAAACCAAAGAAAAAGCAAAGCAAGTTTAATTCTTATCAGCCACCCGTGGTTGCGTGTAGCTGTCCGACGGTCTCAGCGGGCTGAAGCGAAGCAACGGCACATCAGCAGCGGGGCGGCGCTCCTTCTGCAGGGTCCAGCCGTCACGAGGCCCCCTGGTGGGCAGCGGGGGCGGCGGCAGGTCCGAGTCAGGGGGGTAGGAGTAGGCGTCGTCGTGACAGCGCTGGGAGGTGTGGCCTTTACTGCCACAGCGCACCAAGAAGGCCCCGTGGTGGCGGCGGCGGTACAACGTGCAGGCGGCCACGAGCAGCAGGACGATGACGGCGGTGAGCAGGAAGAAGACCACGTACACCCCCTTGGTCTCAGCTGACGGACCCCCTCTGCAGCCTGAACAAGAACCACAACCGCGAGCAGGACTATAAAACTTTGAATCATCTCCTCAATCATCTCACCGTCTGCTGCCTTCTCGTCCACACACACGGTTCCACCAGGACCCAGACGGGACTCATCCCTGAAGCCTGCTCTGCAGCGGCACCAGTAAGATCCAAACTGGTCCAAACAATCTGCGTTGATGTCACACAGCGCCAACTGGGTCCCGCACTCGTTCACATCTGCAAGACACGAAGTTGATAAAGTCCACGGTCTGATCTCCTCCAGGGAGCCTCGACACGATGCCCAACCTCCGATGGACACCGACGTGATAACGGCGTTGTTGTGGTTCCTCGTCAGGGCGACACCGATACCAACCAAGCCCTGCAGGTCCGAGTGGACGCTGGAGTAGACGTGGCGGCTTCCGTCCTCCGGGCCGGTGTTCAACCAGATGATGTAGAGTTCTCCTGCACGCAGCCTGAACACCAACATGATTTGAAATGTGGACCTGCATCTCCAACCAGGTGGCCTTCTTGGACTGACCTTTTAATTCTCTTGAAGGTCAAGGTGAGCGGCACGTGCAGCCCGTCCAGATGTTGGAGAACCTGCAGCACAGCGATGAGCTTCAACATGACAGGACGACAGGAGGCGGGGACGTACCAGAGCCTTGATAGACTTCATCAGTGACCCATCAATGTGGATCTGGTCCGGGTTCTGGTTCTGGCTGAGGCGGACCTCCACAGCGACTTCAAAGAGCTGGTCTACAGAGAACACAGTGGACAAGGAAGTCCAGTATCTGGTAGGTTCTGGTTCTACAATGTGATCCTAAACGTACTCACCACCTGGTCGATGTTCGATGCCAGAACGGTTCCTGACGTGCACTGCAAACAATGTATGGACGAGTGATTTGGTGCAGAGTAAGAAGTCATCTCATCAATCTATGAGCGCAGCAAGGGAGCTGTCACTCTGCACCTTTTTTATGTACCGGGGTCATTACTAGTACTCACCGTTCCCTCGGTCATCCGACAGTGGTTCCACCACGATGGGGTCCAGGGGGGTTCGCTCGAGCTCCTCAGGTTGTAGTTCTTCAGAAAATGATGGCTGCCGCTCTGATTCAGACGTCTCGTTTTCAGGATCCCCACTTGGTTCTGAGCCCACGTCCGGTCCTTGCGGGACAGGGTAAATCTTTGTGTCCTCTTCAGGGAGAAGCGGACCTTCATTCACTTCCCTGCGTTTGGCCATCGGAGTGTGAAGGGAGCCGCTGGGGAGTCGGTTGGGTGCTGGAAGGTCAGAAAGCATCCGAGCGATGCTTCTCTCTGAGCGGAAGATCCCGTGGTTGGACGTTGGCGCCGTGGGCTCGGCCGTCAACGGGAACATCAAGTAGTCCTTCTCTGACGGAGGCGGCTGACATGAAGAGGATTTTATTATTATTTATTTAGGATTTTACTAAAACTAAAATATTGTTTCATTTAGGAAACAAGCTAATGTTTGTACCGGTGGACAACCAAAGTAACACTATTCAACCTTAACATGAGGTAAGCGCAATGGCACCACCTAGTGGTCTTTTCTAGGAATTGCTGCAGTTGTACCCATCTAAACTCACTCACCTCAATATGTTCGGCCTGCTCCACAAACGAGTCGGCAGCTTTATCGGAATAATCCAAGCGGGGAAGGGAGGCGGCTGGTGTGGGGTGTTGTCCCACCGCCATCTTCGGTCCGAACTCTTCCGAGTCCTCAAGGCTGTAAGGCCATGTTGACCCCATTTCCGCCTCTGGGACGCCGTCCCGCGGGTGGTAAGCCACAGGCGGTCCAAAGGCCCGGTAACGGCCGTAGAATCCTCGGTACTGCTGAGCGGGCCAGCCCCCGATCAGCAGGACCACGTGCACGGTCCGGGACGAGGACGTGTACCTGGCCTCCCGCCAGCACTTCTGCAGGACCTTGTGACCCCCCGCGGCGTCATCCACGTGGATCTGGTCCTGTTTCAGGTGACAGGCGTCGTCCGGGGTCAGGTCCTCCAGGTGCAGCTGGACCCGTTTTCCGGCGTCCACCCGGATGGTCCAGTTGCACCACAGAGGCGGGTTGGCGCAAACGTAGTCGGGAGAGAAGAACTCGCCGCCATCGCCTCCCAGCAGCTGATGGCAGCTCCTCAACGCGAAGAAAGCCCCGCCCCCTTGGCCACGTGCACCTAGGGAGGTTAGCATAATGTTAACAACAAACACGGATGCATTTTATAGACATTAACTCATATTTAGGGCGTTTCTTTAGTCGTGATTGGAAGCCAGACATTACATAAATGTGTTTTCGTTCAAGTTTAGCTTCATGAAATAAAGTATAAAATCCGTTTACGACAGTAGTCGTGAACACCGTGACAGTGTCATCAAATTAGAAATTGAAGCGACAAAACTTTATTCTTCTCACAAACATTAACTTGCACACCTCGCAACCACAAGAGAAAGTCCTTCTCCCTCGCACCCACCCCTCCGGGTGGCAACCATTCCCCTATCGATCGTTCCGGAGTGAATTATGTTCCGGTAACCTAGCACTACAAAATCCTAATATATGTATGTATACGTACAGTATTACTTACTGACCTGAGATCTGCTCCTCCTGCTCTCCGTCCAGCTGCAAATAACACACACATACCGTAAATGCACATAAACACCCCCAGTGTTGTCAGACCAATGTGACGTCATTGATCGCCTTACTTGTGCCTTGCAGGTGGTCCCAAAAAGGAGCAGAAAGAGGAGTGCAGAACTTTTAATAAAGCTTCTTATCATTTTGCTAGCAAACATTTTCTTTTAGGCTTGCTCACGACGTGAAGGGGAAGTGACGTCACTTAAGTAATTAACAGCTGAAGCTCATCAATAACTGATTGCCTGCGATTGCCAGCTTCGTCCACCAGGGGGCAGCATCCCTCAGCATCGTCAATTAGTGGCTCTTTGTTTTTAAAGCAGGTGACTTCCTGTTGCAAATATGTTTGAATATTATTATTCTCATTTATCTCAATCTCGGGAATGTTCTGCTTCAAGGTCATTGACAGTCCAGATGTGGTCGGACGATCCAAGTCCAGATCTTCAGCATTTCCTGCGGCGTGCGGCTGTGCACAAGCATCAATTTCCTGTGAACGCACGGGTTCTGGTGGGACTCCTCGTCAAGGTCGAACGTTCTGAAGCCCCGGTGCTGCTCCGGAACCAGGCCCAGCTTCTGCAGGCACATTCCTGTGTAGACATCGTCAACGGGGTACAAGACCACCTGGCGGGAGACATCCTGAAGACGGAGCGCCACGTCCCCAGATAGCAAATAGCCCCCTCCCCCGGCATAGGGCGGGTACTCTCCTGTAAAAACACTCTGTGGGACAAAGTACTTGAGCTTCCGGTCTCTTTGTGGGCCGGCGTTCCAGATGATGTCACCAACGAATAGATCCTTTGACTTTGCCAAGGGAAGACCTTCCAGGAAGTCCAGCACTTGAAGAGTGTTAACCAGGACGTCGTCATCGGCCTTGAGGACGTATCGGGCTTGTGGACAGTTGCTGTGGAACCAGTCCAGGAAGAGCGCCTCCTTCAGGGTCAGGTTGAGGAAGGTGTCCCTGAACTCCCATTGGATGAGGTCTCCATGAAGCTCCGCCTCCCGGCCCAGCATCCCGCTAAGGTCTGGGAAGTGGTCTTGTGACAGGGTCTGACCCAGCAGGAACACGGTGGCCACCGTGCGGTTGGCGAGGACGCCCGCTCGCCCCCATGTCTGCCGAATGGCTTGGCGTCGCCCAAAGTGGGGCACCAGCGTCTTCACCGCCAGCAGCAGGAAGAGATCCCGGCGGCATGTCTGGCTCGGCGTAGTGAGCATGCGGTACTTCCTGCAGCGCATGTACAGGAGGAAGTCCTGGAGGCGGCGCGGTAGTGTGTTGTAGTCCCACACCTGCATCGGGACTCTTTGGTCCGCTTCACACGAGTCCATAAGCCCGGTGTCATTGACACGGTCTTTGGAGTGAGCGGCGCCCAGGAGGGGGTTGTAGAGGACGTCCAGTTGCTGCTGCTCTTTGTTCCAGAAGGATCCGCTCACTGCCTGCTGGGACCAGAAACCCCTGGATGGGACGTGAACCCTCTGGTGTCCGCTGCGGTCCGGGCTCAGTTTCCAGGTTAGAACCACGAGGAGGCACGTAAAGATGTTGAGCATCATCAAGACACTCCGCAGTCTGCTGCGGCCGAGCACCACGCCGTCGCCTCCTCGCTCCTGAAAGGCAAATGAGGGTACAGCAGGCGGTTCAGACTGGACCTCCTGGTTCTTCTAGCACACTTACCACAAAGCCCGGATACAGAGGAGCATTCGGGAACATGCTGAGGTTCTCCTTTAGGCCACAGCTGCAGGAATTATTTGCAATCTGCTCTCAGAATCCCCGCCTCCTCGCAATGGCGCACACAAGCACGCGTTGTTCTCTTGAAGGCCACGCCCACTTTGTCCTCCAACTGATAGGAGTCACGCACTTCCAATCAAGACGCGAGGCCAGCAGAAACATGTCAAAATTAGTGCAAACACACACAGGAAGTAGGTGACATCAACACAGGAAGTGTGTGACATCATCCCAACCCATGATGCACTGCTCTTGATGTCACAGGGCTAATGTGGCTCAGGCTAACGGCCACAAAAAAGATCTCTTTTGATATGTTTATTGATGTCACATGACAAGAAGGACTGACCAGGTCCAGTATAATTTAGAATTTGTCCCACAAGGCTCCTCAGTGTCTCATGATGGTTTCATGGTGCAGCCATTTTGGATGTTCACCTGCACGATGTCATCCATGTTGGATAAAACAGGCTAGGTGGTTTCTGGAGGCGTGTCAGGTGCGCTGAAGGATGGCGTCGATGCTGGCCTGGATGTCAGCCATCTTCTTGAGCATGTGTTGGACTTTGTCCTCGTCCATCTCCACACACACAAACTGGGAGTCCTGGAAGACAAAAAGTTCATCAGCGAGGTTGTGACGTCGCATCAAACGTCTCACCCGCCTCACCTGGCCGCTCCTGCCCAGCTCCAGCTCCATCAGAGCCACCGGCCCCCTCCCGCCCGCCGCCGTCTGGAGGTCCACCCTCCAGGACAAGCCCTTGAGTCCGGGCTCCCAGCGGCTGTGGGACAGCAAGCTGTCCCTCACGCGGACACGCTGGCTCTTCCAGAAGCGAGTGAGGGCGGCAGCCTGTTCGGGGGTCACGGCAGCCGCCCCCTGCTTCCTGGTCTGGGCGGTGAGGAAGGCCTCCAGTTGGGCATGGTCCATGTCGGCTGTGGCGATGGACTGCAAGGAGGAGCAGAGCGGACATCTTCAGTCAGGTGACAGAATGCGGATGGAGTTTCTACTCCTGAAGCTCATAAAAAGGTGAAAGGGTAAAAACATACACCCCTACTGTGTTCCCTGTGCAATTCCAAACACACCACACGGTGGTGCTGTTGTTACACCCCATAAGGATAAGCGGTACAGAAGTGTCGAATATATATGTTAAATTTGAGCAAGGTTGGTTTAAAAAAAATGGCCACAAAATGTGGGTGGGACCAAGCAACTAATTGACCACAGGTCAATGAGAATATCTGTATTACATGTACAGTTATAACATTATAACTATATGTACGCTAGCATGTCTTCTACGGCATTTTAAACACAGCCCACAGGGGGAGCCACTCGTATTTCCATTCATGTTTTGTTTTGACTGTTGTCTCAAGACTTGTTAGCATAAAGCATCCACTCAACGACACAAGCAAAGCATCGTAACAGTAAAACACCATAAGTACAAATATTTAGCTAGTTTAACTTTACTAAAACGATTTCAACAAACGCTGATTGTGTCGCCGTTTACCTTCAAAAGTGTTTTCATTTTGTCGTACAAGGCCTTAAAGTCTTCCTGGGACATGTCCGTGTAAATTTCACTTTTTAACAAATCCTCCGTCACGTCGGTCTTGCCATAATAAACTTGTTGAGCGACGCCATTCAGCAGAGCTAGCAAACATCTGCTGGCTTCCGCCTCCGCCATCTTGGTCGGCTTCACACACTCACGTAACGCGAAAAGATACAGTCACGTGAGCGTAGCGCGGCATTGTGGGAGTTGTAGTATGCAGTCACAATTCGCCAATTAGCCAAACGTGCATATTTTTGGAAACAACGTGGTAGGAACCTGACATTTATATTTCATTTTTATGAGTCTTTCACAGAGGAGTGAATGTTCTTTTTGTGCGTATTTTTAATGTGTTATTTTATGTGCGTATTTTGTGTGTATTTTAGTTCCTTTTTCACATCCAACTTGTTACTTTTCAAATAAAGTGTAGACAAGGACTGATAATAGCTTTAATGTTGTTAAAAAGAAGATTACATGTTAGCAAGCTACTATTAGCATTTAGCAAATGGTTACTTTTCAAATAAAGTGAAGACAAGGACTCATAATAGCTTTAATACTGTTAAAAAGTTAGCAAGCTGGTATTAGCATTTAGCAAAGATAAAAATGTTTCTCAGCTTTCCACTGGAGTCATCAACCTCGCCCTCGCGGTCGAGAAGCTCGACCACGCCTATGCTTGCTCCCGCCCCTCTTTTGTTTGCCCCCCTGATTGAGATTGGTGTGGCCACGCCCTCTCTTTCTTCCAGGACCTTTTCCTGGCGAGGTACGGCCCCCTCGCTGCGGTCTGGAAGATTGTCGTCCAGCAGGAAGCTGAGATGCTCGTTGTCTTCGGGACTCTTCTTGATGGTTGGCGTTTCTACGTCCAGGCGGGGTCACTTCACAGACGTCAGGCTCAGTCGGGCGCTTCCGAAGGCTTCTTCTTCTTCTCTGGCCCCGCCCTCTCCCACCTCTCCCACCTCTCCCACCTCTACCACCTCGCCCACCTCGACCACCTCTCCCACCTCGCCCACCTCTCCCCCTTCCGCTGCCCCCTCGCCCTCTCGTATTGCACAGCTCCTCGCCCCCTTGCTCAGTGACCTGCTGACCTTGTTTGACGTCTTCATAGCAGTTGGGGGTGACCTGCCTCCCTTTGTCGCTGGAGCAGCTGACACACTCCAAGTTTGCATTTGTATCGTTCCTGTTGCAGCGGAAGATGTTGCGGAGGCCGTCAGAGCCAAGATGTCTCCCCAAGGTGATGAGCCCATTTTTGAGCGTTTCTGGAGGAATGGCTTCCCAATTATCTTTGGGTTTGAAGATTTTGGAGAAAACCACGATGTGATTCGGCCAGTCGTTGATGCACTCCACCAGCTTGAGGATGTTGAGTCCGCTTGTTTCGCTCGTGCACCTGCCCGTGCACGGCGAGGCGTGCACGTAGAGAAGCAACAAACCCGTCTTCTCCTTGTTTGCGGCCCAGGTCTTGAACGTCTGCAGAACACGGTACTCGGCGTGATCCGCTTGCTTGTTTTTCACTGCATGCGGGCAAACCGTCTTCACTTCCTGCCAAGTCATTTCGGTACGCATGCACTTCCTCAGGACTTTCTGCCATGGCACTGACGCCGTAGGACAATGATACAGCACGTCGGGCCACCTCAGGACGGTGGCGGCCACCAGGTTGGAGCTCTGGTACACGCCGCATCCTAAGATGGTGTTCCTTACGTTCTGACCCAGAGCGGTCACTTGACTGGGGTCATACGAGGACTTGTCAGGACTGAGTGGGATCCTCGCTGCCAGGCTGAACATGGGCATTTTGCTACACACACACACACAATAACCGTGTGAGCTTTGCTCCAACATCACAAATCAACATAAGACGACTCACGATTGGACGTTCAACCTGCAGGTGAGGAGACACAAAGAAAGCCAAAGGTCACAAACACAAAGAGAGAAGTTCCTCTCTTTTTTTTTTTTCTTGGACACAAACAAAGAAACAAACATACCCGCTGAGAATGGTTTCAACCATCGTGGCCAGCTGGTTCTGGTCGATCTGGTCCTCGGTATTTGCTCCCGCCGCTGTGACCGCGAGCAACGGCAACAGCCACCAGCGTACATCAACCATCTACACACACATGATTATATTTACATTTTATATATGCTCTTATTTCTTTGAAGTCCAAGAAGGAGGCAAGAACATTTTCACTTACCTTGTCGGACCACGATGATGATGATGATGATCGAGATGATTTTGAGCTTACAAGTCAAACCTCAAAACGGAACTTGATCATATCAGAATATTCATGTTGCTCAACAACACACACACACACAGTTACTATGGTACCCATTATGTCATTGGACGGTCATATCACCTCGTACCTACATTATTTAAAAAAACAAAAAACAAAAAAAAACTGTATTATGGAAAGCAGGAAGTGAACAAATGTAACAGTTACTTATTGTTCATTCACTCATTCATTCATTTTCTACCGCTTATCCTCACGAGGGTCGATTGTAAAAATTAATTTAAAAAAAATTAAACTATATTAGTAAAGCAGGAAGTGAACAAATGTAACAGTTACTCATTCTAAAAATTAAAATTAAAAACATTTTGAAAAACTTAAATTATATTAGGAAAGCAGGAAGTGAACAAATGTAACAGTTACTGATTGTTCATTCATTTTCTACCGCTTATCCTCACAAGGGTCGATTGTAAAAGTTAAAATTAAAATTAATTAAAAAAAAAAACTATATTAGGAAAGCAGGAAGTGAACAAATGTAACAGTTACTGATTCTAAAAATTAAAATTAAAAACATTTTAAAAAACTTAAATTATATTAGGAAAGCAGGAAGTGAACAAATGTAACAGTTACTGATTGTTCATTCATTCATTTTCTACCGCTTATCCTCACGAGGGTCGATTGTAAAAGTTAAAATTAAAATTAATAAAAAAAAAATTAAACTATATTAGGAAAGCAGGAAGTGAACAAATGTAACAGTTACTGATTGTTCATTCATTCATATTCTACCGCTTATCCTCACGAGGGTCGATTGTAAAAGTTAAAATTAAAATTAATTAAAAAAATTAAACTAGATTAGGAAAGCAGGAAGTGAACAAATGTAATAGTTACTGATTCTAAAAATTAAAAACATTTTAAAAAACTTAAATTATATTAGGAAAGCAGGAAGTGAACAAATGTAGCAGTTACTGATTGTTCATTCATTCATTTTCTACCGCTTATCCTCATGAGGGTCGATTGTAAAAGTTAAAATTAAAATTAATAAAAAAAAACATTTAACTATATTAGGAAAGCAGGAAGTGGACAAATGTAACAATTACTGATTGTTACCTATTTTTTTTTAAACTATCAGTTTAATTGTTGCTTTCAATAAATTGAAAATAAAAAAATAAATAAGTGCTTTCCGTCACACTCCCGCTTCTTGCTTTTGCATATTGTACCTGTACTGAAAACCTCGTTATGATCCAAATATCCAAAAGGTGAATTGTAGCTATTTTTCAACTGGTTTTAGGACTGTGATCAGGTTTCTATGTGATAATTACGGAAAAAATGTATTTCTTGCAGTTTTCTCATTTGTAATTGTTTTCTTCTCAATTTCCTTTATGCCACCCTTCTTTGCACAGTCACGCAGCATGAAGATGTCAGGAAACTAAAGAGGAAGATACCGACCACTTTTTTTTTTTCCCAGGAACGTGGCTGAAAAAGACAAACGAAACATCAAGTCGATGATCAGTAGGCCTGATTATTAGATTTTTTTTGGAATGTTAGCAGTTAGCATTGTTTAAAAAAAACAAAAAACATTAGATGTCAGTGGTTAATTGATAATAAAGCATTTTATTCTCTTGCGATAAAAGCATGACACAGCAGAAAATGAGCACGACAAGATGGAATGTTCAGTAAAGAAAATAAAAGCTCCGAGTGGTCCAACACGGGGGCTTTATTTGCACCACAGTCCAATAAAGCACCACTTATATTTATATATATTTATATGTATAGATTCTTATTTATATATATATGTATATATATATATAAAGATGTTTCTATATATATATATTTATAGTTTTCATGTACACCTTCAGGTAACAACTTCTTGTGGTTCTTCTCATTTACAAGTAAACTTTTAACACACAAACGTCAACTAAAGGCAACTTTCTTTCTTTGCCTGCTTGTTGAGCAAAGTACAAAACTGGCACTGAGGACGAGCGCGTCTATACACAGTAAAAATGCAATAAAATTAAATTAGCAAATAAAATCACTTTCCCAAACTCCATTTGTATAAAACACAACAAAACAAAAACTGGTTTGCCTTTTAAAAACAAAAAAAAGTCCACTTGAAGGCAACAAAGCAGATGAGCGGAAGAGGAAATGGAAAAAAAAAAACAAAAAAAAATGTTTACGGTGTGATGATGTCACGAGGAGGGCGGGCCTTTAACACTCAGTTTGGTAACTATGGCGATGGCGGCTTCCACTGTCCTGTACAGCACGTCCAGCATGTCCGCTGGGGGGCCGCCGCTCAGGAAGGCCTGTGGGGAGGGGGTGTTGCTCCTGCAGCCCTCAGGCCCCTCCCCTACCAGGTCCAGAGCCGTTGAGAGGGCGGCATCCTCCGATAGGGGCGGGGCAGAGCTTCCACCCACGTCCTTGTCTTCCCTCCCCTCCTGTGAGACGGCCACAACCCTCTGACCTTCCTCCCACTCCCCCTCCCCATCCTGATGCGTCGGCTCCGCCTCCCCCGTGTCCGGCAGCAGAGAGGACGTAGAGGAGAAAGACGACGACGACTCCGCCTCCATCTTCTCCTCTTTAGGGGAGCCGGAGGCGGGGTCGGGAGGGGAGGGCGGGTCCTGCTCGGTGCCGGGATCGATCACGGAGGAAGAGTCGCGTGTCTCTGTGTCGGAAGTGCTGGTGGGTGTCAGCGCCCCCTGTTGCTCGCATTTGGACTCTGCGCTTGGGGGGAGGGCGGCCGAGGAGAGTGCCGGTGCGTCGCCGTCGCTGTTAACACGCCGCCGCTTCACCGGCGTCGCACCCTCATCCTCTGCTAACACACACATCATTCGGAGCCGTGACAGAATGAACGTTCCGAGTGTGTGAGTGTGTGTGTGTGTGTGTGTGTGTGAGAGTGTGTGTACCTCTGGCCTTATTGTCGTGGTCGGCCTCCAGTTCCAGAGTGCTGCGTTGCTGCATACACACCCGACAGCGGCCGAGGAGGTCCTGCAGGGCGGGGCAGAGGGCGGGGTCAAGGACCTGTGGTGACTGGATGGACAGCAGCAGCATCAACGCCCTCAAGTCCTGAAAAGGGGGGGAAGACGTTTTAGACTGACAGGTGTACATGTGTGTGTGTGTGTGTGTGTGTATGTGCACACACAGCATTCAGCAGCGCGCTGGTCTTGCTGAGCTCCGGCCAATGAGAAGCCAGCTCAGGCTGCAGGCCGCTGTGCTCGCCGAGCACGTTGGCCACCAAGACGCCAATCAGGTTGGAGTAGCTGACACCCGACAGCACCTGCACCTGAACACACGCACGCACATCATGAATGACGACATCGTGATGGCGCTGGGGTGACGGGAGAGGTCGTCGGACCTTGTGCAGGAAGCAGGTGAGGAACGCGTAGGCCACGTTGTTGTTGAGGAAGCTCCTCATGTCCATCAGGATGTACTTGATGTACTCGCTGAAGGTGGCGTCATCACACAGCAGCTTCACGCACGTTTTGGACAGAAGGGACTGCGAGAGAGGAAGAGAAGAGCAGCTCAGTGCGGACGCTCGTTAGAAAAACGCCGCCGTCCGGAGCGTCCCTCCCCCACCTGAGACTGGCACAGCTCCGTCCACAGTTTGGGGAAGATGGCCAAGTGGAGAGGAAGTCCTTCGTACGCCATCAGGACACCTGAGAGGCAAAACGCAGCCGACAGTGAGTGAACTTCCTGCGGGCAGCGGACCAACGGCGTGCTGCCGTACGCACTCAGCTTGACCAGCGTGTCGCTGAACTTCTCGCAATTGATGGCCACGCGACACAGCAGGTGGATGAACTGCTGGTAGGACAGGAAGTAGTCCAGCAGCAGGCGGTCGTAGACCTCGTCTTTACCCTGAGAGACAGGAAACGCAGGACGGCTGAGGTCACGTGACGCCTGCGAGAGGGGGGGTGGGGTCTCACCTTCCTGCTCTCCACCATGGAGGGCAGCAGACACATGTTGAGTTCCGGCCTGGGGGGTCTGATGTTGCTTTTGGTGCCCATCACCTTCATATTGTCCCTGCATGGCAGGTAGGGGCCCAGCGACACTGAAGGGGAGGGGGAGGATCACAACATATGATAGCAAGCACGCCCTCTGGTGGCGGTCAGCAGTATAAGACGTATGATGCTCACTGGGGATGTTGCTATGGTGATAAGTGTAGTGGTTGTGTTGCAGAAAAGGCACTAGCGTGTGCAGGAAGTCGTGAGGACTCAGAAGAACCAGCTCCTTCAGAACATCTGCAGGAGGCAAGGAAACAAGAGCTGACTATGGGAGGTGGTTGATGTCACCTCGGAGGGGTGCATTAATTACCCAGGCAGGCGTTGCGGAGCTCGGGCGGGCTGTAGGAGTTGAGGAGCGTGAGAAGCTTGTGGGCGAAGTCGATCCTCTCCTGCCACTGGATCAGCGCTTGTTTGACATCTGCAAAAGCAGCGAGGAACGTTAGCAGAACGTTGGCGAGGAGGCGGCAGGAAGGACTCGAGGGCGACCTTTACGCTGCAGGTACGGTCGGGTGGCCTTGAGGACCGACAGGAAGATGGAGAGCAGCTCCACCAGGTCTCCAGTGACGTGGCACGCCGTGGCCTCGTGGTACATCATGTGCAGCGTATTGAACGACTGCGGAGGAGAGCTAGTCAACGAAGCGCCATCGTCAACGGTAACGGTAACAACAAACTGAGGACTACCTCCGTCATGAGGACGAGTCCTCGATTGAACACCACCAGCAGTCGGTCCTCGTCGTTCTCCAGCAAAACCCTAAAGGCGCTGCAGAAAGGAGGACCGGCAGATCATGAGTACCACATGAGAACCAGAACCGGAACCAGAAGCGGGTCAGGACCTGATGAGCGTGGTCCAGCATGAGCGTCCGTCCAGGCAACGCAGGTAGCAGCTGATGGTGGTCTTCTTGAACTGCTTGATGTCTTCCACTTCTTCTTCTCTCATGTCGGCTCGCTGCGCCACAAAGAGCTGCATTAAGTTGAACAGCTCCTCCACGGCCTGCAGGGGGCGGAGTGGACAACATAGCGTTATCTTATCATCACATGATTAAAGCAGGGGTGTCAAACTCATGACACGGGGGCCGAGACACTGCAGGTTGTGGTTCCAAAAAACCTGCAGTGCTTCAGCCCTCCATTGACATTTCACAACATTTGGGGTTATTACTGTAACATTAATTATAGTTAGAAGATTTTCCATTTGTGTCAATTATTATTATTGGAATTATTATTCTCCTTAATTTTTCATCCAACATTCAAGCATCAGATCGTTCAGCTCCTTGGATCTTAATTACTGCAATTTCCTTTTATCTTATTACTGTAACTGCTGAACCCTTAAGGAATGTTGCTACTTCTACATTTGTCAACACATTCACCCCATTCCCAATTTTCCTGACGTGCCAATTTTTTTCCAAAGCCGAATACCTTTGATCTACTTAGAGAGAAGGCATTCAGCAACTACGACATGTCTCAGACTCCAACGGTGCTGAATGCCTTTGATCTACTTAGAGCAAAGGCATTGCAGCTACGACAGGTCTCAGACTCCAACTGTAAGTAGATCAAAGGCATTCAGCACCGTTGGAGTCCGAGACATGTCTAGTTGCTGAATCAAAGGCAACTACGACATGTCTGACTCCAACAGTGCTGAATGCCTTTGATCTACCTAGAGCAAAGGCATTCAGCAACTAGACATGTCTCGGACTCCAACGGTGCTGAATGCCTTTGATCTACTTACAGTTGGAGTCTGAGACCTGTCGTAGCTGCAATGCCTTTGCTCTAAGTAGATCAAAGGCATTCAGCACCGTTGGAGTTTGAGACATGTCATAGTTGCCTTTGATCTACTTAGAGCAAAGGCATTCAGCAGCTACGACATGTCTCAGACTCCAACGATGCTGAATGCCTTTGATCTAAGTAGATCAAATTCAGCAACAACTTCAACCACATTTCCCAACAGATTCCAACATCAACATGGACTTTTTCCTGCTCATTTTTGTTGACCTCCCCCCTTCCCGGCTCAGGCATTTACATACAATGTTGCCAGATATTGTAATAATTTAGTTGTAATCATTATATTGATAGTAATATTTCTATGTTTAATTAATCACTAAATGTTGACAGTCTCATTAAATATCTTAATTCAGTGAAGACAGGTAACACACCCCAGGATACTGGCTGGCATGTGGCGTCAGGTTCTTGAAGGCCCACTGGATGTTCTGGTGTGAGGCCAGCTGGCGCGTGAAGGCGGGCGACTGCTCGCAGCACATGCGCAGGATGCCATAGTAGGCGGGGAGCATGCCGCGGTTGAACAGCACCACTTCCTGGTCGTCGTGGTCGGCCAGGATGTAGTTGAAGGCGATGTTCTTGGTCACCATGGGATTCTGCACCACCAGCCGCACGTTCTCCGGGCAGTCCACACACACATTGTACCAGAAGGAGAGCAGCGCCTGCTTGTTGTGGTTGGTGGCAATGGCGGGCTCTGACAGTTTGGGCTGAAAGCAGGAAGACGGTCAATGAGGCCTTTTTTTCTTCCGTGTCACAATTTCAAAGTTCCTGACTGTACCTGGAAGAGGTTCCACAGGTCCATGAAGTAACTGGAGAACATGAGCTTCTCCGTCTTGGAGATGAGGCAGTACGTCATGAAGCCAAAGTACTGCACCAGCTTGGTGGTGCCGTGAACGCTGGCGTCCACGTAGAGCTTGGCTCGACCCAACAGGCCCAGCAGCAGGTTGTAGACTTGGTGCAGGACCACCGTGGTGTCGGGAGACAGTGGCAGCTCGCGGGTGGGCAAGTGGAGGGAGCGTGTGGAGCGGAACATCTGGCGGAAGGAGTTGCTGGGGATGAGGGAGACCAGGAGGTACGCCGCCGCTGCGGGAGGACAAAAAAAACATGGCTGCGGTCAGAACATGTATGATCCAAAACAAAGCCAGTGGGGGTCAAACCGCAGCAGGCTCTTACATGTGCGCACTCGAGGGTAGTTGTGAGCCAGCAGGAAGCGCTCCACCCAGTTCTCCATGTTCTGGAGGACCCAACTGTGGGCCAGTTTGTTCCTGGGAGTCTGGGCCGCCAGCCAATCCAGACACTGTGACGGGTTGTACTCAATCACCTAAAGCGGCGACAAACAAAAAGATTCATCAGCTGCACACCAACAAACAGTTTCATCAAATATGTACCTCCCAAATCCTCTGCAGGATGTAGGAGGCGAAGGAGGGCATCCCGGGCGGTCCGCCTGCAAACTCCATCAGCATGGTCAGCAGCTTGAAGAAGGAGTTAGCAGCCTAAAAGGAGGAAAAAATGACTATAAATAATGACTCTATAAATAAAAAGCATTGCTACAATACAAAACACAATAAAGGCTGCTAATGATTCATGTGTGCTGTGGAAGATGTTCTCACTCCAGTTTGTCCAGAAGACCAAACAAGTAGGCTGTGACTCACCTCAGGGGTCAGCTTAGCGATGGAGGTGAAGAGCATAGACACAATCTGCACAGAAGACAAATCAGCAGGCCGCACGTTAAATATTACTTATTTATAATTTTTTTTTTTTAAAAAGAGGTAATGATGCAACTGCACACTAATGGATGTTACTTTTATAGAAGCTGTAAATCATAAAAACAGCCACAAGGTGGCAGAATTGCATTTGATAAGAGCTTGGCTTGTGAATTTGAATGGGAAAAAAAAACCTAAATGGCCGCAAGAAGGAAGTGGAAAAACGTGGAGGAGTGTAGCGTACATAAGGTTACACATTGTAGGGAAATTTTAACACATGAACACACGCAGTTCACTTACAAATGTGACTGTAAATAGTTCATACTGTTACATTTGTAAAATCATTTTGGTATAAAACAACCCTTTTTGTATTGGTATCGTTTCCTTCCCCCCAAAAAGCAAAACATGTGAAAGTTATGCTTACAAAAAAGAACACTATAAGTTTCCTCTTTTAGTCGGGAACTGATATTTTCCTGAAACTTACCTACTTTCTATGACTGAAATGTACGTTTCAGGAAAATATCAGTTCCCGACTAAAAGAGGGAACTTTTAGTGTTTTTTTTTTAAGCATAACTTTCATTCACATTTTCAGGCATAGATAGTAGGCAACTTTCACATTTCAGTCATAGAAAGTAGGTAAGTTTCAGGAAAATATTAGTTCCCAACTAAAAGAGGTAACTTTTACTGCTTTTTTAAAGCATAACTTTCACTCACCTACTTTCTATGACTGAAATGTGTTTGAACGTTATGCTTAAAAAAAGCACTAAAAGTTCCCTCTTTTAGTCGGGAAATGATATTTTCCTGAAACTTACCTACTTTCTATGACTGATTATTAAAGAATGGAAAAAGGTGGAAATAAACTTGTTTTTTATTGAAAGACGAGAGTGTCGTTAGGAAACGTGAACCTACGTGCTCCGCCAGACGGTTGTTATAGCGACAGAGGCTGAAGATGAGATTGCAGGTTTGTCTGATGTTGATTCCATCTCGGATGTGCTGGAAAAGGAAGGGGAAGCCTTTCCCTCCAGTCAGTGCCGCCATGTCGCTCTGGGACAGCGTCAGGTGTCTGCACGCACAGATGATGCTCATTGTTAGGACACATGAAAAAATGTTCCTCCCCTGACCATTTTCTTACCTCTCGGAGCGAGACTGCTCCACCAGAAGAGCAATGAGGGCGATCATCTTCTCCAGCGCTGCGGGACGATATTTCTCCTCGGCCAGAGATAAGATGTCCTCCTCCTCGTCCTCCTCCTCTCCTTCCTCCTCTGACAGCACCTCCACCTGCGGCTAAAGAGGACAAAGTAAAAGTTTGAAACTGCATTCCAACTCTAATGGCGCTCTCACACTTTCAGACATTTGAAATGCTCTAGTGTGAGAGTGGGACATTTTCAGGAAAGGTTTTATTAGGCGAGCTCACATTCTCTGGGCCTTTGGTTCCCATGTAGAAGTGGACCATGATGGAGATGGCTTGTAGTGACAGCAGGAACTGACTCTGAAGGTGCGAAAAGAAAATTCAGCAACCTTGTGGTCCACATGTGTACTCCCTGGTGAGCTAAAACATGTAGCGAGGCAAACCAACCTCCTCCTCTCCCATCTTGGCAAACTCGTAGAGGAAGGCAAAGTACTCGGTCAGGTGCTTGCTGTGAGGTTTCACGCCGTGCTCCATGATGGACAGCAGAGTCTTCACGAAGCGAGTCACGCAGGACCGGCTGCCGATGTCCTCCACCGGGCCGTCCATGTCGTCAGACCTGAGAAGAAAGTCACCAGTCAGGTCAAAAGGTATCCAACGTGCAGCAATGGCCAGGTCAGTGAGGCGTACCCGTCCTCCATGCCGGGCTGCAGGTAGAGGTGAGCGTGGACCGGCCGTAGCCGCTGGATGACATGGATACACAACCTCTGGAACATCTGGTGAGAAGAAGGCAGAAAACGTCAGCAGTGGTTCTTGCGGACAAGAACAACAATAACAACAGAGTACCTGTCTAACAATCTGGTTGGGACACTTGATGAGGATCTGCATGGGCCACCAGTTGTCATCGGCCATCCGATCCAAAAACCACTGCGAAGGGAGACAGAGAAGACATGAACACGACATAACCATATTCATAACCATGAATGCATGCGTGTGGTGCACACACCTCGCAAGCCGCCTGGCTGTTGTTGAACTGCTTGGTGAGGAGTTCGATCCACTGCAGCATGGTGGGCTGATCACACAAACACATTTCACTAATTAATGAGGACCCACTTTTGGAAGTACTATGGTTCTAGTTCTGAATATATTTGGATAACAATTCTCAGAAATAGAATATGGAAGAACTGATTACATTTGGGGGGGTGATCTGGACAACCGTTTTTAAAGGATTCTTTAACATTCCAAGATAGGACCATTTTCGGCATTTGAAGAAATAAAACAACAATACTGTTTCCAACAGGTTCTATAAAATATCAAAGACTGAGCCAAAAAAGTATTATTATTTTGGTGTGAATCACAATATGGGGGGAAATATGGTGCTTGTCGAAGGTTCGTCTCATTTAAAGAGGACCCATTATGCTAATTTCTGGTGCTTTTATAAACTGTATAGAGTTGTGGACTCCTGTAGAGCAGTAACATACAATAACCGGCACAGAATGCTTTCTAGATCTTCCGGATTCTGTAGCTCTTTCTGCAGGACTTCTTGCTTCCGACTCAAATTTACTCCACTCCCGGCCTGCTACTAGGTAAACCCAAACCAAACCCCCCAAACGCTCCTGAGGACTTCTGAATATGTAGGTCCATGTTTACTTTGCTTTGCAAATATGCAAACCTCATTAGCTGACACTTTGGCATCATTTAAAATGATACAATATTTATAGGTCGTAAAAGTGGAAATAGCATAATAGGTCCCCTTTAATAATCATAGTCATAATCACTTGGAATACATACTGTAATTGGCACCAGATTAATGAATGAAGATACTGGCCATCATACAGCACTGAGTGTGAAATTACCTTCTCCTTGGAATGGATGAAGGTTTCCAGGACAAATGAGGTGCTAAGCTGCAAAATAAAACCAAAGTGACGTGGATGATGTTAGAGTATATAGCATGTAGCATGGGGAAAATATGTACAGTGGAACCTCATGTAGCGTCGGCTAACGTCAAGAATAGTTTCTAAAATTTGGAGTACCTTTTTTGATTACAGCACACATCTTGTGGTGTTAAGACACAGAAAGAGTCCAACTGTGCGTTTTAAAAATGCCCTTAGCTTCTAACAAAAAACTCATTTATTTCCCTCAATACAAATTAATTTTCTCGCTGTTACAAAAAAACCTACCACAAATGTATGTGTATTGTATGTCTCTTTACAAATCTAATACTTAATTTTCTGGCTGTAGATGTATTACATGTGTTGATTACCTTGGCAGTCATGAGGGAGATGGCTTTGGGGTCGGGCAGCGTGCTGGGAATGCTGCTGCACAGCTGCCACATGAAACTGGAACACAGCAAAGATAAATGGCATATATCAATTATTATACAAGGCTGGCGACAGACTGATGGTGGTGGTGAAACCGACCCAAAGTAGGTGTGTTCAAATATGTTCTTGTCCTGGAGGAACTGCATGTTGTCGTGCCAGATCCACTTGACGAGACAACAGCATGTTAAGAACAACAAAGAGAGCGCTGCCTTCAACAAAGTCAAAGTGGACAAAGAGCAGTACCTCCAGCAAATCAGGAGAAACATCAAAGGTCAAGTCCTTGGCGTTGTCCTCCTCCAGCTCCACACGCTTGTAGAAGAGCATGTAGGCGCTGTGCGTCTGCCAACACACACCGACGTCACCTTGACAGCTCAGACCAACACAATACAGATGAGTCCTGGGAAGTTCTCACCTTCTCAAAGGAGAAATCCATGAACTTGTCAGTCACTGAGTCGTACGTTTTTGTCTGAAAGACAAACAGAGGTTAGTGGAATGCAACGGTCTGGTCAAAGGTTGTTTTGTGCCAGCCAACGGGGTCAGTACCGTCATCTCTCCCCCGAAGCACTCCGACGCCAGCTGGGCGGAGTCAAAGGGTTTCACCTCAGCATCGTTAAACAGGTACCTGCCGGGATTTTACATCAATCACCATTTTAGACTGTGCTGCATGTGTGACATGGCCCCGCCCTTCCTCACCACTTGTTGTTCTTGTAGGCGTGGGGGTTGATGATGTCTCTGATGAAGCTGTAGTAATGGCCGCCATCTGCTGTGCCCGTGTGCACCGTCACGCCGATGAGGTCGTACTCGTAGCTCTCAGTGACCTTAGACTCGCCTTCGTCCCGAAAACCTGACATAGGACCACACGCACAATATTTTTAAAGTACAAAATAAGAGGAGCCAAGTGCAGCATCGCATTGGCACACACCCTCTTTGCGCTCTCCTTTGCCCATGAGGAAGTCCTCCGTGTAGGGTGTCATGTCCAGACGCAGCGGGAAAGAGAAGTGCGTGTTGACTTTCTCCTTCATCATAGTCACCATGTTGAAGGTGTAACGCATGGTATTGAAGCTCAGGATGTGGGGAAGCTTCTTGAAACAAGCTCTGAAGGAAAGAGCAAAATGGTATATCATCTTTCCATTCTCTGTCAACCAACCAGTGCACTGTACTATGTCTAGCACCGCCTTTAAAGGTATCCCAATGATTAGCCATTTTGATTTCAAGCCTTCACAGCTTGAACTGTACTCATTGCTGGGCATCACTGTGCATGTGAGGAGCATGTTAACCTTTTCTCAGCGCGGACCTTCTTGCCGCAGTGGGAACATGTGTACATGTTGTCTCCCTCCAGTGTGTCCTTGATGGTCACCTCATCCAGGGACTCCTGATCAGAGAAGACAGCAGACATGAGCGTGAACATACTTGGTTGTCGTTGCGTGGTGTGCATGTGAAGTAGAATGACAAAAGTGTACTCACGTAGATGTTTTTCATATCTGCTACTTGACATCTGACTGTGTAGAACTCCTCAGCTGTCTGACTGACATGGTCGCAATCCTGTGAGAAACACAACTTGACTCACGTGACCCCAGGTATTCATACAACATATTTTAAAAAGGTCTTTGGACTCTATACACAATATACATACACAAGCTGTACCCAATGAAGTAGAGTACATAGTCTAAATAGTGTAGTAGTACTAGTTTTTGAATGATGACCGTGGACTGACCAGAGAAACCACATTGTTGGTGATGACGCCTCCAAACAGAGTCTTCACTGTGTTCTTCTGTGGAATACATCCATTCACTCATGCGACTCTGTGCTGTGTATTTCATCAAGTCACATGACCCGTGGAGAAGGTGCGTACCAGCTCGTGTGACATTTCTTCTATTTTGGTGATGAGGTCGGTGAAGAACTCAGTCATGTCCTTCTGTTCGCCCGTGTTGAGCGGCTGCTTGTCCATGGTGTAGGTCTTGCAGAAGGGCCGCGGGTTGTACGCTTTCCTCTCGCTCTCCTGCAAACATGGAGGACGGGTGAGCGGCTCTGATTGAAATGTTGAGTACGAGACCACCATTGATGATAACGACTCACCATCAGGTATGTAAACATCTTCTGGAGCTCCAGCAGTGTGGTCTTGTGTTTGATATCCTCAGCGTACTGAAAATGCACACACAAAAAGATCGAGAATAATAAATCGACTGATAGACTTGAGATCTGGGGGTCATCAGGTGACGGACCTTGGCAGTGAAGATGGCCTGCCGGGCCTCAGGGATCATGTAGAGCTGCTGGATGGTGGAGGCCAGGTAGCAGGTGGCGCCCAGGTTGGTGAGACCCACGAAACGACACTCGGCACGCACGTCATCATGAGGCCAGTAGTCCCACTTGTACGGCGCGTGCGAGGCTGCAAAGAAACATGAACGTGTTGGTCAGGCAGCAACGTGTCATAGCATTTTGGGTGTTCAGTCGCTGTGTGATGAGTTTGGTGTACTTTGTAAGATGAATCATTGAGCGACTTCCAGCAATTTTCAGTGGGAAGAAAATCTCGTGAATATTTTCACAACTCTTGATTGGCCAATAAAGAGCTTGTTTGCGCCACAAAATGCCATTTTATAACATGTACTCCATGTTTTAAAGTCATTTTGGTAGAGAGGAGGAGGAGGAGGTCAAGCATGAGCTCACCCTGCATGTGCTGCGACATGACCCAGTTGTGAAGCAGGCGGTAGTTCTCCAGGGAGCCCTTCACCGTCTCCACCAGCAGGTCGTAGGCCGCCGCCCGAGCAGCGTTGGACTTGCATTTAGGCTGAGCCCGGTCAGCCAGGCTGGGGAGGAGGAAGAGGAGGTTGTGGACATCACGGAGGAACTCCTGGCCCTCGCGCGAGAACTTGAAGGGAGGTTTGTGTTTGAGAACGCTGGTGGCAAGACGCAGGAGACCAGTCAGGCCGTCGTCCTCGATGGTGCCATCCTGCTGGTCTAGGATTTCACGGCTGGAAGAGAGGGGGGCGGGCCCACGGTCAATCTAACACTTTCCCATGGCACAAATACAAAGTGAGGAAATATCTTTAGGTAAATTATCTAATGTGATAAAGCGCTGGTTTATCACGGTTGTCAAGATGTCTTGTTCCTCTAATGTTGGAAGATTTAAACACATGAACACTTGATGGACCTTCGGATGCAGTCGGCAAGGTGTCGCGCGAGGGCGTCCAGGTCCAGCAGAGTGGTCTGCACGGAGCCGGCCAGCGATAGAGCAGGAGAGACCTTCTGTGAGTTCAAAGAGACCAGTGCTAGCCATAATCCAACCACAACATCAACGTTTACATTCTCAGTCATGACTTGATCGTTACAACCACCCCACCTGACTGGCGTCTTTGACGTGGATGTTGTCAATCAGCTTACACAGCAACCAGAAGTACTCTTTGCAGCCACTTGTTAAGAGGGGCTCTTCCTCATAGTCCTCCACCTGCACCATACATACAAGCATGCTCAATCCATGGCATGGTCGGCCTGCAGCCAGGGTTTGAACACCAACAGATTTGGGAGAATTTGTCCCAGTAGTTCCTGCACTGACCCCAATTTAGGGTATAAGTCCCTGAGAAATTCTGACACGGTTTGTGCATGTGTGTGCGCACTTCCTACCCTGAGCGGTTTGACAGCTTGAGCATCAGGCAGGAATTTGAGCAGCGTGGAGGCGGCGAGCAGCAAGAAAGATCTGTTGATGGACTCTCCTCCTTCCAGCCCCGACAGGGAGAGCTTGTATAGTCCATTACACGCCTCGTGTCGCACTGCCGGCTGAGAGCAATTTCATTCATCAATACTCAAAGCATTACATTTTTGCTGCTGTAAAAAGACGCAGATGTATAAAAAGTCTCATGATACACCTTCTATTCCTGCACTCGCATACCAAAATACATTTTAATGTTATGCTTCAATGACAGTTGTCTGAGGATATTCTCCGCATGCACGAAAATGTTGGCGGCGGCGGCCTGACCTCTGGTACCAGCAGGGTGAGTTTCCTGAGCCAGTCATGCAAGTGGTCGCTGTCAGCCAGACTGGACTTGACTGAGGAAGAGCAGTGGGCCCAGCTCACCAGCAGCCACATGGAGTAGTGAGTTGCTAGTCGGGACACAAAGTGGGCATATGAGATGATACTATAATAATAATAAAATAATACTACAATTATAATAATTCAAAAAGATGTCTCAATAATACTCAGATCTCTTACCCTCATGCCGAGACCTGTGGTTCGACTGGGCCTTCAGAACTCTGTGGAACAAGACCCAAAAGAACAAAAAATAAATCAATCAAATCTGTAATAATTCAATATACTTTGGGGCCAGGTGAGGCAGTGAGGCAAAAGCTTGCAGAGGAGCAGTTGACACTCACAGAACTGGATTGTTGAATTATGTATAAGTACATAATACAATATAGTGCTAATACAGCACAGGTTTTTTTATGTCTTATTTTCCTAGACTCATAGTATAAATTGGGCAATATATGAGTGTAAAGGTGCCTATATGACTGACTATTATGTCATGTTCAGGGGTGTTGATGAACTAGTTTTCTATGCTCCAACTATGAATATTTCTATATTTATGAAAAGGAATTCTACTTTGCAGCAATTCACTTTAGAACCAATTAACCATGAGAACCGAAGGATTAGTGTATTCAGTCACCTGTGTGCAAGGTTGTCATACGTGTAAGCCACATTGATCAGACGTTGAATCAGGTTGGTTCCTTGGACGAGGTTGAGGAAGACCTGTGAGGAGACACGCAACCGCCACAATGACAACGACAACAGGAAGTGGACAACGTGTTTCTGATGCCGCCATGCTTACAAACCTCAGTGAGTCTTGGAATGTGGACAGTCTTGCCGTGGTCTACGGTGGACTTGCGGGATTTGCCCGGCCACGCACGTTTGCGCTGGCTGTCGGCGAGGCCGGACCAGGAGAAAATGTCATGGTAGGCCAGGTCCAGGTCTGTGGGGTCCACGGCAAACTGGCAGATGAGCTTCAGGAGGCAGGCCAAACAGTCCAGCAGCCACTGAAGAAGTGACAGGATGGAGGTGCAGTTGTGGCATGCATATACGAACATCTACCCAATCTGTCTTACCACAGTCCATGATTCCTGGTCTTTGGGCTCTAGTATGCCTGAGTTGAATATCTCCAGGAGGAGCTGCAGGCCTCCAGACGAAACAAACTGAAAGACAGAGAAGGATTCTGAAACCAGACTATCGCATAAAAAACAATTCTCTCCTCTTGTTTGCAATATGCTTCTTTTACATAACTTTGACCTTCCTGTCGGCCATCATTTTTACCTTGCAGCTCCACAAGTTCTTGCTGTTCTCTATCTGATCCTCACTGGAGTCATCAGAGTCAGGGTACAGGTCACTGTAGCTTCCCTACACACAGGTGAGGTACACAGGTCACACACCATGTCCATCTTACGACTACAGGAAGGACCACCGAGTCAATTATTATTTAACATGGTAATACTTAAGCAGCTGTACTGACATCTAGTGACCAGTATAGGATACTGCATCACAATTTCATGCATCTTTTTAATGCTTCATTCAGGCAAAATAAAATAAAATGCCTTAAATATGTATACTTTTTTAAAACTATTAGGCCATAATCAACCACAAATGACATGATTTATGAATGTATCGAGGTATGAAGCAGTAAAATTCAAACTGCAATGTGGTGAGGGATGACTGCTTTGGGTGTGTTGACACTTGTCATTTACAGCCTGTTATTTTTATATATATTTTAATTTAAATATATTAAAATTTTTGTTACATTATTATTTTTGCTTTTAAAAATATAGTTATGTTTAAAAAAATGATTTTCTACGACTTCATTTTTTAGCTTTGAAAATACTGTATATTTACATTAAGTAAAAAAATGTTTTATGAAATAACTGTAAATAAAAGTGATTATACATTTCCATGGTTTCACAGTGGCACTCTGAGGGTAACCCTGACTGTGATGTGGCCCGCAGTGAAATGGCCACCTTAGCATCTTGTAAAAGGTGGGTCCAACAAGTGTGAACCCACCTATAAACACTAAAGAGTACAACATAGCGCGTCTTTTTACCGTCGACTCTCTGTGGATGCAGCGGTTTGGTTTGCCCAGAGCTTCAATGATTTCAAGAGCATATAGGAGCTTGTGGGCACTTTTGATCCTCAGCAGCTCCTTCCAGCACAGACCTTCATTCTGCAAACACACATATACACACGTTGAGCACTTAAGAAAATAGCAAAAAGTAACCTAATCAAACAGAACATAGACTGACAGTGTCATCTGAGATGTTCTGGAAGGCCTGAAGCATCTTGGGACATGTAGGCAGCAACATGAGCAGCTCCCAAACACGACGAGAGAGGTTCTCTGCATGGAGGTGGAGCTCCTCACAGCGTGCCATCTACACAAACACAAACAAACAGGGACAATACAAAGACCGTCTTCTCTTCAAGGTCCTCTATAACGTTTAATTTCAAGCACCAACCTCTGGACTGTCAAGCACCTTCTCCGTATTAGGAGCAGGCGGCTTGAAGCAGGCCAGCATCTCCAGCAGGTCAAAGAGCGTAGTGAGGTGCGGCTCCTGGAGGAGTAGCAGCATAGGAATGTGCTCCTTTTTAGGTGGAGGCAGGCAGGATGCGGGCAGCTGAATGCCCTCCCCTTTCCTCTCCCTCCGCGGCGCTCCCAAAGACACAAACACCATCTGGAAAAAAAAAAAACATGTTAGACTTTATACTTTGTGTGTTGAACCACTTGCCATTCACAACATCTTTTTAATGAATGCCAGCATGAGAAGATGTGCCATCACCTGCATGTCCTTGAAGCCCAGCTCATGAAGTGTCTTCTCATCATAGTCGGTGGTGAGTTCATGACCTGAAGAGATCATCCTGACTGGTCCCATCAACCCTCCTACAGGCGACGTTGGTACATGTGAGCCAACTAATACACACTGGATGTTCATTGGATGGTAACAGGAGGAGAGGATTCCACCTGGGAAATCTCCTGGCTGTCGGCTGCTTTGACCAAACTCCTGCAGCTGGGCCTGCTGGTTCATCTGCTCCTTTTGCAGGTTCTCGTACCAGTGGGTCACCTCAGCTCGCAGGTCTGCTACCTGATCGCTGGGGTACATCTCAATGGTCATCTGGTTAGAAACATGCAAAGACCTTTTTAAGTAATCCCAGTTGAAATGCAATGATAACAGCCAAAAACAGATATGATACAATAATCAAAAATTCCAACAAGAAATGTGCAGTTATGGACGACTACTCTAATAGTTTGATACATCAAAATGTACCACGAACGTATGCCGTTCGATTCACTGTTCCGATGTTATGAACTGTCAGATGACATTGGTAGATATGATATATTGATGTACCTTGTCTGGCAGGCCTGCGGGCTGACAGACGATCCTGAGTGGAAGCGACTGTTTGTCACTGAGCGCTTTCAGGTGACTGCTAATTCCCGTTCCCTCGATCTGCCACTGTCGGAGGTGATAGGCGAACCTGTCAATAAGAACGCAGCTTTTGAGACGAAATGGGAACGAGCCACCTGCGAGATGTTCACGGGCACACCTGTAACTCATCATGTACCTGCGTCTGAAGGCCTCCAGGTGCGTTTTGAGCATGAGCAGCCCCCTCTCGATGCTGGTCAGGCTGGACTGAGCATCCTTCTCCAGGTTGGCAGACGCCATCAGCAGACTCTCCATGCACTTCCTGATGAACTCCTGCTCCTTCTCCAGGCCTGTCTTACCAGCTGAAGACATGCAACACACACATATTTAGGGATAGAGCAAAACATCTGGAGATGCTTTCATCCCAACGTGCGTCATTAGATACATCTGCACAAACTTACTGGTAAATATCACAAATGACATCTTTTGGTTTGACAGGTATAGACTGACCGTTGATGTAGTAGGAGTTGATGTACTGAATGGCAGCACGGCTGATGTCAGCTGACTGGGCTCTGAGGGCAATCCCCCACAGCTGGTCCATCCCACAAAGCTAGACGTGTATTCAAATAAATAAATAAATAAATAAATAAATAAGTGGGCTGTTGTTGCTGGCTCAGGTGTTTCTTGCTAGAGAAGCGTTTGCGTACCTCACAGCTGGTGGTGTTGTCCAGAGCACTGGTGGCGAGACGGGCCAGATTACAAAGGTGCTGGAAGAGGTTTAGTCCTGTCATGCTGATGGTCTCCGGCTTTAGCTGAGGCATCTGAACAACAACAGAAGATACAAGGCAAAACCACTCAATCATGATGGACAAAGAAGCACTTTAAACAGACATTGCTTGTAATGTTCAGCAGGAGGTTAAATCGAAAAATGCTGGTGAATGGTTACCTTCTCCAGGAAGAGGTGCTTGTAGGTTTCTATGCCCATGGCGTGCTGGTCCTTGCTGCGAACCTGATTGAGGAACCAGTGGAGGGCGTCGTCATAGCACTCCGCATCCTCCACCAGGCAGTGCCACAAGATATCCACCTGCTCCAGACTCAGTCCTGACAGGAGGCATCCACAACATCAACGTGACATACTGATACATTCCATTGCACTGAAGAAGAAAGTTCTCACTGAAGTGATCGGGTGATCCCAGTGTGGAGAAGACACAGGTGAGGAACTGCAGGCGGACCTGAACCTCTGCACTGTGACTATACCTGCAACCAGAAGGTGTATCACAGATCAATGCAATTTAACATGTAAACAAAAGTGTTGTGTTGTTCCAATAAGATAGAAGAGCGGACCGAAGACTCACAGTGCAAACTTGTGGCGGTGCTGGTGGACTTCCTGGATGTAGTGTTGTAGGTTGTCAAAGAAGAGCTTCATCATGTGAAGCTCCTTCTCCGCCCACCTGACAGGAGCAAAAAAAAAAAAAAAAAAAACCCTTAGACCTCACATGCACTTGGGCACACACATAGGCAGTAGAATAGAAATGTTACTAACATGGTGATCCAGTGAGTGTCATAGCTGGAACCAAACTGCTGGAAAGTGCCAAAGAGTTTGGGGAGCAGTCGCAAAGAAACAACAACAGAGCTGGCAAAAAAAAGACAACACGTTTCCCTGATTAGTGTTAACTCAGAGGTTTGACTATTGTCACATTCTCACCGGTGGTGGGCCAGGTTGTCAAGGCAACCCTCGATGAAGCGCATTCGGATCTGTCTGTCAGTGAACCAACACACCAGAGAACAGAGCAGCTTCTCTGCTTCGTTAATTAGACCCTCAGACAGGTGGATCTGAAACACAATCATGTGACATGAAACTGGAGCTTTGTCACCTGTCAATAATAGTCTTCATTTGACACAGCAGGGGAGGAGAGCATACCGCGTCCTCATCCTGCACCAGGTCCCACAGGAGCGTGCTGCCTTTCTTGCAAACGTTGTCCAGGTTGATGTCAGTCACCGCATGGCTGCTGGAGTACTGATGTTTGTGCACGGCAGGACCTGCACACCAACAGAACCCGTTCAAAACATCGCTGCTTTTACAGCGAATGAACAGTGTTCGAACGACGCAAAAGCACCTTGAACCAGGTGCTCGTGGTAGATGGAGGCCAGGTTGGGGAGGTGCTGCTGGAGATGGGAGCTGAGTTCAGCGTGGGAGTTGATCTGGACCAGCTCCTCCTCGCAGCCCGACTCCTCGCCGTCAAAGTCAGCCATGTTCTTCTCAGACTTGGCGCTGACCTGGGAGCTGCTGCAGCTGACGTCGTCGGCACTCAGCATGTCCTCCACCAAAGGCCTGGGTGGGTGGTGCGGGAGTGGTTAAGAGAGAGAAAAGACCCCCAAAGAGGGCATCTGATGAAAACTTACCCTTCTTGATGGTGGTGATGGTGGTGGTGATGGTGGTGATGATGATGATGGTGATGATGCTGGGGGCCAATGAAGCGGTGACAGTTGAAGAGCTCGCCGCCCATGGCTTCTCCGAGGAAGTCTGTGGGCCGGGACATGCAGGGGGGCTCTTGACGACTCTGGCCCACCTGGGAGGGGCTGCCGTCGGGCACTTGTGGATGCTCGGGGTCATCGAGTCGAGCGGACGATGAGGTTGGGCACGCGTCCATTACCCTCATATGACTTTCCAGTGACGTCGACGCAGCTGTCGCCATGATGGCGGAAGTCTCTGGGCTGAAGGAGAGAACCTTGGGTTTGGCCCCACCCCCAGCTCCACTGGGCCCCACCCCTTCACAGAGAGCCTCGCCCGCCTTCCTCTTTCTTGACTCCCCCTGCTCCCGGGGGTCCTTCTGCTGGCTGTCCTCAGCAGGCTCCTCTTCATCATCCTCCTCATCCTCCTCCTCGTCCTCCTCATCGTCATCATCCTCCTCCTCGTCATCATCATCGTCCTCCTCCTCCTCCTTCAGAGCTTCGCTATCTACCATGTCGTCGGAGTGCAGCTCGCTGCCGGGGCTGCCAGCTGATTGGCTACCTCGGGTGGAGGCGGCCTCGTTGCTGGAGGCGTCGCTGCGGCCGCTGGTGCTGCCGGGCCCGCTGCTGCCTTCCTCCACGCTGTTGGCGGTCTCGTCGGAGCTGCCCTGCATGGACTCCTGACAAAAAGAAGGACCACCGAGATGAATCACAGCGGAGCGTGGAGACAACGACACAAGGAGGCGTGTCTTTGATTGGACGCTTTGGTATGGGTTTGTCCAAAATACACTTATGATGGATTGATATTCAAAGAAGTTCCCATGATGTTATAGTGTAAACAAGTGAAAGTGAATACTTTCCAAAGTATTGCTTACCTCGGTGTCAGAAAGCCTCTGTTGGCCACGCTTGCTTCCCGCCATCAGCTGCTCCTCCATGTCCATGTCACTTCCTGCGCTGTGCTGAGTGTCGCTGTTGTCGCTGCTGTCAGGACTGGCAGCCGGTGAGCCTGACAGGAAAAACAACCAAAAAAAACATCATGTAGGTACTATACAGTACGTGACTGCATACTACAGGTCTGAGCGCCTTCTGCTGCAGAACTATTCTGCTGTGACCAGCCAGACTGACCCTTCTTGTTGCCCATGGAGATGTTAGTGTTTAGCAGTGAGGCGAAGGAGCTCTGCTTAGACAGCTGGGCCTTGGCAGCGAGGGCGTTGTTCCAAAGAGCCTTGATGAGCATTGACGCCAGGTAGAGCGTCTGGAAACAAACATCCGCCATACGTTGTACAGCCACATATGTATATAGCTCTCAAACACATCACAAAGTCTAAGTGAGAGGGTACCTGCTCTGTGTGCGCGCTGGGGTGCAGACTTGAGACCAAGTTGAGGACATGACGGAGAGGCACCGGATCGAGGTTTTTGATGAGGGAAGGAAAAAGGTCGTGGATGTAGCGACTACAGTGTTTCAGCTGTGGCAGAAAGCAAAAAGGAAGTTGTTTGATGTTTAAATACAAAGATATAATAGAATATATGTATATATAATATAAAGAAATAAAAAGACTGCTTGTATTGGAGTGGCAATATCAAAGATTTTAGATCAGGGGTCTCAAACACGCGGCCCGCGGGCCAAATGTGGCCCCCGCCTTGATATGAAAGTTTAATGTTAGTGCGGCCCGCGCAAGTTTGATATGGATGCTGTATGGTATCATGTACCCAGAAAAAATTATTACGTTTGATTAATGTTCATGTTAAAGGTTAAATAACTGTTAATAGTTATCCTTCCTATCCGTGTGGAAGTGGTACGTTTTTGGCTATTTAAGTTTAAAGGAAATAACTTGAAGGCTACCGTTTAGGTCGCTAGCTCTCTAGTTTGCGAGTTAGCATGTGTCTCAAGACCCTGCAGTTGCGCAATATGTTGTAAATAAAAAAAAATAAAAATAAAAAAAGAGTATAAATGTGACTACAGTGGGTGTTTTGTCATGTCTACAGGGCTCTAATAATGCTTTGTTCATTTTAATCTGAAAAAAAATAATTTGTCTACCCACTAACTATGTGGTTTCTTAAGTTTGTATTATTTGCAGTTTTTTATTATTATTATTATTATTATTATTATTATTATTATTATATTTATTTATTACTGATTGATTTTCTTTATTCTTGATTTCATCTTATTTTGTGCAGAAAAATAAAAATTAAGATATTTGAGAACAGTGGAAAGTTTTATCAGAGCTTTTCTTGTAGAAAATCGCAACCAAAGCACTGAAAAAGTTTGTATATTTTTCTGTTTTTAATAAATGCGTTTTTATTGGTTTTTTTTTTTGGAAAACCTAATGCGGCCCAGCCTTGCCCAGACCCTAGCTCCAGTGGCCCCCAGGTAAATTGAGTTTGAGACCCCTGTTTTAGATGCAATCCAATATAATTTGGCTAATATCATATTGATATCGCATATCAGTATTGGATAAGGACACCCCTAAATGATGATACAAAATGACGAGCAGAAAACATGACAGCCTCAAATGTGTCGGTCTCACCTGAGCGGCGGCCCAGATGCAGTCCACGTGCTGCGTGCTGAGTCGGCCTTCTGCAGCCAGGAAGTTAAGGATCACTTGGCACTGTTTAATGATCTGAAACATTATATTAATACAGTGGTTAAAACGTAGCTACAATGCGGCCATCTTCAACAAAGCTCTCACCTCAATGTGCAAATTAGGTCCAAAAATATGCTCAACCACGTTATTGTGGATCAGCCAGTCGGCTAGTTCCTTTGCTATGGACCTGGAACAAGAGTGGAACACGACGGTCACTCAGTGACAAGCCAGCTGGACCCTTGTCACACATTAACTTACGTTTCTGTGTCAGACACCAAAGACTCGTTGTTGCACACGTCGTTGAAAGTGTGGAGTTGGTTCTGTGGAAGAAAGCGAGCGAGTGAGTCGCTGTACTGCTCGTAGCCAGTATTTGCGTAGTATCCTGGGTTTGCTATGATCTGCCATGATGTATGAGTGTAATGCTACAGTCCTCAATTGTGTCCATGTTCACTCACAGTAATTTGGCTGAGGCCGGCCAGACGCATGGTCAGTGTGGGCGACATGAAGTACTTAAAGGCCAGGTCCAGACTCTCCTTGTCGAAGCACAGTGCGCTGTCCAGTGGCTCCTTCACCGTGCTCCACATCAGGTCGGCCATGTTGCGTGCCGCGCTCTGGCGCAGCTCCTGGTCTGACAGCTTACACAGGTACCTGCCGACCACGAAGAGGACATCTTTGACGGTCAAAATGGCAGTTTGGAGAGGGAATTATGACCGAGCACGCAATCAGTACACACTCAGGAGTGCTCATCTTGTTTCGGATAAGCAAGGAGATCTCAGTTCAAATGGTTGTGTGATTCTGATGAACAATGTTCCTTTTTAGTGAGTCACATGACCTGCTTTGCCTCTTCCAGGGTCACGTGAGGAGAGCTTTGCTGGAGGCCTGGAAACGGTTGCTATGGTGACCACAGTTCTCTCTCTCTCACAACCACACCGGGCTGTGTGAATTTGGAGGTTTGACAAGAGACACGAACCACGCCTTGAATTTTAACCAGGAGACATGTGACACTTGACTTATCAATCAAAGAACAGCATTCTAGGTTGAATTAGAAATCCATCATAAAATAATTCATGCTATTGTTTATAATGAATTATGAATGAATTATATTGCATATTGCATGTTTTATAGAACAGCGTTTAATACCACAACGGCGTGAGACCCTTGTCAGTCATACAGTTGCTCCGCCTCTGTGGGGAGGGGGGGTTGCTAGCATAAACACACACTGCCGCAACGAAGCCTCATGAGGAACAATGCAAGGTAATGCATTGACAGCAAAACCACATTTGTTAGAATTATTGGTAAAATCTCATCTCGCCAGAGCTCACAGCTAGGAGACCAGGGTTCAATTCCATCCTCGGCCATCTCTGTGTGGAGGTTGCATGTTCTCCCCGTGCATGCGTGGGTTTCCTCCCACATTCCAAAAACATGCTAGGTTAATTGGCCACTCGAAATTGTCCATAGGTATGAATGTGAGTGTGAATGGTTGTTTGTCTATATGTGCCCTGTGATTGGCTGGCCACCAGTCCAGGCTGTACCCCGCCTCCCGCCCCAAGGCACCTGGGATAGGCTCCAGCACCCCCGCGACCCTCGTGAGGAAAAGCGGTAGAAAATAAATGAATGAATCTCATCTCACGACACCCCTAGAGGTCACACAGTTATGAATGGGTGCTGCCTCAAACTGTACAGGGACATACATAAGTACAAATAAGTCGTTAAAAAAATCGTAGCTTGTAATCGTGTATGGAACACTCACCGTATGACATATGTGCGGAACGGGATGATGTGCTGCATGACTGCAGGAATGTGCAACCATATTCGGATCTGCACACAAACAAAAACCATGTCATTGGCGTTGTGGTGGTGGTGGTGCCAGAAACTCACGTTGGAGACGATGGTGATGAAGGCGTGCGCGATGGGGAAAGGCAGGCTCTCCGGTGTGGCCGACTCGAAGCACTCCTTCATGAGGGACAAGCCGTGCTTCCCACAGAAGAGGCACACGTAACGCAGCAGGTGTAGTGGGACCTCCACGTCCTGGACACAGCAACACAAGGGAAGTCGTTTACAGCTTTTACTTTCCAAACACCTGACGTTCCCAAAGCAGATGATCTAACCAGATAATTATCAATTTCTTTATTAATACTGTACTAATGAGGTAGGTAGGTATCACATATTTAAGGTTAGATGATAAAGGCGTTCCTCTTACGTTCATGTCACAGAAGGAGCCAAGGATGCTGCTTTCATGAGCGGATATGTCCTAGAAGATAGAGAAATAGTCTGATTGGTCAGCTGGGGAAATTGAATGACAATGACACAGATGGAGGGTGCGGTGGGGGGTGCATTTTGCAGGACCAACCTCGATGGTGGGGTGTGTGTTGTGTTTGTAGGCAGTGTAAAGAGGGAATTGGATCTGAAAGATCTTGGCAGCACACAGCAGCAGTTTCTCTCTTTCCTCTGTGCTCCACGATCTAAACGGGTCATGGCCATCATGTCCGACACCGCCCGCCGACAAGCGTCCATCAGCAACCTGAGACCTGCCGGCATTCTCCCCGGTCCCTGGTTCCATCTGGGTTTCTCCCGATAGATTGCACCCATGGCCCTGCTTCTGGTTCAAGTCTGGAGTGTCAGCGTCCTCTTCAGCAGAATCCCGCTCTACATTGACAGGCTCGTCCTCCCCGGGTGAAGCCGGCTGAGGGACGGACTCGTGCTCTTCAGCCACTGCCTCCTCCGCAGCGGCGCCTGATAAGCTTCCCTTGTGGCCGTAGTCCTGAACGCTGCAGAGACCGTCCCTGAGGCTGCTGATCTGGACGATGACCAGGTTGATGAGAGCGCACACCAGCTGGTTGAAGACCTCCAAGTGCTTGTACTCCTTGAAGCAGCACAGACATTGTCTGTGGACAAAACAGGAAGCTGTGAGTGTGCGCTTGCATCACCACGGCAATAGTATCGCTGTATTTGACCCAGCAATGGACATTCAAAGGATCTTAACCTTCCTCTTGTGTTAGCTTTCTGGTATCATCTCTTATGTTACCGGGTGGGTTTTGACCCATGTATTAAATCAGCTATAAAATACACTAAAAACAATAAGTTACCATCAAATTTGCTTCCTATGTCTTGGTTACCTTCTTAGGCTTCCTCATCCATGAAAATGTTGGTTTTTATACTTTTGTTGTGCACATGTAGGCCTTTTTTTGTCACTATACCGCTCCATTTAAATTTCCAAAAATGGTAAACTGACCCTCAAAAGTATCATATTCATAAATTGAAGGTTCTTTTGTTACCTGGCTATTACTGAGGGCTATAGAACATATCTCTTAAATCAATTAGTTTTATTTTAGTATTAATCACTAAAGAAACACCTATGGTGTTGGGGTGAATTTTGACCCATATATATTAATGTCAAGAAAAGGTAGAAAAAGTTATTGTTTTCAGTAACAGAACTTTAGTATAAAGTGAAATGAAAAAGCAGAACAGGTCCAGATCTTGGTTCACTGTACTTCTTGCCATTCTTTCCATGATCCAAATTGTAAATGTGAAATCAGCCAGTCAAATGAGTGAATTCACCTCACATGTATACTGGAAAAGCAGTCAAAATGAGAATCCCCTGAAGCTTACATGATGAGAAAAGGAGCTGGTTGTCATTGTGTTGGCTAATTGTACACTTATGATTTCAGTTGTGGCTCAAAATATTGCTTTATAGTCATATTATTATTATAACCCGGTCCAAACCGACCCCAACAATACAGTGGTCATAATTTCAACCAGACAATTTAAAATGTAGTAAAAATTATTTTTTGGGTTTTATTTTGTTGAAATAGAGTTTCCTGACAAAGTCAAAAAGCCTTGATGCAATAAATAAATGTTATGTGATTCTTTTTATGCATTAAAATGTAAAAAACGGGTCACAAGAGGAGGGTTAATAGGGGTCTAAGGCTGGATCCTAATTCCACCCCTGACCGCTAGGTTTTGCACGCTCACAAGAATCAAGTGGTGACCCCAAGTGTGGTCGGGGACTCTACTGGTTTCCAGCACACTTTTACTATGCTCCTGTTACTATTATAACTGTATTTACAAAGAGTTAATAGTTTTACCCTGTTTGTTTAAAGGGCAAGACAAGCGGTAAAGGGGAAAGGCTAATTGAGCCGAAGTCCGAGTCCCACGAGTGACAGAAAGCGGTACTGACCTCTGTGTCCACGAGCTGATGTGAGCCAACACTCGCAGTGCATGATCTTTCTTCAGCTGGAAGCCGCCCTCGCTGCCGTCTGCATCTGAAACTGAGGAGCCAGCACAGAGATGTTGACAAACATCTAGACACCCGATACCCGTTAGCCCTTCATTAAAGTACACCATATACAAAGCTAATCATGATGCATTCTTAGCTGTGTCTTTATCTATTTTTATATCATTAGAACACACAAAAGAGAAAGACACGTGTCCATGTCTCACAAAGGATTGTAATGATTTCCCCCGAAAAGTGTTTTTCTTTGAAGTTTACAGTTATTCTCACTCAAACAGGATGAGAGTCATCTCCAGCCTTCGTCCTTGTCAACACTCACCTATGTTAAAAACATAAAAACACTAACATGATACAAGCCGGTCCTTTTGTGGCAGGGCTGAAATGCATTGGAAATTGTTTTTGGGGACAAAGTTTAACACAGTTTAGCAATGAATCGCCATTCATCTTATTACTCTTTATAACGTTCTAAAGCTTTTGCAAATTGCCATCATAAAAACAGAGCAGCAACCTTTTTGAAGATTAATATTCGTGTCATTCTTAAAGCTTTTGGCCATGACTGCACACACTTGTCACCACACAGAGCTATACCTAATCACTGGAGGAGCCAGGAACAGAGGGGTGGAGCTTAAGGTTGTAAACAGGGTTTTTGTGTCTCTCACACCGCGCACACACACACACGCAGCGGCAGCAATTCTGGGGTCAAAGGTCATCGGCACACAACATATGGAGCTGCCAGTCGCACACATTGAGCCCCCACGGCTGAACACCCCACTATCTCCTCCTTAAAATATATGTACCCTTAATGACTTCTTTTATAGCAACAAACAGCTGGACACTATCAGAATTTACACCGCCCTTAGTTTTTGCCATCCCTTGTATCGCTATACATTATGTAATTTGCTTTGTCTGCAATAACACAAAGCTAAGATGTCGGCCTATCACAGAGGAGGAAAGTACACATGCATATGTCAACATATCCGAGGCAGTTTTTATTTATCATGCAACTTATTGATTTATTGATTGTTGTGACGGGCCTACCAAGCTATTGTGTTGAAGTAGGTTAGCATATGGTGACCTACATTGAATTACTTTTAGCATTTTTTATGTAAAAAAAAGTATCAGCGTCCATCCCATCATTAGAGTTTTATATATCCAAACAAAATGTAAGTGTTCCATGCAACGTCCTGGTAAACATCACAAAACTAGAGTTCAGTTCAGACAGGAACAGTTTTGCTTTTATGTTTGTTTGTTTTTTTTACCTTGCTGCAAACGGGGGTGTTAAAAGAAAACTGCGACAAGAGAGGAAAAAATACAGACAGGAAGCTAGGTGAAGATTCGCACTGAAAGAGCGTCACCATATGCTATCTTACTTGTGAGCAACATTCAAAGAAAACTGCAATTTTGGGGGAATTTTGCCCATCATCCATAATCCTCACGTGAAACACGAACACGTCTCTTTTCTGTGAGATCAAAAGATATAAAAACTGATGGAGACCGGTCATTAATGCCTGCCAAAAAGAACCTCAAAAGGCACCAACAACGCTCCATTTACATATAATGCATATTAACCAAGATACTGCAACGTTGTTACACCGATCAAACTACGCTACCGGTGTACTGACACCTTGCGTCTGACCACGACCAAAGAGGTAACGCTACATATTAGAGCTGCCAGCACGTTTTTTATTTTATTTAATACTATTATTACATGTTATCATGAATGTACCTGTTAGTACATGGTCACAGCATGTATATAAAACTATAAAAACCTTGTTTGAGGTGCTTTAATAGTCGTCTTTGTAGGCGACATAGGTGGATCCCATTACATGCAGCAACGACCTCTCTTTTTATCTGTTTTTATATCTTTAGAAAACACAGAAAACAGAAAGATTTGTTTTCACGTCTCACATAAGGATTGTGGGCAAAATTTCTCCCAAAAGTGCAGTTTTCCTTAAACATGGTGTGCTATTAACATGACTTAACTTCTTTTTACACACACATGTGAGGCTTACTGTTAAAATATAAGTTACATCATCACCTGTACACTTAAAGTTTTGACAGCCGCAATTTGACCCTGGAACAGATTATTTCTACTATAACCAGCATTCTCTGCCATACTGCATCAAATTAAATACACCAAAATAAGACAACATTGAACTTGTGTGTTGTTTACATTGAGTTGCAGCAGTAACACAAAAGTTACACAAGCAACACCACAAAGCAAAGACACTAAACACTATAGTGGAGCTACGTAATATTCAGAGCCAACTTTATTTAAATTAGTACAAATGGGACAAATTCCCAGGCTGAAGACACACAAGCTGACCGACACACAATGGAAGCATATTTGAACAGCTTTGAGTGTAGCTAGGCCCAATTAGCATAGCGTGGCTAGCTACTTGCAGCTATTGAGGCTTGTGTTTACATTTACTGTCCTCACTTGACGCCGCTGAGACAGCACATTGCATTCAGATCAGCGATTCAAGCAATAATGTGTAACATTTATATGTGCATTTGGAGTCCAAAACTAAAATGTATTCACAGAGCAACATCGCCGTGTGTAAACGATAAGCCATTTGCCAAAATGAGCCATTAATGTGCGATGCTAGCTTAGACGACTATTTAGCTTAAAGAGCCCCCCAAAATAAGACATCCACAGCATCGATTTAGCGGCAGTTGTGTTATGCAGTGTCTCAATGACGGTTATGCGGCCATTGTGGACAGTCCCAAAACAAAGGGTGCAAGGCGAGAGGACAGCTAGCTGGCTGAGCTGACAAACTCATCAAACAAAGTCAGCCTACTTCGCTAGCTAAACTAGCTAGCTGGCTAACTTTCATCTTGAAGAAGCTAACATTTTAACAGCACAACCGTGTTTTAAACATCACTGCCGTTCACAGTACTAAACAATTAGCAATCCATGTGTCCACTACTGCAATGACACCCAGAGAAAAGAAGGATTTAGTGCAAAATAAGGGGCGTCTGGTTTGCTAGCTTGCTGAGTTGTGTTGGCTGTTTTGACAGACAGGCCCAAATTTGGAATGTGGAAGAAATATTACATTTGTATGCACATGTAGAGGACATACGTCAAGTCCATGTTGACGGTAAGCAACAACAATACGAAAACATCGACTGTCGCTCAAGTGGAGAGAAAAGGCGAACAGATGAAGAGAGCGCAAAGTTGTATGAAGCTAACTTAGCTACCAAGCTAACATCATCTCGTCTGCTAACATGAATGTCTTCACTTACTTTCATTTAAAACCTCCACCAGCTCGGCGCAGTTTTCACACATTGTTCATGAAGAGGACAGCTGGAGTGCTCCAAGTCAAACCATCGCTCTCGAAACACTTCCCGGCTGACACTTGGCTCTTTTTAAAAAATGGCCCAGTGGAGGCAGCGGCTGCTGAAGGTGAAGCTAAAAGCGAGCCAAGCAGCGAGCTGGTCAAGGCGCTTCGCATCCAAGCGCCGTTGACATTCGCCACCTGAGCGGCAAAGAAAGGCAGCAGGAAGACGACCACTTTGCAGGCTGGACGTTACTTAGTTGGCAGAGTGGACACGGCGGCCATGTTTAAAACAGGAGGGGTGGGGGGGTTGACGCAGCGTGTGCGCTCTTCGGCGGCTTCCGTCTCGTCGCGTGCTCTCCTTCGGCTTTCTTCGGCAGTGTCGCGAGAGCCTGCCGTGACGTCGGTCCGAGCACGAGGTTTCAGGCATCAAAAAGAAAAACTTTTGTGAAAACAATAAGCGGTAGAAAATCAACGAATGAATTAATAAAATTATTTTTTTTAATTTTACCTTTATTTACCCAGGCAAGCAATTTAAGAACAAATTCTTATTTACAATTGCAACCTGAACAAAGAGCAAAAAACACTTTGATGCGAGAGGGGAGTGCTGAAAATAACAATGTTATATAAAATTACAAATATCAATACAGTAAATATGTATGAATGTATAAAATTGATAATTTCAGAATGACCAGTAAAGGGATATTGTTTCCAAACCTGCCAAGAAGCCCACCTTTCAACCTCCAAATACGCCTGTACCCAGAGGCGCCGCCCCCACAAGCAACAAGCATGTGTACTTCCAGAAAACCTCCTTGAGTCGCAGTGGATGCTCAAGGCTAAACAGTGCTAACAGCTGCAGCTACGCTTCCCCCTCCTCTCCATTAGCAGAGAGGGAAAAGAGCAGTGGAGAGAAAACACAACCTTGGGGGACTCCGGTGCTGGTGGTCCACATGCTGCATGTGATGCTCCACAGCCTCCACTTGTCAGTGGATCTGGCACAGTGATCTGTGAGGGCTTCTGGTGAGGGATGACGGTGTCAAACGCCGAGTCCACAAACAGGCAAGATGTTGCTGGATTGTCCGGTAGGCAAACTGCAGGGGGGGTCCAGCACAGGGTCTGAGATGTCAGGGCCACAGGTCTGCAGTCATGTAATCCAGAGATGGAGGTATTCTTGGGGGCTAGGATGGATGGTGGTGCGTTTGAAGTAGGAAGGGTGTCAGTTGGGTCAGCACAGACTGGGATACACCATCCGGTCCTGGAGCCTTTCGGAGTTTGACTCTCCATTAGGCATCTCTGTGTGGAGTTTGCATGTTTCCCAGCAGGTAAGTCCTGTGTTCTTTCATGAGCACAAAGCAAAGTCTGACAGTAAGTTTGTAAAAATAGCCAACTTTATAGTCAAAGAGTACTAAGACACTTTCACAAACACTTCCTTCCAAAAAGAGCCACTGGTCGACTGGCGTCCAGGAAACACACAACCCAAAACAGACAATAGAGGAAGTGTCCACATGTGGTAGTCTATATTACATATGAACAATTGGGATCAAATGAAGCTTTAATATGCAACAAGTGTGGTGAAAATAAAGCTTTAATTAGCAAAACACACACACACAAATGAGAAGGTATAAAATAAGTTCATATGGAACAAAAATCTGCACAATTGTTGGGAGGCTCAGCGGCAAACTGCTTCATTTACATATTGACATTGATTTGGTCGACGTCCAACCGAGTGCCGAGGGTCTCCGTTGGACCCCCTGTTCTCTTTTTGTGTGCGTGCACACACACACACACACACAAAAAGAAAAGAGTTCATCATCAGGAAGGGTCCTGGTCTTGTGTGACCCTTGTGCTGCTTCAGTCGCACATCTCCTCGGGCAGCTCGTGGGGGTTGAGGATGCCGGGCACAGACATCTGGAGCTTGTGTTTCTCCTCCTGGGCCTGACGCAGAGAGGCCTCCCTCTCCTCCAGGAACAGGTCTGTCGTGTCCTCACCAGCAAACTCCTGCACAGGCGCACACACACACCACAACAACAACACTCAGCAACAATGTACATACATACATACATGATGTACAGTCACGAGCGCTTCCACGCTTTGTGGTCACTGACCTTGATCTGGACCAGGAAGTCCCTCAGGTGCTCCTTGAAGGCAGGGATGTCCTGGTTCAGGCTGAACAGCCCCGTAACAAACACCTTTACCTGGGCACTGACCACAGTCACAACACTGTTAGCGCTTCTCACATCTTTGTCGTCACGTACTTAATTCCTCGCAACGTCCTTTTTCACGTGGCTTCCATTTGTCCAACGCCAGCCTATTATGCTACCTTTCTCATTTTCATCGTTAAAGCATAGAAAATCTGTTTACCTGCTTCAAAATATAGGTTTTAACTTCATTAGAGCCTTTTAGACATGAAATAGCACCCCTAAAGTCACCTTTGCACTCATTTTACTCAATAGATTAGACCAAATAACAGAAAATAAGACAAATATATGATATTGGGAGAGTTTCCTGGCAAGTGTACTTCCTGCCATGACTATTGTTTCATGGATGTAACACTGACACCGAGTGACCAGTGTAGAATACTACAATACTCAACAATATTCAATATTACAGTCTTTCAAATGCCTTACATTTCTATTTTCGTTTAGTTGGTTATTTTTTGCTTGAATATAATATTTAGGCAAAGAATACGTACAATTTGCATTAGGGTTGTACGCTAAGCTACAAACCTTAACACATCATTAAATACACTCGTGTCAAATTGTAAAGTACATTAATTGTACATATTGGTGGTAAACTGCAAAACAGCAAATGTATTTAGTGCCTACCAAAATAAGCGTTTTGTATTTTTGGAGGTGCAGACATGCCCGCTGATGATGTCACGCTTCATGACAACTTTTGTGCTTGACATGGTAGAACAACATTGCAGTGTTTTCCCACCGTTTGCCATCACCGTCGCTTTGCAAATGTATCATATTAGGGTCTGTTGCTCCACATATCTCTAGCACTGGACCATGCATAGCCCAATGAAATCACTTATATTGTTTTTTTTTTGTAAATACCAAAAGCATGAAGCTGCAAAATTGGAATGTGTATCACATGAAAAAAAAACATGTATAATAATATATTAGAATATATATAATCTTAAATGATAGCGACTTACTCCTGGAGGTGTGGGAAGGCGGTCTTCAGCAGGTTGGCGATGTATTCCTGCACGTGCACCTGATTGTTGGCGGGGCTGGCGGCGCTCAAGGCCACGCTGACCTTGCCCTCCTCCACCAGGTTGAACATGTAAGCCAATATGGTGGCGTGCATGGTCAGACCTACAGACGGACAGCAGCGAGGCGTTGACAGCGCTTCCAGCGTTCCAGGAAGGGGCGCGGGCAGGTGTGTGAGGTGGTGACGTGCAGTACCTGCGGTGTGAGACGTGTCCGTGACCACGGAGAAGATGTGCTGCAGGATGTCACAGAAGTACGTCTGGTAGAAGCTCTGCGCTGCCGCCTCCTCTGAAGACACGTTCTGGAGCAGCGTGAAGAGGATCTGAAGACCTGCAGGAAGGCCACCAGCAGATGTCGTCTTTCAGACCGATTCTGTTGTTCGAGGAGGAGCTTGCTGGTCCTCACCTGTGTCTGCAACGTTCCTCATGGTGTGCTTGAAGGCCCAGATGATGGAGTCCAGGATGAGCTTGAACTGGGCGGGGGCGATGGCCAGGAAGGCGGGAAAGCATTGGGAAGTCGCCGCTTGAAGCAGGTAGAAGAAATGTGTCCTGTGCTCAGGGAATTCCTCAAAGTCCTGAAGACATAGGCCAGGAAGAACAACGAAAAACCCATGAAGCTCAGAGCTGTTACTACAGTCCTTCAGTCGAGGAACATCTGACCCACCTTGTTGATCATGTTCAATGTGCACTCAAAGACAGCGTCAAAGATTTTAGGGATTTCTCCTGTAATGTGGACTCCCAGCTTGTTGACGATCGTTGCCATGGTGCTGAGGACCTCTGGCTCCCTGGCGGCCGCCACGTTCCTCTGGTAATCGATAAGCACCGCCTCCAGAAGCGGCGGCACAAAGTTCTCTGCCACCTGAGCACATTTGCAACATTCACATGTAGAAGATGTGCAACACGCTGGAGAGAACAGTGACGGTCGTTAGCGATGTTCCTCACCATCTGAGGGTCGTTGGAGCGACTGACCCATCCTGAGATGAGCTTGAGGGTCTCCCTCTTCACCGTCCTCATGCTCCTGATCAGAGGCTGCTTGGTGACCATCTCGCCTGTTTCATAGCGAGGATCATTAAAACAAGGTGACACAAAAATGACAGCAAAGATAAGGAGGGAGGCTGACCGTTGGTCTGGACGGCCGAGGAGATGTTCTCACTCAGACACTTGTAGACATTGAGCATGTCAAGGTAGATGCGACCCAGCTGGACCACAAAGGGATGTCCGACGGCTTTACAGGCTTTGACGTTTGTTTTGAGGATGCTCCCAAGCTGACGCACCGTCTCCGCATCCTTCAGGATGTCCACGTTCTGCAGAGTGGAGAGGGCACGGAGTGTGAGAAGGTGCAAGGGGGTTCCCTACACAATCCCGGTGTGTCCTTACCTTTGTGGCCTGCTGGATGATGCTGTCCCACACCTGATTGGGCAGCATCATGTACTTCTCTATTAGAAGCTCCTGGACCGCCTGATCGGTCTGGGCGCCAATCATGTAGCCGACGGCCTCATAGAAGGTGTGCACCTGCAGACACACGAGGGGGGTGGGACTTTTATGGGCCCACTCGGAGCGCTCGGCCTGAGAGTGAAGTCGGCACTGACCTGCTGAGGCTGCAGGTCGCAGATGATGGTGTTGATGTTGTTGAGGATCTCGTCTATGAAGGGCATCACCTCGCCTACCTGAACCTGGACAAAATGGCGGCGGCATTTTTGTGCGATCTTGATGAAGGTGTCGCAGGCCATGTCCTGAACGCCGTCGTGCGTCTCTGCAAGACCATACATCGTCTCGGTGACGTCCACGTTGGAGGCACACGCCACCCTCAAATACCAAGGCTATTCTCACCGTGCATGAACTCAAAGAGCTTGTTGACAACCGTCTTGAGGAACTTCCAGTGAGCTCTCAGGAAGCGAGGGTACTGGCCCACAATGTACATGATGTTGGACGCGATGATGGCTTTGTTGTCCTTCCCTCTCTTCTGCTCACATAAGCCCAGAAGGTCCTGAAGACAACACACTGTCACACAATGGACCACCACCTCCACCACCACCGAAGGTAAACAACATGTCAATCACCTTGATCACGGTGACCAGAAACCTCTTCTCATCTTCTTCATGCATGGCCCCGCTGATGGAGCCGATGGCCCAGCAGAGCATGTTGAGGTTCCTCCACGACCACTCTGTGCCGTTCACCTGGTTGTGGAGCTTCTCGGTCATGATGCGCTCGGTGTCCACGTAGTCCAGATGGGTCAGATACACTGCAGGGTTTAGAAGCTTAGTGTCCATCGAGGTCAAACTGGTGCACAAATAAAAGACAAAACGCCTACCGAGGGTCTCCCTCATGTTCTTGTAGAGGTTGGTGGCATCCGTGTCCTTCATGAACTCCCTGACCACCTCCCCCTGGTCGTTCTCCACCACCAGAACCTCCTCGGGCTTGGCCATGCGGCTCACCATAAGTAGACGCACCTAGGATGCAGAAAAATTAAAGTTAGGACGGGAATGATGGAACACCAGGATTGTTCGGAGCTCAACCGCCCACCTGAGAGAGGACGGTCAGGTAGAGGTGTCGGCGAGGAGGGACGTCAGACAGCAGCGGCGTGCTGGAGGTGGAGAAGGGGCTCTCCCTGTAAAGTTCCGACGACAGGTGGTTCCAGTACTCCAGACAGATCTTGAAGATCTCAGTCTCCTCCACCTCGGACACCAGCAGCATGTAGTGGAGGGCCTGTGGTTGGGGTACGGGGGTGACAATCAGAAAGCAGCGTCTTTTGTGTCAGGCGTGCTCCACGTGGCCTCCTACCTCCATGAGCGTCTCTCGCAGGTTGGGCCTCTTCTCCACCAGCTGGCCGTGTTCTTTGAGGAAGGTGCAGAGGAACAAACTGAGGTTCTGGATGAAGTTCTGCTCGTCGTCCTTCCCGTTGGCGTAGGCCACTCTGATGTTTGTGTTCAAGGGCAACATCTGAGCACACAAACGTTCCACTCATGTACTTATTGCTTATTAATTATTAGCAGCGGTCGTCATGGCGGGTGCGTTACCTGTTTGAGCTGGCACATGGTCAGCGTGAACAAGTTGGCAAACTGCTCCTCGTACTGGTTCACGCTCACGCCGGCAATTTCCGTCAAACATTTCAGTGTCACGTTGCGAAACATTGGCACGTTCAAGAACTGCAAAGAACATTTAGTTATTTAACCGAGAACCCTGGAGATATCCTGCAACAATGATCAGTCCACCAACATCTGGCACTTTGCTACTTGGGTAGCGTGACAAATGAGTCAGCACATTATGAGTTTCATTTTTGGCCCGCAGGACACTAGTTTGAGGCCCCCGCCTTGATATGAAAGTTTAATGTTAGTGTGGCCCGCGCAAGTTTGATATGGATGCTGTATGGTATCATGTACCCAGAAAAAATTATTACGTTTGATTAATGTTCATGTTAAAGGTTAAATAACTTAATAGTTAACCTCCCTATCCGTGTGGAAGTGGTAAGTTTTCGGCTATTTAAGTTTAAAGGAAATAACTTGAAGGCTACCGTTTAGGTCGCTAGCTCTCTAGTTTGCGAGTTAGCATGTGTCTCAAGACCCTGCAGTTGCGCAATATGTTGTAAATAAAAAAAAAGTATAAATGTGACTATAGTCGTGTTTTGTCATGTCTACAGGGCTCTAATAATGATTTGTTCATTTTAATCTGAAAAAAATAATTTGTCTACCCACTAACTGTGTTTTTTTTTAAGTTTTTATTATTTGCCGTTTTATTATATTATATTTATTTATTACTGATTGATTTTCTTTATTCTTGATTTGTTTATTTATTTTTCATCTCATTTTGTGCTGAAAAATGAAAAATTAAGATATTTGAGAACAGTGGAATGTTTTATCAGAGCTTTTATTGTAGAAAATCGAAACTAAGGCAAAGTTTATTCATTTTTCTGTTTTTAATAAATGCGTTTTTGTTTTTTTGGAAAACCTGATGCGGCCCAGTCTCGCCCAGACCCCCTTTGAGATGCTGCTATTTACTTCTTTAAATACAAAACCATTCATCGACTACCAAGACAGTTGTTGATTAATTGAGTAATCCATTAACCATTGATTAATTGTTGCAGCTGTAGTTAAACTTCTCCAATAAAAAGAAAACGACACCCTACCTTGTAGACCAGCGTGCTGATGAGTTTGGTCTCAAAGATGTAGCCCAGAGGGATCCAGTTAAGGAAGCGCAGGAGAGTCTCCAGAGTGGCGTGCACCAGCGGCGCGTTCTGAGAGTTTTCCTGGAGAGAGAAGCGGTAAGGTGAAGGCCCCCCCGACCCCCGAGGAGATCAAACACACAAACGTGAAAGGAGATGTTCTTACCATCACAAATTGGCACAGCTGGAAGATTTGGGAAAACTCGTTGCACATGCTGAGAGAAGAACAACAAAAACGGGTGAGGGTCAGGTCGGGACGGTCCTTCAATTATTTTCTGTCATGTCCCTCCCCAGGGACAGAAATTTTTTCATGTCCCCTCCCATTTAAAATACTACAGAAACTGATATTTATTCATCCATTGAAACACTTCTATGCTAGGACTACGTTAAAAAGCCTCTCATGACTATTTGAGAAGCACTGGGATGGGCTTGTATTAATGGCGCCCTCTGCTGGCTAGTGACATATTATTGTTGCTGTCATCTCATTGAGGACACTAGAAGGCGCCGGCAGAGCCGTGACGGGCCGTGAGGACTCACCTGTCCTTGAGATGCTTGGCCTTCACCTGAGTCATCTGTCCACTGGAGAAGTCAAAGACCTCCTCGCTGAGCAGCTTGAGGATGATCATGTTGTTCTGACACAAGCTCTCGCTGGTGCGGCTGGCGCCCACGATGTCGCTGATGAAGGTGGGCCAGTGTTTGGGCCACTCCTGCTTCAGGATCTACAGAGACCAGAAGAACAAGTGTATCTCGTGCGTCATGGTGTGACGCTGACGTTTATTCCTGATCGTTTACCTGGACCAGGATCATGTTGAGCTTTGAAATGTACACGCCCTCCTTCTACAAAAAATAAAATAAAAACACACATCAAGTCAACATTTGAACAACATGGACAACACGTGTGCTATGAAAATCACATGACCTCCATGTTTGCTGGGTCTGAGGAAGTCTTGATGATGAGTCCGACAACATACTTCTTGATGCCTGGAAAACATGCATGTTACTTTTAAGAGATGACAGACACGTGCGCGGACTTGACGCGAGATAACTGACCTTCACACTGGTTTCTGGGGAGAATCTTCCAGCGGGCTTTAATAACAGTCTCCAGAATCTGCAGCGCATAATACTGAAGAACAGAAGAATATTAACTGCACTTGTTTCATTGGTGGACTGAGGTGGAATATAACAGTAAAGAAACACCACCTTAGTTTTCATGTTCTGGGAAAACTCCAGGATGGTGTCCACTCTGGTCCACGCATCCGGGTGGTCCCTCAGGTTGGTGAGCACTTCCTGGGCCACTCGTTGCTGCTTTCATTTGGGCGGAAATCATATTTATCGTCCGACATAACAGCCCTCTAAAACACCCAGCACCGCCACTTAAACTTCATCTTGTGTTAGCTTTCTGGTATCATCTCTTATGTTACCGGGTGGGTTTTGACCCATGTATTAAATCAGCTATAAAATACACTAAAAACAATAAGTTACCATCAAATTTGCTTCCTATGTCTTGGTTACCTTCTTAGGCTTCCTCATCCATGAAAATGTTGCTTTTAATACTTTTGTTGTGTGCATTTAGGCCTTTTTTGTCACTATAACTCTCGATTTCAATTTCCAAAAATGGTAAACTGAACCTCAAAAGAATCATATTCATAAATTGAAGGTTCTTTTGTTACCTGGCTATTACTGAGGGATATAGAACATATCTCTTAAATCAATTAGTTTGATTTATTTTCTCATTTTAGTATTAATCACTAAAGAAACATCTATGGCAGGGGTCGGGAACCTTTTTGGCTAAGAGAGCCATGAAGGCCAGATATTTTAAAATGTGTATCTGTGAGAGCCATATACATTTTTTTAAAACATTGAATGCAATAAAATGTGTGCATTTGTATGTAAGACCAACCGTTTTAGATATAATGGGCTCTAATTACGTAGACCAGGCACACCCCACGCCAATGGGGTGTGGCCAGCACACTTTCGTGAGCAGCGCAGTGTCCAATAATAAATCAAATACTTGCTGCCATTAATGCAACTTCTGCTGCTGCATAGTTTTGAACCGTATTCAGTACACGTATTTCATTCTTTTGGCCATCTTCGTCAAAAGGCTTGGTTCTGCAGCTTTAGCTAGGTGACTATTTGACTAAAGGAGGAAAGTTTACATTTACATGTTTTTTTGACATCTCAATGACTGAGGTAGACTACCGCATTACCCAGTAATAATCAAGTTTTGGTGTTTGACCTGGAAAATATCATCAAGAAAGATGGATATGGTCGGCCATATTGCAGTAGAAAATAGATGGACGAATTAAAATGCATAAGAAAGTGTTGATTTTTAATATTATTTTTAACAGTGATTTCTGTGATGTTTACTTTAAAATGTTAGCAAACATACATTTTTATTGTGGTAAATGCTTGAGAGCCAGATACAGTCATCAAAAGAGCCCTACCTGGCTCCCGAGCCATAGGTTCCCTACCTCTGATCTATGGTGTTGGGATCAATTTTGACCCATATATATTAATGTCAAGAAAAGGTAGAAAAAGTTCTTGTTTTCAGCAACAGAACTTTAGTATAAACTGAAATCAGGTCCAGATCTTGGTTCACTGTACTTCTTGCCATTATTTCCATGATCCAAATTGTAAATGTGAAATCAGCCAATCAAATGAGTGAATTCATCTCACATGTATACTGGAAAAGCGGTCAAAATGAGAATCCCCTGAGCTTCCATGATGAGAAGAGGAGCTGGTTGTCATTGTGTTGGCTAATTGTACACTTATGATTTCAGTTGTGGCTTAAAATATTGCTTTATAGTCATATTATTATTATTATAACAACCGGGTCGAAACCGACCCTAATACAGCGGTCATAATTTCAACCAGACCATTTTAAAATGTAGTCAAAATTATTTTTTTGGTTTTATTTAGTTGAGTCAAAAAAACTTGATGCAATAAATAAATGTTATGTGATTCTTTTTATGCATTAAAATGTAAAACGGGTCGGTGCCGACCCTAACACAAGAGGAGGGTTAAAGCCGGCCGGCGCCAGCTCACCTGAGACCCGATGTCATGGTACATGGAGTTGACCACATTGTCCAGCAGGTTGATGTCCAGCTTTTGGTTGAAGTCCAGCAGCTGTCTGGCTGGGTGGTCGGCCAACATGGTCATTTCTGCTGGCATAGAGAGTCTGAAAGGAGGAGAAGGTCAAATGAAACATTTGCATCATCTGGGTTTCATGCCCGATGTGATGAAGTTAAAATACCAAAGTATTGCATTAGTGAGCATTGTAGCGAAGAAATACCTCCAAAATGATACAAAGCTGCAAATACAGATACAAGTCAGAGGGTGCCATATTGACACGTGATGCTTTCAAACAGAAAAAACAAGCATGTTTTCAACAAATGTTAGAACGCGCCACAGCGCCGCCACCTGGGGAAACATATACACCACAGAAGGACGAGTCGGACCCTATTCGTTAGTTTATAGCAAATTTTTAAAGTTATTTCAATCGTATTCTAGGGTTAGCAGTACCCGTAGTTACGATAAGGGGGTCACTTTGGAGTCGTGTGTGAATGCTTAGCTGGCAACCGAGTTAAAACAAACAGTAGGTTAGCTTGTACACTTTGAATCTAACGTCTAGCCCACGTCGGGCAAGTTGGTCCGAAAAAGCTTTGACTCACCTTGTTTGTCTTCCGCCCTCTCGTCGAAAGTAAGAGTTTAAATTGATGAACACTGAGACTGAAAAGTAAAAAAAAAACTGCACTGGCAAGTGTACGTTTAGCTCATGCCACACGCATAAACCGCCACAGTTAGCAAGGAGCTAATGCTAACGCGACAATTAGCAGTGATTTGTTAAATATCCCACGTTGGCTATCGGTCGATTGTTGCCGTGGTATTAAACGTATATCCACGTCAGAAATGTATGTTTCTTTGATCAGCGGGAATGGCAGCCGACCACCACCATGCTAACTGCTATGTAGCCCGCTAATGGAAAAGTCAATGATATTCAGCGCCACTTGCTAAGCTTTTAGCTATAAGCTAAACTGTCACTATTCCGGGTCATAGTAAGCAAGTGAAACAGTCAGTTATTTTATTTTAGCTTGGCTTCGCACACACTTTAAAAGGCAAAGATTTAATGCGTGCTAGTGTGCTCGTCCTCTAAGCTCATGCTTCCATCCACGGACCGGCTCAAACCGGTTGAGACCGGGATATTCATTCTCGGTGCTTCGGCCCGCCGAGCGCCGCGTAAAATTTGGACTATGTAACCGCCCACACCCGGTCTGATTGGCTGTGAGAAGACATACGTCACGTCCTATCACAGGAGAGGGCGGTGCTGTCAATCTGGCCCCGCCTTTAGCACTTTGAGGCCATGCTGTCATTTACAGTAAATACATCAGTAGTACTTATTACTTTATAATCATTTTATTACTCACTAATTTACGGTAAACATCACTAATAAGTCAAATTGTTTTTAAAGTTATCACTTGAGTTAATTTTATTGAGCAATCTATACACCAACTATTGATGAAATCTCAATGGAATAATAGAACATTGTATGTCCAAATTATGTTCATTTTCCACATTGTTCCTCAATGATGAGTTTGGAAAGATGCTAAGGGTGATGTACATCCTCTTCCTGTTTCCCGCTGTCAGCATCCTCCGCCTCCTGCTCGCTGCCATCAGAATAATTGTCGTGGTCGTCTGAGTAGTCACAACTTTCCAGGGAATGCCGCTCATCTTCATCCTCGCTTCCATCACATGATACCCTCTCCTCAGATTCCACCTCCTGGTCTTCATTATCCAGAAAGACCTTTCTGTAAGGTACAGGCTCCAACGGGACGCCCTCTGACTCTGGTAAGTCACTGGACAATAGAAGAAGAATGAGCAGAGGTCCACAGTGTCCGTCATGGGAAAAAAAAATTACCGAGTGTCATCCGCCTGGCGTGGACGTGACGTCACTGCTTTTCTGTTGATGAACTCCTCGCTCAGGTGGCATCCATGCAAGGTGTCACTGAAGCGTTTCTCTGCCGCCTGCTTGGCGTTCTTCTGTTGTTGGCAGAGTGCATGATTATTAGCAAAAAATGCGTATTTTTTGTTCAGTTTTATTATTATATAATATTATTTTTGTTTTACTAATTTCATTGTAAAACGAGCTACGGGCTGCACTTCACCTGAGCAACCTGCTCCAGTAAGAGTGGCCTCCCCTTCACTCGCTCCTTGATCTCCTTGATCTCCTGCTGATACTCCTTCCTACGCTGGCGGTCTTGTTTCCTGGACAGGAAGTAAAGAGATTGTGGGTGTGGTCTCAGCACCGGAAGTAGCGTCATAGTCTTCCTCTCACCTGAACTCTTTGAGTTTGCTGTTGTGGGTCTGCGAAAGCGCCAGGTGGGGGTCGTTGGCATGGGCACGCTTCTGCACCAGCTTCTGCAGCTTCTTCTCGCGCTCCTTCTGTCGCTCCTTCCAGCGCTCCTCCTCTTGCTCCGCTCTCCTCCTCTGCTCCAGCACCTGTCTGCTCACACGGGAGGATGTTCAGGGGCGTCTACAGGTGTTGGGGCAGAGGAGGGATGGAAGGACGCTGGAGGGTTTCGGGGCAGACACTCAGACACAGTGGAGGTCGCTAAGGTCAAGGCTGGTTTGGGAGAGGAGCCTGCTAAGGTACCTCACGGCTTCGTGGCGTTTCTTGGTGGCGTCTGTGATTTTGGCGGGAAGCAGCTCCATGCTCCCAGACAGGGATGAACACAGGCTGGAGTTTGGTGTGCGGACGCTCTTGGGGGAGCCGACGTACGGCCATCGCAGAGAGCGCGGGCTGCTCTGCTCCTTCTCCGTGTCTGCCGCAATGCGCTGACGATGAGAGGAGACCCGAGACGTCCTCAACTCAAAGGGCTCGCACGACGTCGTCGGCTTCACTTCTTTCCTCCTCTCCATGCTCTTCTGGAAGCGTTTGTAACTGGCGTCGAAGTCCAGAACTTCCTTGTTGATGTGGGGCTTGTGGGAGAAGACTGGGCTGCCATCTTTGCCGCCGTCCTTGTTCTTCCTTCTCTCGCAAAGTCTCTGGTCCAGCATGCTGGGAGCGCTGGAGGCGCTGTGGAGCATCTCCTGGGCTCTCATCTGCTTCTGGATGGAGCGGTACAGCTGCTCCTCCTTCCTCAACTCGACAGACGCCGCCGAGTACACGGACTTTGGCACCGGCTTGGCTTTGAAAGGCTTGACCCGGTCCTGCTCGGGAGGCTGCTGGTGCTGCTGGCGCTGCTCCTTCTTCAGTCGCTCCCTCTCCAGGAAGCTGAAGGGCTTGGAAAGATTTCGGAGGTGGCGCTCCTCTTGCTCTCGCATGGCCCTGCGGCGTTCCTCGTTGCGTTCCTTCAGCTCCTCGTACAGCGGCAAATGAACGTGCGCCGGAACCGGGCTGGCCCGGAACTTGTTCTGGCACTCGGTTAGCTCCTCCAGCTGTCGTCGCAGCTCTGCGTTCTCAACTTCAATCTCGGTGCGCGTCTTCATGCCGCGCTTCCGCCGCTCCGCCTCACGCAGCGTCATCCGGAATGGCTTGGGGACCGTCACCCGTTGGCTCCGCCTCTTCTCTTTCTGCGGCTGGAAGTCGCTGTGGTCTCCCGGCAGGGAGGAAGACAGGTGGCGAATACGAGGCGAAAGCTTGAAGCCCTTCCACATGTTCTTGATGTATTCCTTGGGAGAGAACAGCAAGCCTTTCTCCACGTCGGAACAACCGTCTTCGTCCGATGACTCAGACGACCCAGAACTTCTCCGGAGCTCCATGGCAGAGTGCGACTTCCTCAGACGGCGTGGAGCTAGAGCGCTACAAACACATCGGCGTTATTGATGGTGAAAGACACACTCCTCCAAAAGAGCGTACACTTCATTAATAATAATAATAAGAATATTAAAAATATTGTGACAGGTCAATAACACTCAACAGATTATTACTTAGGCCTGTAAATATACATTTTTTAATCGTGCAATAAATATTTTACAAAGAATTTAAAAAATAATATTTGCAAAAATGAATCATATTTTTAATGACCTCTCATGGCCCACCTGTAGTACCACCACGGCCCACCGGGGGGCCGCGGCCCACACTTTGGGAATCACTGAGATACACCATAATACATAATACATTTACATAATACATAATAAATACATAAGCTTTGATTAGCTACTGCCCTGCTAATGCTAGCATTGCTAGCTCTATAGCTATAGTCATTAACCAAATAGCATCAAATAGCTGTCCTCGGCTATGCCTGCCATTAATTAGCAGCTCATAGCCAAATGTTAGGGTGCGAGTTTGGACGCTCTTATTCCAAGTTACTACTGTATAAATGACAATAAAAAATACTGGCAGTACTTCAACAGGATGATGTACTAGATAAAAAATAACATTGTACTGACAGGGCTTTTAAGCTACTTCTACTGCTACTTCCTCAAACTACGGTGTGGGCCGAGTATCAAAAGTATCATGTGTACATGCGCCCAAAAAAGTAGTGCAAATAATAACACATTATTTTGACAGCCCTGATAATAAATATCAAATGTAAAGTTAATATAAAATTCATAGTTCCAAGTAAAGCGCTGACCTTTGACCGGCCTCCCCAGCAAGGGTGTCCATGCCGTGGCGCTGCAGCTTGTGATGGTACATGCTCTCCAGCTCGGCCATGGTGCGCAGGTGAGCCTTCTTTAGCTCCTCCAGCTTGCTGTAGTACTCCTCGTTGGAGAAGAAGATCTCACGCAGGTCCATGCGCTCTGCTGGCGCCGCCGCTCTGTTGTCCTTCATTCTCAGAGGACAGTCTCCATCACACTCGTCGGACCCCGCGTCCTCGTACTCCGCCTAGGGGGGGCAAAGATTGAGTTCTTTTGGTTGACTTTGAAGATGTTGACACAGAAAGATTGTGTTGTTTGACTTTGAAGATGTTGGCGCAGATAATACAGTTACACAACTTCCACATTATGTCTTGAGGGGTCAACATTTTTGTCCTCTGGCTTGAAAGACCCAGCCTGGTCTCGGGTCTAAGCCTATTAGGGTGTGGGGGCAATACGGACCATATGGCGGCCCACCGAGAGGGGCTTAACATGATGGCTCAACTGGCACAAGCGGTGTTAGGTGTCATCCTCCATCCTCTCCAACAAGGAGCGTGCCAGGGTGTAGGAGGTGATCAGACAAGGATGAAGGATTTACACTCTGAATGTGGACACTTTGTAATCTAGTCCAGAAATAGTCAGGACGACAAAGTGTTCCCATTAAATCCTCACAAAGCACCACCTGACCTCAAAGTGTCCACTTCTTCATCACACAAATATAACATAACAAACATCAAGTAACATTAAACATCCTCATACTCACGATATTACGTCTTTAATACCCGAATAACTTTTGAGTTATTTGTTGACTCGGTCGCCATCTTTTACCTCCTTCTCGTAGTCCCGGTTGTCCACGTGACCTGTGGCCGAGTAGGGCGCTAATTTCTCCCGCTCATAGCAGGCCAATGGCGTCTTAGTGTGAGGGTCCACCGGCCTCTTCAGACACGACGTGACCAGCACGTTGTTCCGGTGTGCGTTGGCCATGACAGACTACACTTTTTAACTATTTTTTTCCTTCTCACAGCTAAAAAAAAAAAGGTAGCCGAGCACTGCGAGCCTCCGCTTGCCAGCAGTAGTCTGCCTTTAAAGCAGGAAGTCAGTGTTGCCTAGCAACGAAGCAGCCCGTTGTCAAGGAAGTGACATACTGTGAAAGGCGTGTCAATCCTACATCTTTAAGGATCAAAAGCGCTTTTGATGTCAGATTACAAAATTTGATTTATCATATAAAAAATACAGTACATACATATTTACCATTAATTGTCAATTTATGAGAAAATTACATAAATCAAAAGTGAATGTAAAGTATTCAGATAATGGCTAATAACCAGTTTAGGACTTAAAGGAATCAAACAGGCGCTGCTTGGGTGTCAAAAAATGATTTTATTAACTTATGCAACCTAACAAGGGCATCATCAACACTGGGAGATGATCATCGGCGAGTTGCTGGATCCCTCGCCAAGCGACTCCATGGGCCGGCATCAAACTTATCGTGTGTTCACCTGCGATCGCAAAGACATGAAATAAAGTCAAGAGACAACAAAATGTTGAACGTCGGGCTTAGTTTGAGACGAGACGTCGTACCACGTCGTCAATCTTGAGGATGCTGCGGACCGTCTCCGTGGCCAAGGTGAGGGCGCTGATGGAGACCAGTAATGGCTGCACCACCAGCTCCTCCAGGATGTTGGAGATGCCACCCTGTCGGACACAGATAGTTGCAACACAACGATCTGGGAAGACAATATGGCGTGTGTGTGTGCAACCTACCTTGCGCACGTTGATGCCTGCCATCTTGTCTCCCTGAGCGTGCCTGTTTCGGAGCTCCGTCACGGTGCAGATGGGGTTCAAGCCAGCGTTCTCTGCCAGCGTGGAAGGGATGACTTCCAGCGCGTCGGCATACGCTCTCACACAGTACGCTTCCATGCCGCCTAGCGTGCGTGAATACTCGGCGAGACGCACGGCGAGCTCAATCTCAGGGGCGCCGCCGCCAGCGATTAGGGCCCTTTACGGAGGGAGACATTGTTGACTCTTTACGACACCGCATGAATGCAGCACCAAATGGAATGAGGTAAATATATGACTTCAATTAGCAGCCATCTTTATAATATGAATGTGCGAATGCCCTCCCTCACCAAGTTGCCATGACAACCAAGCGAGCCATTAAAAAAAAAAAAGAGCACCCAACATTGATGTTCCTCCGTTTGTTACGCCCCAGCAGGATGACAAGTGCTGGAGCGCCTTTGAAGGAGGGCGTGGCCACCTAACCTCGCCACCCACCTTTTCTTGACCAGACAGCGGATGACGCAGAGCGCGTCGTGGATGGATCGCTCCGCCTCCTCGATCACCAACTTGTTGGAGCCCCTGACCACGATGCTCACCGTCTTCCCGGGATTGGTGCAGCCCGTGATCTAAGACGAGCAAAAAAAAACAAAAACATTTAGTGGCGGCGGGATGGCATACATTTTTAACGCCAACCCACCTTAATCAGCTTGCCCGAGCCGTCCAAATTGACCTCCTCGGCCATTTCGGCGCCGCCGAGCATCTCGGGAGTGAAGTGGTCGACGTGGGCGATGGGTTTGGTGCCGATGGTCTGAGACACAATATTTCATCGTGGTTATTGTGAAGAATAATATTCTATTTTTACTATTTATCTTCCTCATTTACATGACAGCACATATTTTCCATCACTACATGGCGGGTGTGGCTCATAATCATAAAATGGCAGCTTATTTCATGTCACGCGACACACTCACCTTGCAAATGAACTCGATGTCTTCCCTCTCAATGTCTTTCACCACCATTATCTTCATTTTGTTGAGAAAGTGCAGGGCGAGGTCGCTCAGGGCGTCCCTGTGGCGGCGGGGGGTGAGGGGGTGTCGTTAGCACGGCAAAGTGCCCCCATGGGCGTGCAATGGCGGCCGTTTCCTACCGGAGGATGGACTTCTGGATGAGCAGCACGTTGCAGCCAGCCTTCTTGATCTGCTTGACCATGTTGAGGATATAAGCGCGCTCCTCCCGAAGCACGCGGTCCATCTGAGCGTAGTCCGACACCACAATCTGGTTGTCCATCTAAACGCCAAACATATTGGAAATTATTGTTATTGTTTGTCATATATTAATAATACAACAGACTGGTGACGTGGTTTTGAATGAAAGGATGAAAAATGTCTCACATCAGTTTTGGGAGGAGACAAACAGAACTGGATGAGGCCGATCTTGGCCTTCTCCACTCGGCTCACACCAGCGCTGGCCACCTTCTGGGTCAGCACCAGCCCGTCCACCAGTTGACAGTCGTCGATGGTCCCCCTGAAACACCCCCCCATACAATGAATGAGTCTACCACTTATGTGGCATCATCTTGGATCGGGACATCCGCCCTCACCCGAGCTTCTTGATGACTTTGATATCCTGCAGGTCCACGCTGGTGGCGGTGGCAGGGTCGATGACCCGCATGACGGCGTCCACGCTCATGGGGGCCAGCAAGCTGGAGTACTGCGACACCACCTTGGAGCACAGCGACGTGGTGGCGCTGTTGAGAAGCGTCTCGCGGTCGCTCAGATCCACGGGCCGGCTCATGCTCGTCAGAACCTCCACACCTTTATCCACCGCCTTCTGGAACGACTCCGAGATGATGGTGGGGTGGATGCCTATTGGAAGGAGTCATCCATTTTTCGAACATTGTCATACATCGCTCAGTGTGATGTGATAATAACACAAAGGATGAACAACAACCTTTCTGGAGCAGTTTGGAACAGGCATCAAGAAGGGCACCCGCAATCACCACAACAGAGGTGGTGCCATCGCCGGCCTCAATGTCCTGAGCTTTGGACAGCTCCACCAGCTGAAAACACACACGGCTGTTAGCACGCTGACATTTAACACAGACGTCACGTTTGGCGAGATCGTACCATCTTGGCGGCAGGGTGGAGCACCTGCATCTGCTTCAAGATGGTGGCACCGTCGTTGGTGATGGTCACGTCACCTTTCTCATCCTGGATCTGAAACAACGAGATACTCTGATGAGGCAGGCGTGGTTCATTTGAAATGACCTGTGGTGCATTCACTGACCATCTTGTCCATTCCTTTGGGCCCCAGACTGGTTCTGATGGCATCAGCGACAGCTGTCAATTAATAAACAACACAGTAGGACTATTAGAAAGTAACAATTCCCAATTTAACTATTGAAGGGGACTTTTTAAAAAATGTACTGAGACGAAACTGATGAGTCACTGATCAATTCGGCATTTAAAACGATTCAAGAAGAGCGAAAGCCATTTTCAATTGTTCAATATTTCAACATTGCTTTTTAACTAGTAACATTTGATTGACACATGTAACGGTCTCATGCCCAGTCCAAGTTACCAAAGATTACTTAGTCTTGTACAGTTTCTTCAGTGAGTTGGTTTTAATTACCTTTTGCAGCAGAAATGTTACTGAATCGAATTTGGGCCGGCTTGTCTCGGTCCACATACGCCCCTCCTTTGTTTTTGCCTCCGTTTGAAGCCTTTGGTACGGCCATCGCTTCTGGCATCACGATTTTATAATCGATGCAAAGTGTCCGGGGAAAACCTCAGAACGGGACTGATGTGTTCTGGAGATGAAATAAGAATCCTTGATTTAGGATGAAGGCGGATTATGTTATATCCACCCGTCCCCCCTTCAGAAGCTTCCAGAGCCGCCGGGAGGAGCAGAGAAGAGGTCGCAGAGAGATGACGTAAACAGACAGTACTCGCAGAGCACCTGAGTTATAGAACATTTTTTTTAAAACACACACGAAAACATGTATTTTATGTTTGATCTTATTAAAACACATATATATTAAACAATTGCTACATTTTATATCATATTTATCTTTTAGAGAGACACAGTAGCTCTGAATTTAAAGCAAGATGTTGTGGTTTGATTAACTTTGCCTGCTCGATGTGAAAACGCAAGGAATATGGTTTGGATTGGAATGTTAGCAAACAACTTTACTTAGTATTTTTTTTGTGAATGTCCTACCGGATAAGTGTATTATTTGTTCACTTTCCTCGTTGTTCACCGTCCATTTTGGCAAACTTTGCTGGGGATTTGTAGTCGTAAACCGTCAATGTGAGTTAGCTATGGTGTAGCCGTACGTGCTTTCAGATAATAATAGACATAAACACATACAGAAACATAAAGCTAATAAGCTAGCAGTCCAGTATGCCTTGTCTGCGACATATGTACTTTTGGTGACCATATGACAAAAATGAATTATGGTTTATTCGTTGCATTCAATGGAGGTACGAGAATGACGTAGTATGTACACTGAAAGTACTATTTTAACTCTGCTAGTCAGCCTCCTTAAAGTGCTTCAAGTACCACTAGTACTACTAATGATGATTACTGTACTCGTGTTGTAGACTGCAGTGCACGGTGAAGCGATGCTGCCTCTGAAGGACAAGGACAAGGTCATCATTAAGAAGATGCTGGCGGCCGGCTGCTGCGCTCGCTGCGTGCTCAGATTCTGCTGCATCGGCGTCCAGGCTCCCTACAAGCAACCCTGCCAGGTACGTACCTGCAACAGGTGATTAAAAGTCACCCTGATCCTGGTCCTGATCCATTGTGTGCCGTTGCTCTCCCACAGGAAACACTCAGGCAACTTCAAGCTTTTATCAACAACACAGAAGATAAAAGTAATGAATCAACAGCAATGGAGGAAAACAACAATTCCCACAATGCCGCATTGTCGGAAGAACCAGCTTGTAAAAGAGCGAAAGTGGAAGTTACGGAGGAGGCAGACGTGTGTGTGCTGTGTTTGGGCGTCCTGCAGCACCTGTGTGATGTCACCCAGGCCACCAGCGTGAGACCATCTCCAAAAAAACTGTGTGAAAGACTGTAAAAAAAACTACAAACATGGAGTCCTGCTTGTTGTGTTGATGCAGATTGCAGATGCAGTGAAGAAGCAAGGCTACGAATTGGACACTTTGGTTCTGTCCATTTCTCTTCCTGCTCAGTTGTGTGTGCGTGAGGTGAGCGTGTGCATGCGTGTTTTATTTTGAAATTTAATTTTTATGTATTCCTTTGTTCAACTGTGCAGCATTCCTGTTGGCTGCACGTGAAAGAACAAGTGAGGTAAGGACGCGCACGTCACAAACGTAAACATGAATGAACATGTGACATGTGACCCGTCAGAGCCAAGTGCGGCTTACTGTCCAAGGATGACGTCATCCAGGTGAAAGAGGCCTTCAAGTGGGTCATGCAGGACTTGCTTGGCAAAGAGCTGGGGGGTGTTGCCGTGGTAACTAAGGTGGGTGAAGTCTGGTGTCCGTATTCGGTAACAACATTTCCAGCTTAACTTGGCTGAGTTTTTGTTGTTTCGTGGTCAGAGTGCGTTGGAGGTCAGCGTGGGTTTCAGTCACTCAGAAACAGACACGGACTGCCACTTCCTGTGAGTTCGCCATTGAGTTCACCGTCGTCATGGTGATACGCTGTGTAGCTCTGCTGATCTTCGTCATACTCATTAAAATTTTAATTTTATATAATTTTTTTTTCCAGTGCGGCAACCTGTCCAGACTGCTTCAAACCCACCAAGAACAAGCAGGTGAAGACAAACGATCGATATTTTCAAAGTAAAAGCGTACAGTGTTGATTTAAACGCTGTGTCTGTGCAGTCCGTGTTCACCAGGATGGCGGTGGTCAAAGCGCTGGAGAAGATAGCAGACGCCAAATTCCTTACGTGAGTCTTGTCAAGTTTCCAAATCGAGGTTTGAATCGGAAAGAAAATCTTGAAACTTTCTTCTCAGACACTCACCGTGTCCGCCATCAAGGCCGAGTAGCATCTGCACGCCTCAGGACGTCCAGTGTGTCCACGTGTCCGTCTTTGTGGCAGGTACGGTTTTCGGAATGTGCCTGGAGGTTCAGCTGTAATGTCGTGTCCCATGTGGCGTCCCTCAGGGCGGTACAACAAGTTCTGTCGCAGTCTGCCGCAGACGCCGTGGCTCATCGACGGCGAGCGCAGGATGGAGTCGTCGGTGGAGGAGCTGATCGCCGCGCCCGTACTCGCCGCCTTCAGAGCGGACGGTGAAATTTCACTACAAGCGAAGTCTTTGCCGGGAGAACTTTCACTCAATGATCCTGGTTTTGGTTTTGGTTTTAGGATTTAATTTCTCCTCGTCGGGAAGGGAAGATGTGGACGTGCGAACACTGGGAAACGGTACAAGTCCTGCTGAGGAGTTTCTGTGATGCCATGATCACTTTGTCCACTTCCAGGTCGTCCCTTCGCTGTGGAGCTGCTGAACCCTCACAGGAGCCGACTGAGCCCAGACCACATGAAGAAAGTACAGGAGGTAGCGTTCCAGTCTGGTCCACTCGTGTCGTTATGTCGTCATGGTGACAAAGAGGACATGTTTTTCAGAGCATCAATGCGTCTTCTGAGAAGATCCGTGTGCGAGATCTTCAGATGGTCAGCAGGTATGAGGAAGGTCTTCCTCGGTGTTGGACTCGGTGTTGGACTCATGTCATGTGTGGCCGTAGAGACGCCATGAGTCGGATGAAGGAGGGCGAGGAGGAGAAGACCAAGTCATACAGAGCACTGGTGTGGACACGCAAGTCCATCCGACCAGATGACATAATCTTCATGGATGACATTAAGGTTTCTGATTGGTGACAAACGTGAAGACCGTTGCGTGTTCCATCACGTAACCTCTCATCCTTTATTTTGCCAGGATCTGTCGCTGGACCAGAAGACCCCTCTAAGGGTCCTGCACCGCCGCACGCTGGCGGTTCGACAGCGAGTCATCCACAGCATGAGCACCCGCTTCCTGGACGCGCATCACTTCCACCTGAGCCTGAAGACGCAGGCTGGCACGTATCCTGACTCCGCCTCCTTGTCGTTGGTGTAGACCATGGGTGGGTAAAATTGCGGCTCACGAGCCACATCAAGCATCTTAATCTTAATATTTTTGTTGCAGCTGGACTACCCAGCATGCCTTGCGGGCATTTGAGAATAACAGTTTTAAGTTACGTGTTGTGTTTAGCCTGGAGTTGTTAGTCGCTGATTTACATGAAGCATTGCTGTGAAATTTTTCGTTTTGTTGCACCGTGAGGAAGTATGTTGACCACCTATACATAGACGGCCCCTGCTCCTATTTATTTGAACCCAATGTGGCCCGCGAGTCCAAAGGTTTGCCCACTGCCCGGTCTAGACCGTGTACAAGTTGCCTCCTCAACGCCGCCCTGAACAGATACATCAAGGAGTTCGTCCACGGAGACTTCGGACGCACGAAACCCAACCTGTGTCAGCTCCTCAAGACGGACACGGACATCTTGGAATTGGACGTGGAGGTCAGACGCTTGCACAACACTTTGCCTTTTTTTGTCCGTAGGCAACTTCACAAATGTCTTCTGGTTTCTTACTCAGTCTGTGGACGTGGACTGGCCTCCAGCCCTGCCAGACGGAAGGCAGACCACATCGACATAGTCCACATGGGTCCAACTGCCTTGAGTTTTTGTTTAAGAAGTCCTCAGTTTAATGCAAAATAAAATATCTCCATGGCAACATGGAACACAATAAAATCATCTTTCATTGATAAAATGACCCAGCACCGGGGTCGCCTGTTTAAGGTTTTAGGGGCGGGGCTAGATGTTGGGGTGTGGATGTTTTCTCAGAAGCCTGTACATACACTTACATTTTTTTTCCCCCACGCAAACCTGTCAAAACCGGAGTTTGAGATATTAAACACAATATGCAGACCTCACAGCTAGGAGACCAGGGTTCAATTCCACCCTCGGCCATCTCTGTGTGGAGTTTGCATGTTCTCTCCGTGCATGCGTGGATTTTCTCCGGGTACTCCGGTTTCCTCCCACATTCCAAAAACATGCTAGGTTAATTATCCACTCCAAATTGTCCATAGGTATGAATGTGAGTGTGAATGGTTGTTTGTCTATATGTGCCCTGTGATTGGCTGGCCAGGGGTGGACCCTGCCTTTCGCCTGAAAACAGCTGGGATAGGCTCCAGCACCCCCACACGACCCTCGTGAGGAAAAGCGGTAGAAAATGAATGAATGAATGCCGAAGTGGGACATGAACATGCAATACACCAATGTAGCCATGAGGGGGCGCAAAAAACACGCAACTCCTACCGGATGTCCTCACTTGCACAGGAAGCAATCAAATAAAAGCTGAAATTGGAAGAGAATTAAGACTCGATAGAGCAGAAACCCTTAAATGTATTTGTTTTAATTTAATTGAAAATAAATACTAGCACAGCAAAGGATCTTGCCCTAATCTTTTTTGTAAGAAAACAAACAAGCAAACAATCCAGAACAGAACAAAAAAAAAAAAAACAGAATAAAAAGAGACTTCAGTTAATGCATCCATCATCATCCTCCAGCCTCTTTTTTTTTTTCCAGCTCAACAAGGTACGCGTTAACACTGCCTAAAAAGGAGGAAGAGAAGAAGAACAGGGGGTGGAGCCAGCAAGGACGATGGGATAAGAACCTAATCTGTGGAAACCAGCAAAAAAAAAAAAAAAAAAAGTCTCTGCTTTTTAAGATTTCCGTTTCATTTTCCTTACAGTGAACAAAGAAAGGTGACGGTGCGTGACGCTCACACGAGCGGGAACCATGGCAACAGAGGAAGGAGAGAGGGAGGGGCTTGACGTCTGTCTCCACGGCAACAGCCTCTGTTGGACGACGCCGAGTAGAAAACGATGCCACGAAGGTCTGAAAGTCTTTTTTGAGCGCACACATGGAATTTCAACGTAGATATTCCCGTCGCGGAGACCCCCGCACCCCCCTCACACACAAAATGACAGCGTATTGCATAAATATGTACACAAGACTCCTCAGTGCGTCTCCTGGCGTGTTTGGAAGCGTTGTTACAGTCCATGTTCATACTGGGAATGATTTACATCCAAAACAGTCACTTTCCCTAAGAGGCAACGAAAACGACAAACTTAACCCATCGGCAAGCCGTGAAGCGACACTACATTTCCACTCTGCGCCACAAGAGGGCGACACATGCAACTTTCCATTTCTTTCCCCCTGACATGCTCTGAATTGCCCACACTTTAGCGTAGCCGTCAATCAAATCCAATCAAACAGTGCTCTCGCTTGCTGACCGAGTGCATTCATGTCAGTCACGACCGTGGAAAAGCGACGACTTCAGAGGAAGTGTGTGTGTGTGTGTGTGAGACGTACACGAGGCCAACAGACATCCGGCAAGGAAACGAGGATGAGGACGATGCTGTGGCAGTTTTGTTTTTCCGCGCCTTCTGGCAGTGTGTGTGTCGCGTTCCGAAACGACAAGAAGAGGTCGACAAGTCAGAACGCCGCGACAATGACAGGGAATGTTTTTGGGAATGCCATGGCAACCGGATGAGAAAGAAAGGTTTTTTTTTTCCTTTGGGTGAGCCACAAGCCATGCACGGATTCTTAACAAAGCCCACCCCGATGACCCCCCCGCCCCCCCACCCCCCTACCACCCAATCTGGAAAGCAGAAAAAGACTAAAGTGGCGACCCTGTGACCCTGTGGCGATGATAGGAAACGTCTTCACACGTAAGGCAACATTTTTTTGGTCGTTTGTTCCCCAAAAGCGGCTCTTCCAAAAGCAAGTGCAAAAGAAAAAAAAGGACGGTCACGACAAACAGGAAGTGGACGTGAACGTAATACTGACTGACGGAGAGAAAAATAAATATGAGAAACATTGCCTTCCGCAGAAAAATGTCGCAGACTCATCTTTAGTGTGGACGCACGCCCACTGTGCAAAAACCTCTTTTAAAGTCCCCAAAAAGACATCAAAGAGGAGAGACTGGTATTTGTTTTTCCTAAAATGGCTACGTGTTTTCCTCAAAATGGCCGCCAACTGGGGACGACGCTGGGTGAGGTGGGGTTAGGGAGGTGTGTGTATGTGTGTGTGTGTGTGTAGGGGTTGCGTTCACTCCCGCCCGCTGGCCGAGTAGGAGAACTGCGGGAAATGAGGCCTTCGCTCGTTGTCGGCCGCGTCCATGCCGTCTTCGTCATCTGGAAAAACACACAGCGTTGGCCGTCAGAAACGGGAAAAGCGACAGCACGTTGTTGTAGCGGCGGGCTCACATTTTTCCGGCGGAGTGATGGTGATGGTCTGTGCGGTGAACTCCTCGTCAAAGTAGCGCGTGTCCGTCTCTGACGACACCTGCGGTTGGAAGGGCGGGACCATCTGGAAGAGAATGAGGGAATGTTTTAGCGTACAAGGAAATTTTCTACCGCGAGGGGTCGGGCTGGAGCCTATCCCAGCTGTCTTGGGGCGAGAGGCGGGGTACACCCTGGACTGGTGGCCAGCCAATCACAGGGCACATATAGACAAACAACTATTCACACTCACATTCATACCTATGGACAATTTGGAGTCGCTAATTAACCTAGCATGTTTTTTTTGGAATGTGGGAGGAAACCGGAGTACCCGAAGAAAACCCACGCATGCACGGGGAGAACATGCAAACTCCACACAGAGATGGGCGAGGGTGAGAGAAAGACAAAATAAGCAAAAAAAATACCACTTCCACACAAAATAGGAGGATAACTCATTCATTCATTCATTTTCTACCGCTTTTTCCTCACGAGGGGTTGGGCTGGAGCCTAATCCCTAAATCTCGATCGATTTCTGCGCTAACAATGGATCCATCTCGGGCGCAGCGCTATCGATCGCGCAGATCCATCGTTAGCGCGTAATTTTTTTTGGTTGGTTTGTTGTTCTTTGGATGTTTTTCATGTTCAAAATAAAGAAAAAAATAATTCTATGTACTTCAGTTTGATTGACTCTGCTGTGAGCGACTGGCCAATCACAGAGCGACAAGAGTGGCGGCTCATGAGGAAGCTCCATCATCACCTTTACGGAAATGAAATGAAAAGCCGCACTCGTTTCGTTCTCGGGCAGAAACGTATGATCCCTAACGGACAGGCACATCCATAAGAATGACACTGTCCAAATTCCCACCCACACAAGCGTGGCTCCGCCCACATGTTAAGCGAATGACGTTAAGCTAGCAAAGAGAAGCGGCGTCTCACCTTCTTGTCGTAGACGTCCTGCCAGTCGACGGTGCCAAAAAAACTGTGTCGCATGATCTCCTTGGCGTCATCCGGTCCTCCGCCCAGCCTGTCAGTCACAGAAGAAGAGGAGGATGAAGATGAGGCGGCGAGACATGAAAGCATCTCTTGTCAAGGACACAGAAAGTCCACGTGTGACTGTTCTTAAAATAACCGGCTCAGGTGAATGAGTTCGCTCTTTCAAGTCCCGCCCCCCTCTTCAAAGCATCATGACGACGTGTTCTTCTTCATTCTTTGGTGTTTTGTTTAAAAGGATGACATCACTCCCAACACGCTAGCTCCTAGCTAACTCCTACACTCGTACCGCTTGTTGGGGTCCTTGATGAGCAGACCCGATAGCAGCGACTTGGCGTCGGCCGACAGCGTGCGCGGGAACTTAATCTCCTCCATGAGGATGAGCTCAAAGAGCTTTTCGTGGTCCTGGTTGTAGAAGGGCAGGCGACCGCACATCATCTCGTACGTGACCACGCCTAAACCCCACCAGTCCACCGCCCGCCCGTAATCGTTGTCCTCCAGCACCTGCCGGCGGACAACACAGGTGAGGCTCAACGCTCAACTTGGAACGCTCAAGGCGTCTTCCTAAAGTGTGCTCTGACCTCGGGCGCCAAGTACTCCGGCGTTCCGCAGAAGGTCTTCATGGTGGCCGTGTCCGTGATGCCTTCTTTACACAGGCCGAAGTCTGTGATCTTGATGTGTCCGTCTTTGTCCAACATCAGGTTCTCCAGCTGCTCGCCACGACGACAACACCACACGCTTGTAAAAACACGGGCGCCACCATGGGCGCCACCATGGGCGCCACCTGCATGTCCAACAACGTGGGTCCTACCTTGAGGTCACGGTAGACGATCTTTGCGGAATGCAAATAGTCCAAGGCGGAGACGATCTCGGCGCCGTAGAAGCGCGTGCGGTCCTCGGAAAAGACACGTTCTCTTGACAGGTGGAAAAACAACTGCAAGGAAAAATCATCCTTCGATGACAAACGCAAAATTTCATTCATCCATTTTCTAACGCTTATCCTCACGTCTGCATAAAAACAACATTTGACGGCTGCCAATTCGCCCCTCCGCCATTTTTCCTACCACTACTAAACATTCATCCGCATATAAAGACGAAACGGTTGCATTTTCCCGTTCTCACCTCTCCTCCATTGACGTACTCCATGACGAAGCAGAGGCGGTCCTTGGTCTGGAAGGAATACTTGAGGGACTGCATCAAACACAACACAAAGACAGGATGAGCGCCGGTCTCCATCACGGAACTCTACGTACGTGTCCTCGTCGCACTCACAGTCAGGAACGGATGCCGCGTGTTTTTTAGTACCCGGCTTTCTGTCAGCGTGTGAGCGACTTCATCCTGTCACAAAGCAGAAACAACCACGTGAAGAAAAGGGAGAAGAACTCGGAAACTGACTCTTTTCTACCTTGGCTATGATGACTTCCTTCTTGAGGATCTTCATGGCGTAGTAAGTGCCGCTGGCCTTCTCTCGCACCAGAATGACTTTACCAAAAGTTCCTTTGCCCAGAAGCTTCAGATAGTCAAAGTCGTTCATCGTCTGCGCAAGAGAGAGGAGCCAAGGCTTAAAAATAGTCCTTCACATCTAAAAGTGCATCAAAAGAACACCTTTCGTTTGTAGTGGCTGATGGAGGTGTCCATCTCTTCCTCGTTGACGTTCTCAATCTGGGAAGTGGGGCTGCTCAGGATGCCCTCCTCCTCCTGCTTGGCCAGAGACTCCGCCACCATCTGGATGGCCTCCGCCCACTCGTCCCTGCCAAAGCGACAGGAACGTCGAACCAGGACATCACCATCCGTGACAAATGGAGTACTTCAATTCAATTAGCATAAACAAAACGTCATCATGAACGCTATAATGGACCCTGTGGCACATTTCTGATTATGAATGGTTGTCACTTTCCTTATTGGCTGAATATTCACCAAGAAAATGGACAAATAACCTGGAAATACTCGAAAGTTCACATTATGTGTCAATTTCTGCTTATTCGATGTTATGTTTTCACATGGCTATCACTTCAAATGACTCAACCCGTTCTTCCGCTATAGAACCAACACGCCCAAGTAGGGCACCAAAAATCACAAGACAAAATATGGTAATGGTTTAATTTCATTTGAACATGAATCAGATTCCAATTGAGTGCATCCCATAATCAGTTCCCAGTTCCACATGTCCAAAAGGAGTAGGAAGAAGCAAAGCTTGTTATCCTTATTATATCCTCATTATTCTTATCCTTATGCTTATTATCCTTATTATTATTATATAATCCTACCCCTACATCTCGTTACATTTGTTCACTTCCTGCTTTCCTAATATAATGTAATTTTTTTATTTTATTAATTTTTATATTTTTTATTCATTTTTTTAATTTTTTATTTTTTGTCACGTACCCAAGTAGGAGGTGATATGAGCATCCAATGACATAATGGGTACCATAGTAAGTGTCAATATAGTGATATACATATACAGCACATCATGACTGGTTCCTACCCCTCCATCTGGTACTTTTACAATCAGTTGCATTGTTACATTTGTTCACTTCCTGCTTTCCTAATATAGTTTAAGTTTTTTTTTTTTTTTTTTTTTTTACCCCCCGCGACCCTTGTGAGGAAAAAGCGGTAGAAAAAGAATGAATTAATTTTTTTTTTTTTTAAGTCACGTACCGACGTAGGAGGTGATATGAGCATCCAATGCCATAATGGGTACCATAGTAAGTGTCAATATAGTGATATATATAGCACATCATGACTGGACAAACAAATGTTTTTGTTTAACCGAGTCAAAAACTGTGGGGGTATGTTGTGAAATGTATACAGCTGACTGTTTTTCCCGTCAACGTGTTTGCGTCGGCGCTGTCCAGTGGTCCTTTGATAGTTATAAAATGTTGTGATATATAAAAAAGTTATAAATGTAACACTTTATAATAAAAAAAATACCCAATTTTTCCACATTTGCTGTTATTTTGTTTACTTTAAGTCTGCACGTGGCCCCTGCACCACACTTTGGACACCCGTGCATGTTTTGTCAGGAAGGCAGGTTTAAAATACTGTCACACTAATGACTTTATTGACAGGATCCCCCCCCCCCCATAAGTGTAAAAATAAAGCACTGGACACAGGAGCGTGATGAAGGCTGACCTTTCATCGGGCGTGTCCACGTGGAAGGTCCTCTCGATGACGGTGGTCCACTGCAGGCAGCGGATGATGAAGGTGTTTGGTTTGGGACGCTCGGTTTTCATCAGCTGACATTCTGAGTGTAACACACACACACATAAACACATGCGTACGTCACACAGGAAGTCTTTGTATGGAACGCCGTGGCATCACCAACCACGGTTGGTAGCCTTACTTGCTACAGAGAAGTTGTTGAGCGGGTAGGCTAGGTCCGAGTCCTGCGGTTTGTCCTTGTAGCCGATGAAGGAGCCATCCGTCTTCAGCAGGAAGTAACGAGGACGCCAGTTCTTGATGTACTCGCCTGCACAGGAAGGGACAGTAACGCAACCTTGTGTCCATTGGTGAGGTCAGAGGTCACCGATGTCGGACCTTTCGGAATACCATTAGGAATTGTATGAGTAACATTTACCAACCTCGTTTTTGGACCCAGCCTTCCTTGACCACGTTCTGGTCGCTCATGGTGGCGTCTGCGGGTCACAGCTTCTCCCAGGATGATCGGAGGGGTGGGGTGGGGGGGTCGGGAAGGGGGTGGGGCGGGGTTGGGGGGGGGATGATGGAGGTTGGCGTTTGAGATCTGAAGCCGAGTCCGTGCGACCGCTTGACACTCCGGAAAGGCTCCGCCCGCTCCGGCCCGACCTGACCTCTTCAAACGTCTGCTGGAGTCCCCGTCTTTCCACCTGATGCCTCCTTCTCCCTCTCGTTTTGCCTCCTGGTTTCCTTCCCTCTGGCCGTGTCCTCGCTTCTTTCGCTCCTCCTTGTGTGGTCAGACGCCGCGATGGTGACTTAGCCTACAAGGAAACGTCAGTTTCAGTAGGTTTTTCTTCAGCACGTCAACACGCTTCCTTCTTTACTTCCGTCTCCGTGTCTTTTAGGCATTCCATTTCTTTGACCTTCCTCAAGTCTGCCTCCTTTTCCTTGTGTCCTGCTTCCTCATCACCTCCTTCACATTTTCACCTGACATCTTCCTTTCTTCCTCACTTCCTGCTTCTCCCCCAGTGCTAACATTGCACAAATGTGCTACCTACCCCATGCTGACAATATACCGCTGGGCTAGCATGTTGCTAACATAGCGCTAACTCTCTGATAAGATGTTGGCATCGTGGAGCTAAAACTTTGTTTATAAAGTATTATGCCGGCATGTTGCTCAAATGGAAGTGGTGCTAACATCCTGGGAATTCTGTGTGCTAATACTCATGCGAGTGCGGCCATGTGAGTTGTGTTTTAGGAAGTGTGGACCATATGGATCTTAGCGTATATCACTGTATTTTTGGGATGTATCACGATATTAAATTGTAATTCAGACCCGTTATTCTCTTTTTTTGACCCTTTGTATTGAGTTGCGGTCTCCTATAGAGCAGCTACACAAAATAACCAGCACAGAAAACTTTCTAGTTCTTCCAGAAACTACACCTATTCCAGACGTATTTGCTTTTTTGTTTATGATGATGAGTGGAGTAAATACTTCTCTTGATGATAGTATTTCATTCATATTGTGCACAGTATCCACCGCGGCGTGCAGTAATCAACTCGGCTTTTTTCCTTTATCATTTATACATAAATATAAATACAAATATGCATAAAATATATCGGCCACGTCTAGTTTTAGGGAATATCACCAAGAGTTTTAGGATGCCCGCTGACTTTGTTCCTGAAATAAGGATGACAGCCACAACTGCAGGAAGTACCCAGCTCGCTTTCTCGCTAAGCAACACCAAATCACTTGCGGCCTTCAAAATAAGAGCAGTTTATGTATTGTCCAATAGTAGTAATAAAATAAAAGCGTTGTTAAAAATACCGTACATTAATAAAACAATAGATATTGTATCTGCAACTATGTCTTCTTTAGCCATAAGCACAGATATGATGATTTTGCAGCAATGTAAAGTTTGAAAATTATTAGTCCAAATTGTTCAATGATAATAAAATTGCATGAATAAAAAAATTGCAAATTTTTACACAAAAACACCATCTATGATGATAACATTTCTGTAAAAAAAATAAAAAATAAAAAAGTGAAAAGAAAATCAAACAGAATTTAGACAAAATGAATTTTCTATGACCCTACATACCGTATATAGTACAGTACAAGTATTTGCTGATAACATGCTGCTCACACGGAACTGCACATGAGCCGCCAATACCGCGTTTGCGTGTCATGACGTTTTCCAGCGAAGGCGGCGTGGAGATGCAAGCAGCAAAAGCTGAAAAAAACTCATCATCCCAGTCAACATTTTACAGTCATGAACTTCCTTCCGAATTCAGCATCGCCATGGCAACAGACAGATGTGTCCATGGCACACAGACATACTAAATGGTAACGGGGTGGTGGTGGTGGTGGTGGGGGTGTGTGATGCTTCTGGAGGCATCTGAGGCCGACGTGAACTTAAATGGCGAGCCCTTGCTTCATACTATAAACATACTATACATGTGACCTCGCTACCTTTAGCTTTGATTGGAGAAATAACGCCAACATGGCTACTCCGGCGTACATGGAGACGTCTACCAGCAAGTTGCCCTCTAAATAACTGCCAAGTTTAATAAACGCTTTACTGGTCCACACTGAGCCATGTGATCCATGCTAGGCTATGCTAACGTCTCTGAGATGGTGATGATGATGGTGATGATGATGAGCGTTAATTGTCCTCCAGTGGCAGACATTGATCTGCTAGCAGAATACAACAAAAACAATGGCAGACAGGAGCAGCCGGTGTTGATTTCCAGGGGACCCTCACCCCCTGCTTGGCTCTCATTAGGTGGTCGTCATTTGTGTTCCGGGGGTACAAACAAACAAACAATGTATTAAAAGCTTTTGTTTCAAGGGCGTGTGGTGTCATTATTTGTTACATAACAACATCCGCTAGGCGTGCTCCATTTTATTTTATTATATGAAAACGATGAACATCCAACAGAGACTCATTTAAGCACCCAGTGGCCTTTAAAGGCTCAATTCGGTGTTTGAGACGCCTGCTGCAGGAGATGGTGGTGTTGGCCGGGCGCGCCTTTCGAGGCTCGGCCGGAGGATGCTAACTGGAGGAGGGAGGATGCTAGCTGGTGTTAGCCGGCTAGCTGCTAAAGCTAAGTGCCAGTGAGCGTGATGCTGCTTTAATCTCTGCGGTCAAATTGCTACATTTCTGCGGTGTTACCCGCACCGACGTGCCGAGTGAAGGCCGGGGGACAAGACAAAGCGGTGTAGTCCAACACCGAGTCCGGCCCAAGCCATGACTCGCCCTCCCCTCCCCTGAGTAGCTTCAGCATCCCGGTGGCGGCGCCGCATCCATCCCAATGGCCAACAACGAAGCCCGCTAACCGCAGCTAGCTAGCTAGCTAGCGAGCTAGCGAGCTAGTATCCCAGCATCCGCTCTCACCCGCGAAGGAGACCACCGAAGCCGGTGTCTGCTCCCCGTCAGCCGGCCACACAAAGAGCCGGTACTTGTCTCGTGTCACACGGATAAAAACAGCTCACCTGACGGTGGGAGAATGACAGGGATGCCCCCTCCTCCTCCTCCTCCTCGACGGCCACTGGAGCATCCAACGGTCCCTCAGTGGCGACAGCAGCGGGCGTACGGATCCATAGCCACCGCTACCGAGTCCGGACCGTGTGGAAGACGAAGCGAGTGGGGTTCGTGTCCCGGACAGACGGAGAGGAAGCTGACGGACGGACAGACAGAACCCGCTTATGTTCCTCCTCTGTTCCGCCACCAAAAGTCGCTGGGCTGTCACGTGACGTCACGACCAGCCAGATCTGACCGGGAAAGCTGCTGATGCCTTCATAGTCTGTAGGACATGTGTGCTCTCGCCGTACCAGGAAGGGGAGACGTGCTTCTTTCTAAACCCGGGACTACAAAACTTAGTTCCAGTTTACTGACACATGGTAGTTTTTTATAAGATCGTAGGAATATTGATATTTACACAATAAACACGTTCAAAAAACAGTAACACGAAGCCTGATGGGAATTTCGCCCGTATATTTACAATGGTGTATTTAAATACAGATCAGATCAGCATCCGTGTAATTTAATATCATTTATTCACATGATAACTCGCTCTGAATATGTGTAATGGGGTTTTACAGAGTGAACGTGAAGGCAGCACCTCTCTCCTCATGACATCCTGGGCTTTTTGTTGGTCCCTACCTTTTGTTGTCTCCCCTCCCCGCCTCTGTCTTATGTGTCTTATGCGTCTAGAAGTCACTTTACCCGATGCTGCGTTCTCTTCTCTTCTCTTTGCACACGACAAACTTTCCTCATGACGACGTTTGAACCCTGACGTGGTCGCCATGATCAGACTTCATTATTTCATTCATCAGCCTTGCCAAAATCTATAGCACCCATGCGGCGCCCCCCTCCAACTCTCTCCCCTTTTGAATAGACTCTTTGTTTGGCAAACCTGCAGCCAGTCTGGTTGCTTACTAGCTTATCAGTTCATCACACTTTTAATTGTAGTGTTTCAATATATAGTATACTGTGTAAACACGTGTCTATGTGTATTGTGTATATGTTTATGTCTGTATGAGTGAATGTGTCTGCAATATCTATATATATATATATAAGGCAATACATCACCAAAACACGAGTTACAGCCTTTATCGCCAAATCAAACAATATGATTTAAATATTAGACTCATAGATTGATGTCAACTTGACACTTTCCGGTCAATTATTTCCAATTAAACTCTTTCAATGTGCGCTTAAAAGAGAGCTGTCAATCAACTTAGCTGCCAACAGTGACCTCTTGGGGCTAAACATGTAACTACACGGCCTTCTGTGTCTTTAAACGTGGTTCACGACTGCTGTGTTTATGTTGTATGAACTGGCACTGACGGCACTGAAAAGTGATTTAAAAACTGACACACCCATATATTTTCAAACCAGGTTTTTAGTTTTTGTAATGTGAATTATCTATTTTTCTAATTTCTATATTTTGTACTGTCATACTGCACTGAAAATGGAGCTGCTGCAATTTCATTCTACTATATGTAAAATAACAATAACATTTAAAAATATTTTTTTTAATTCACCTTTTATTGTTATTATTGTTTTTATTTTATTTATTTTATTGTTATAAAATTAAAAAATAATTTTCAAATTCACCTTTTATTGTCCCCTCTAGTCCAGATTCCACTCGCTTTGGTTCAGCACCACACAGAAACCAACACAATGTCCTGTGAAGTCATGGAAATCACACTAGTGTCAGCTTGCTCTCTTATGGCAGTGTTGGATTTCCCTGGCCTCTATTTATCCCCTACAGAGACCACAGGACGGCAGGAGAAGAACAGGACAAGAAGAAGACACATAAAACGCAGGTGAGAAGTTTTACCAGAACTTTTAACAATCTTGATGCCAGAGAAACCATCTGGGGATTATGTGTATTGTATCAAATTGAAAATAAAAAAAAAATGCTGTAAATTGACCAGAATAAAATCAAGCTATTCTATGATAAACAAACCTTGCAATTTTATGAGATTAAACTTGTAATATATACTTGTCTTTATAGTAGCTTGAGTTGAAATATACAAAATATATATATATTTTTAAAAGTACATATTTTAATAGGCAAAAAATAGGGAAAAAACGTGTAATATTATAAGGAAAAATAATATCATTTTAGCAGCCTAGAGTTGAAATATACAAAAAAATATATATTTTTAAAAGTTAAAAAAATTTTTTTTAGGCAAAATAGGCAAAAAATAATGAGGAAAAATAATAATGTCATTATAGTAGCTTGAGTTGAAATATACAAAAAATATATATGTGTTAAAAAGTAAAAACATTTTTTTAAATGGGCATAAAATAGGAAAAAAACTTAATACTTACTTACTTAAAACTTACTTTAAAAACTTACGTAATATTATGAGGAAAAATAATGTCATTTTAGTAGCCTGAGTTGAAATATGAAAGAAAATAAACTATTCTTTAAAAAGTGGTAATATTATAAGTAACAAACAAAACACGGCCGCACAGTGGAAGAGTTGGAATAATAAAGAAAATAAACCTTTAAAAGAGTATGTATATATGTAGTATATGTGGGACAAAAAAACTAATACAATTTTAATTTTTGAAAAATTAGGTTCTAATTACACAAGAATAAAGTGTAAATATTTTTTAAATGAAGTCATAAAATTTACTGGAAAAAGTTGAACTATTTAGAAAATAACTTCCTAGCATATTTCCAAAACATGGAAGTAGCCCTTTCATTTTCCAGAATGTGACCCTGACTGGAAGAAGTCTCATCTGGTCTCTCCGGATGGTTCTAACATGTTCCATGCATCCTAACCCTCTCTGATCCTGACCCAGATGGCGGGTCTTGGTGTGGCTCTGAGACTACACGAGTTCCGAGAGTCTGAAAACTCCAAACATCTTAAAGGCATCACCACGTCGATGTGAGGAGAATCCCAAAATGAGCCATCCGTCCTGTCTCCTGAACATCAATGCAACTACTTTTTCATGCTAAACTTTTTCAGAGCAACGCGGCGGGGAAGGGATGTTCATGGACTTTACCCCGGACAGCTGGGCAGAGTCCATGCGAGCCACTCAAGGGATTGTGGGTAAGCGTTGCGGGTGGGATTATTCCATTATACGCGGACACGTTCTGAGTGCATCAGCTCCGATAACGATAATGGATTGGACTTATATGTGCTTTTCAAGATACCCAAAGTGCTTTACTGTGAAAATCCATGATTCATTCAAACCGCATAAGGTGCTAGCCCACCTCAAAACAATTGTTGCCATAGAAGATCAGGTAAATAGAAATAATCGGTTATGCTAGCTCAAATACAGCTGGAATAGGTGTAGATTCTGGAAGATCTAGACAGCTTTCTGTGCTGGTTATTGCGTGTAGCTATTCTATAGGAGTCCACAACTCAATACAAAGGGTGAAAAAACAAACACAATAAGTGCCCTTTAAAAAATATAGTAATGTCAACGTTAATCCTTGAACTGAGCTCTGAAGCTACACGCTAGCATGAAGTGAAGTCCGACACGTCAGCAAGTCCTTTCTTGTCTTTATGCCAGTGCTCCTTCCTTCCTGCCTCCAAAGACTGAGATTGCCGGCTACCTGGGAGATTTTGACGTGCGCGTCCTGCGAGTTCTGACCAGACTCCACTCAAATGTTCCCTCCCGGACGACCTACCAGGAGCAGTTTGGCTCAATGACGACGTTGTGAGATGATCCTCTTTTCAAGAACTGTTCTCAGTGTCAGGTTGGACTTGGATGAGGAGGTGGGCGGAGCATCGTGGACGCTGAGGTGAAGGGAGGACGGCGACATGCTAACGAATAAATACAGTGGTGGGAAAACATGTTTCTCCCTTCTGGATTTCTTATTTTTGGTATGTTTGTCACACTTAAATGTTTCATATCATCAAATAAATGTCAATATTAGTCAACGACAACACAACTGAACACAAAATGCAGTTTTTAAATGAAACATTTTATTCTTAAGGGAGAAAAAAAAATCCAAAACTACATGGCCCAGTACAGTGGACTTGCCCGGGGGCACGTCGGTGGGCCGTGGGTGGAATAAATAAAAAAAAGATATCCAAGGAAATCCAGCTGGAATAGGTGCAGATTCTGGAAGATCTGGAAAGCCTTCTGTGGCTTCAGGCTATTGTGTGTCCACAACAAAGGGCCCAAAATGGGCATATTAGGTTCATTTCAGGCGAAGTGGTTACTTTGAGCGCTTACTGGCTTGTTAGTTTGCTAGCTAGTGACCGTCTAGCTAGTCCCTGTAGCATAATAGTAATATGCTAATGCTAATAATCCAGTGTAAGTAATGAATAATAGGAGTGTAAAGGTGACTATAGGGGTAGGAATGTTATTTCATGTCTACAAATTTTTGAAAAATGTTAAAAATTTGTATTTAAAAAGTCTATGCGCTCTTAAAGGGGAAGTACACTTTTTAACAATGTATACAAAATCTTATAAAAAATGAATTCCAATAGACTTTTAAACATTTTTAACTATTATATGAAGCTATAAATGACAGCAAAATGTAAACCAGGAAGTAAGTCTATGTGCTCTTAAAGGGGAAGTACACCTTTAAAAATGTATACAAATTCTTATAAAAAATGAATTCCAATAGACTTTTAAACATTTTTAACGATTATATGAAGCTATAAATGAAATTATCATTAAACGTCTTTGCACTAATATAATTGAATATGCCCCCCCCCCCCAACAACTTCAATCACATGAGCCGAGTTCAAGCACAATCTGCACCTCTGCGTCTACATCAGAGCACACGTCTAATGCAGGAAACATCCATCCATCCATTTTCCTTGCTGGAGCCTATCCCAGGTGACCCTCGAGTACACCCTAGACTGGTCGCCAGTCAATCGCAGAAAACCCGCGCAGAGGTGCCCAAGCAGAGAATCGAACCCAGGTCTTCCCGAACTCCTGACTGTGCGGCCAACATGCTAACCCCCATCACCTGTCAATCACAGGATGACGATGAGACTCATTTACAGAAGCAATGTGTGAATGATGACAGTAAGGACCGTATGGAAGGTATCAGCCAAGCCTCGATGGAGAATGATAAACATCATCGGTGATGATAACAAACTGGGCAAACGTGTTTTATTGTATTGCGTAAGTGGCTAATTTCCTGGTCCACAAACGTTTCACGTCACTAAGCCCCATAAGAGGACACAACATGGCAGCCACAGGGTCTCCTGCTGCAGAGCTGATCACGCCCGTCAGCGTGAGGAGGTCTCACTCTGATTGAACCTGGCACAGCCTTATATTGACCTCTGACCCTGTGTGGTGACGAGACGTAAATGTATTTTTAGATCCGACCTGTTCCTCGAAGCAAAGGAGGAAACGCCAAAGAATGCTGCTCGTTAAAAGCCAAGAACTGGTTGGTCGGCAGCTCCAGGAGAAGTGGAAATAAATTTCCACAGACAGAAAGAACCTGAACGCAATCCAACGCTCCTCTGACTGGTGAGCATCTTCTTTCAGTTCACCTCTCAATTCAATACACATTTTATTCACGTTCTTCCTCTTTCATTCACACCCAATCATGCTTGCACTGTGATGGACCAACACACGTTTATGTTTCATCTTCTCACAGAAGCAACAGACATGAAGCTGCCATCATCACCATCACCATCACCGTCGCCACCGCTGCTGCTGCTGTTGGTTCTGGCGATCCTGCTTCCGCAGGAATCCAGCAGCCGACTCTTCACCAGATGCGAACTGCGGGACAAACTCAGGGAGAAGATCGTTCTCTCAGAAGGGACGAGAAACCTCACCGAAAAAGTCTTGACGTTGCGTGAGTAGCACCACAAACTACTACCCACTTACACAGTACATGAGTACTTGTACTCAGCCACACTGTAGTGTCGTGTAGCGTAGTACAATAATCAAGTACAGTAAAATAAAGTAATAAAGTACAGTCATATATTGTGTAGGGCAGTGATTCCCAAAGTGTGGCCCGCGGCCCCCTGGTGGGTCGTGGTGGTACGGCAGGTGGGGCCATGCGAGGTCATTAAAAATGATTCATTTTAGCAAATATTATTTTTAAAATAATTTTTATTGTAAAATATTTATTGCACAATTTAAAAAATATATATTTATAGGCCTAAGTAGTAACCTATTGAGTGTTATTGACCTGTCACAATATTTTAGGAACCTTATACAGTTTATGATTGGAACGTAGCTTTCTGGTCATCATAATAATAAGAATGATAATAATGATAATGATGATAATGATAATAATAATGATGATAATGATAATAATAATGATAATAATGTTAATAATGATAATAATGATAATGATAATAGTAATAAAAAAAAAAATAATGATCATAATAATGATAATAACAATGAGAATAATAATGATAATCATGATGATGATAATAATAATAATAATAATAATAATGTTAGTAATAATAATAATGATGATAATAATGATAATAACAATGATAATCATGATGATAATAATAATCATAATGAAAATAATAATGATAATGATGATCATGATAATAATAATGATATTATTATTATTATGCTGTTGTTATTGTTATTATATAATAATGATATCATGATAATAATAATAATGATGTTATTATGCTGTTGTTAGTTATTATTATAATAATGATAATAATAATGATGACAATATAATAATGGTAATTATAATATTGTCATTATTATTATTATCATTAGTATCCAACATATATGTTCATTCCGCCACGGGATACATGCCATGTTACACATATCGGTATGGGCTGATATCGGTATAGAAGTAGTGCAGTATTGTGTAGCTAAATGTACCATGTTGTTGCAGTTGTGTGCCACTTGGAGAAGATGTCCCGTCTGAACACTAGCGCAGTGAGAATCATCGGCGAACGCACCACAACGCCACTGGACGACCTCACTAACCCGATGACCCCTGACCCCACAGACCCCGGCTTACTGAATGTGACCTTTGATATGTCTGACCCCAACGACGCGAGCATCCAACAGGACGAAGACATAGCCTGGGATGAGGATGAAGACGCTTTTGGAGTGGACGACGAGGACAAATTTATGGACAAATGGCTGCTGATGGAGCGTCTGAACGAGATGGAGAACGAGTTTGACGAAGAGGAGCTGAGAAACGCGGACGACAAGCTGAGCGAAGACAACGTCGACGTCAACATCAAGTGGTCGCTGGGCTATCACGGCCTCTTCCAGCTCTCCGACAGCTACTTCTGCCACTCGTTGGCCCGCTGGAGCCAAAACGTGTGCAACAGCACCTGCAGCGGTGAGTGTGGGACCTCCTGTGGGACCACCTTCATTTGAACCCTCCTAACCAGACTTTCGCCCCACCCTCTCAGATTTCATTGATGATGACATCACAGACGACCTGGAGTGCTTCATGAAGAGTCTTTACTGGCTGTGAGTATCAATACTACAAATACTGCCTTGGCGCGTACCTGCATCATGCATAACCCACAACCCTGAACACCCCATCCCAACAAAGTACTTCTACATCTTTTACATCTCATAATTAGTGCAGTATTTACAGAGTGTATATACAGAGTATCAGTAGAGAGAGCAATTTTAAAACATAAAAACGGCCACAAGATGGCAGTAGTGTATTTGATAAGAGCTCACAGAGATCAAGTGAAGGGAAACACACAAACGTTGTGGCCAACATAATAACCACTGGTCCACTGTGCGGCCTTGTTTTGTTTGTTTCTCATAATATTACCACTTTTTAAAAAAATGTGTATTGTCTTTCATATTTTAACTCAGGCTACTAAAATTATTTTTCCTCATAATATTACAAGTTTTTTCCTATTTTTTGCCTATTTAAAAAAACATGTTTTAACTTTTTAAAATATATATATATATTTTTGTATATTTCAACTCAAGCTACTAAAATTACATTATTTTTCCTCATTATTATGATTAATTTTAATAATTATTATTATTATTCCTCAACCATTCCCACCCACATTCATACTTACGGACAATTTGGAGTCGCCAATTAACCTGGATTAATTAATTTGTAATGGGTGGGTACCCAAAGAAAACCCACGCATGCACGGGGAGAACATGCAAACTCCACACAGAGATGGCAGAGAGTGGAATTGAACCTGGGTCTCCTAGCTGTGAGGCCTGCATGCTAACCACTGCATTTATCTTTTGTTCAATAAAATACAGTAAAAATCAAACAAATCAGTTAAAAAAAACGGACCCTGCTATTAGAGAATAAATACACACTATGATTATAATGGAAGACTAAAATCCATCCATCCTGGAGCCTATCCCAGTTGACTTTGGGCGATCGGCCAATCACAGGGCACATATGGACAACGAGCGGTAAAATGTCATCCTATTTAATAATGCAGACTGACTTGTCGCCCTATAGGATATGTTGTGTAACATGAGATGTAAACACATGACATGCTGAACGTGTATTTCCAGACTCATGAACACGCAAACAAAACCGACTTCATTCCGCACCAGAATGTACTGACTGTCGTCATCCCCTTCACTCCAAAATTCTCTAATGTTGTAATGTTGCAACTTAGCATACAGTCGGTGTCTTCACATCAACACAGAAGGGAAAAAACGCCTCCACCAGAGATGATTTATGATGAACATATAAGACTGTTTGGTTCGTTTTGGTTCGGTTCTGTAACACTTCCTTTCCATCCCCTTCAGGTACGTGCTGAGGACAGCCGAGTACGAGTGCTTCCAAGTCACCAACTTCTTTGAGCAATGCAACTAGCCCACGGCAGAGACTCAGCAGCCACTTGGTTGAGCTGACTGGACTTCGTTGGCCACACCGGCTATGTCCTATTCACCAATAAACACACTCGAAAGGCGCGCTTCAACTTGTCTTCTTTTCCCAAAATGCCGTGGCTTTCCGGTCAGGGTTCGGCTCATTTTTGGTTCAGTTAACAGGATGCGATCATGATTTGTGAAAAAAATGCACTAAGAACACACGGCGTCTTAACAACAGGACATATTGTACGCTAATTTCTAATTGTACGCTAAAATTTTCCATAAATGTTCAACATGAACAGGAAATCAGGCTAACCGAGGTTCTACTGTATCGATAAAGCTTTTGTGCTCTAAAGACGCTAAAGCCAATGCATTTCAATAATCAGCGTATTATCCATCCATCCATTTTCTATGCCGCTTATCCTCACTAGGGTCTTTGGCGTATGCTGGAGAATATGATGTATTATTAGACAACAAATATCGAAAAACTAAGGTGTATGTAGTATTCTGGCTACTAGGCGTCAGTAATACTCCCTTATTGAGACATGACATTAGATAACGGGCTGCACGGCGGTCATGTGGTTAGCGCACAGACCTCACAGCGAGGAGACCCAGGTTCTATCCCACCCTCGGCGTTTGCATGTTCTCCCCGTTCATGCGTGGGTTTTCTCTGGGTACTCCGGTCCCCCCCATCCCAAAAACATGCTAGGTTAATTGGCGACTCCAAATAGTGAGTGTGAATGGTTGTTTGTCTATATGTGCCCTGTGGTTGGCTGGCCACCAGTCCAGGGTGTACCCCGCCCCAAGACAGCTGGGATAGGCTCCAGCGACCCTTGTGAGGATAAGCGGTATAAAATGAATGAATAACATTAAATATCAGTCGCTACATGGAGTCAGCCAGTGAAAAGAATTTGACCTCCCATTCCATGTGGAAGTGGTAAGTTATTGGTTTCTTATTGTCTTTCTTCCCCACTCCATTTTAAGCCCTTTCTTTAGTTTGAATACAGAAATACATTGGGATCTAACTAGTTAGCTTGCTAGCTTTGTAATGTTTAAAGCCCCTGTAGTGATCCTGTAGCCTGCACATTACTTTTGAGCAATGTGGTGTAAAGAAACAATAATAGAAGCTTAAAGTTGACTATAGGGCTGCTATTTTACATTTACAGGGCTCTAATTAGAAATAAAGATTTTATTTAGAAAGTCATAAACTGGGTTTCTATGCTCTAACTCTGAAAATGTTCCATTTATTAAGACTGAATTCTAACTGCGATTAACTGCGATTAACTGCGATAAACGAGGGATGACTGACGATGGACTGGTTTGCCCAAAAGGTCCAAACTGAACTGAAAACAGACGTTAACCAAATCAAATTTTCCCTTATGAAAAAATGTTAATCCATGGTAGAAAACATGAAACACGTTTTTTATAGACACGATGTGGCAACAAGACCAACCACCACCATCGTCCTGTTTTGCCACCAGCTACTGTATTTCTTGAATTCAATCATGATTTTTTTTTTACCTGAAGTTGTCTGACATCCCCATCAGGTGTGTAGTGCATCAACGGTGACCCCACCACTTCCTCCAGTCGGCACCTCACCACGCAGTACCGAACCAAGCCAGACAGCACCTTTTGTTTACTAATTGTTTTTTCATAATAAGCCATGGCACAATATAAACAAGCTGCAGGCTGACAATTACCCCCGGACCACACCTTGGACACCCTGAATGAAAATTCAGTTCAGTGGAGCAGCAAAGGTTCCAGAGTGTTTGTACTGAAAAATGGCGGCACATTGCTTTCATCTGATCCACGTTTCACCAGGAAGGTCAAGTGATCCCGAACAAAAGATTTTGACTGACAAAACAGGGTTTTCAAGCTCTGACTTGTCCTTGGCACGAGAACTGGCCATGACTCCAAAGAATGTATTATACTGAAATATTTGATGACGAGTAAATGCACCGTCACACCCTTGATTGGAAATGTAAAAAATGTTAATAAACAAGAAGGAACTTGTTTAAATTAGCGACAACCTGGCTGGAGAATGCAAAGTTTTCCATCTTGCGACATACAGACCTATATTACTTCTACCTTCTTGCATGAAGGGGTGTGATTGGTTGTTAAAGTATTAATGAGTCGGGTGACAGGATGTGGGTATTACCGTGGTATCAAAATGACAATAAGTTGACTTCAGTCAATTTGTGCTTAGCGCTGCCTCCTCCCCTGATCAGCGGCTAATTGAGCATTCCATGTCTTCCTGCGATGCGACACTTTGACCCGGCAAAGTGGAGAAATGACGAATAAGGATGTGGGAAAGTTAAAAATACAAACAGGTTTGTCCACAGCTGTGATCCACTAAACATGCCCACGCAGTCAAGTCACCGCAACTCGTCTGCTCAGCGACGAGCAAGACATGCTGGAGACTTACACGGGGGTGAGCTTTCTTTGTATTTCTTTCATATTTCTCGTTATATCATATTCGTTATACTGTATATAACACCTGTTTATCAGGAACAATCATAAACGTACGCAAAATATGATGAAGCGGGTCTTGATGGTGAACGGTTAAAAAGCCAAAAACATTATTGAAGAAACATCACATGACATTTATGTCTTGTTTCTTCTGTTTCCTGCTCATTTAAGTTCAATTCAAGCTGTATGTACTGTATTTATACAGTATAGATAAAATAAATAAGGATTTACATTTCACACTGTTGGATTTGACCTAGGTTCTCAGTAGAGCTTTAAAATGCAAAAAGAAGAAATGGGACTAAGACATTTTTTGTTGACATTGACATTGTTGTTGTTATTCTTGTTAAACAACGATTTGGGGAATGCTTAATGGGAATGGTGGTGAAGGAAATCCACTATCTGGAACTAATGTCCATTTTTGTAAAAGTCCCTTGCCTTCCACCCCCAAATGTTATCTATTAGATTTAAATTTGTACGCAGATTCCCACTCTGCTTTCTATCAAAGCTTCGTCGTCTTGGTGGTACGTAGTCTCCGAGATTGCCGTAATGGCCACTAAAATGCGGGTCTACTGTGATGGAGATGAGATGGAAGGTGCTTGTCACTGACCTTCATCCACAGAGGAAAAGCCGACATTTTTGTTTTTTGTTTCCAGCAGAAAATCAAATGAATTCAATATTATGATAATTTGACTGCCGAGATGAGAGATTATACACTTCTCCCTCGTTTATAGCGTTGAACCGTTCAACAAAGTGGAATGTTTTTACAATCCTCTATTCTCGATGTAAACAATGCCAACAATCCGGATAATGACGTTTGCCCATTTGGAAGTGATCCCTGAAACAAGTTTGGGATGGCTCTGAACGGCCAGTTTTTTCCAACACCGAGTTTTGTGACATTAATGCAATCTGGACTTCACAGTAAACGCGGAAATGCATATTCGGAAGCGTAGTGGGTGTGCCAGGAGGGGGGCCGTGGGTGGAATAAGTTAAAACAGACCATTTGACTCAGAAGCAAGAAATCTGGAAGATCTAGAATGCTTTATGTGCGGGTTATTGTGTGTAGCTGCTCTATAGGAGCCCGCAACTCAATACTAAGAGAATGAAAATAATATTCCCCTTTAAACATGCAAAAACTGTGGGATTTCTACCTGTATATTATATTTTTTTATTTGATGTAGTTATTAAATTATTATTATTATTATTGTGTGTGGCTTTTTTATCATTGCATCTGAATGTTTCCCATGTGCTCTTTTACATATTTGAAACTACTGTAAGAATGCTACTTTTATAGAACTGGCTTCTTTATATTCTAATGTAAGATTAATGTCTACATCAATGGCGTCCATTACGTTGATGGCGAGCTACCGGTAGATTGTCAAGGTAGTTTGGGTCGATCAGCTGACATTAAGCTCCCGTCCTGATTCGCTCTTGCTCCTCCATGGCGTTTCACGCTAGACACGGAGATGCGACTTTCATCTTTATTATTCTGATTAGGGATAAAATAACTTATTTTTATATCGCTAACAACAGTTATTTGTTTTTACTTGTAGCGGTTGGTAATGTTGAAAAAAAAAAGTGAATTGTTTGATTGTTTTGCTTCACATCCTGAACTACACTACAGAAATTAGTATTTTCTACACTTCCGTTTCTTAAACTATTATTTCTTGATGAAATGCAAAATTTTCCCTTTGCTGAAACCTTTTGAATACGTTACCTTGACTTCGGCTGCATTGTCTTTTGCATAATCATTTTCATTTCTTGTACATCCGACAATTCCAAGGGCCCCTGGAAAATATGTCATTAATAATATTTTGCCAATGTTTGGTCGGACTGTCTTTTATTTGTGTGAAACGATTCTACTCTTTGACACAAAACTGAATTAACTTGATGCATGTTTTGGACTAATACAAATACATGGGAAATAAACTATTCAGTTATTATTTTTTTAGCTCAAGATAACAAAATCAACAGAATAAAATAACACAAATAAAAATCTTTGTTGGATGGAAATCTGTTCTGATTAACTTAAAACAGAATAAATGGGATTGTCTCCAACGTTCATGACAATTGTACATGACTTTGTTTACCAAACATGTCCACTCACCTCCATTTTGTATTCATGTGTCATTATATAAAGGCACAATATCTGGAGTTAGAATGAAAACTACCCCCATAAAGCTGAACACATTATGTATTTATGTTCATTAAACAACCACACATAATTAGTATAACGGTTACAAATATTCAGCGACACTTTAAAGAGTTAATACGTACCCCATTGACGTGATATCCACTTGTGGCTCCCGGGTGGGACAATAGCGAGGCTAGCTAGCTAGCTAGCTAATACAGATAAGATAAAATATGCCTTTATTCGTCCCTCAGTGGGGAAATTTGCATTGCACAGCAGCAAGAGTACAGAATCAGTTAAGCAGCCAGTGACAGCTAGGAAAAGTATCTCAACAAAGATGCAAGATAAGTCCATTATTTTCCTGTTACGTACTTGTTATTTAACTTTATCTGACGTTCATCGTCATGTTAATTTGCTGCCCAGACGTCATCAAATGACCACCACGTGACCAAACCAAACCAATCACCGCTGTGCTTCGGCGTTTTTTTGTTTTTTAGTAAATTACAATAGTAATTTAAGGGCCATATAAATAAATTATATTTTTTGACTTGGCAGTAATTGATCAAAAATAAAACACATTATTATATTATATTATATCATATCATATCATATCATATCATATCATATCATATCATATCATATCATATCATATCATATCATATCATATCATATTACATTACATTATATTATATTATATTACAGCCCAAGAGGCTCAAAACATGTTATTTTACTAAACTATGAGTCAATGAGAGTTGGTTTAACCTTGACTGCTAGTCAAGTGACGATGGGAGATGATGATTAGAAATGTTGTTATTTTTGTCAGCAAAACATGGAGAAAAAAAGAGAGTCAAAGCCATCAGGTGCACAATTTTGAAAGAAGAGGTAAAAGATAAAGGTATAGTTGCAAAAAAAAAAATAAAAACAAACTAACCCACACATTAAACATTATAATTGGGCCAGCCAGAAGCTTCTAAATTATTATTAAAAAACTAACACTGATACATTAGGCTTTGTCAATGCTGTCGTTGCAGCGCCTTAACAGGAAACGGGACCAGGAGCAAGACCAAGCACCACACCTCAAATCAACTCGATGTAACAAGAGCACTCTGCTGTTTCTGGTTGGTTTTCTACTTTCGTCCTGGTTTTGTTGCTTCTACTGTAAGTAATTCTTAAGACGTTGATTTTGTTCTCACAGAAGCTGCTGAGATGAAGTCAAAGACAATGCTTCTGCTTGTCCTCCTGGTTCTGGTGCAGAGCCCTTCCCAGGGCCGTGTCGTCTCCAGATGTGAGCTCAAAACAATACTTGAGAAGTCTATCGTGCTACCCGAAGGGCTTCAAATGTTCAAAAAAAATATCCTGTCAGTCGGTGAGAAGATGACTCTTCACGAACATCAACTCAACACCATCATAGCACACCAAAAGAACACATTTGTAACATGTTAAAACTCTTCAACCCTTTGGCCTGACTTTGCAGTATTGTGTGAAGTGGAGAGGGCGTCCCTGCTTAACACTAGCCTGGTCAGGACTGTCCCTACCATGCCAGTAATCACTCAACCAACAACCACCATAAGACCCCCTGAACCACCAGCAACCAACAGTACAAGACCCTCTGAACCACCGACAACCACCACCATAAGACCACCTGAACCACCAACAACCAACAGTACAACTCCCCCTGAACCACTGACAACCACTACCACAAGACCCCCTGAACCACCCACAACCACCACCATAAGACCACCTGAACCGCCAACAACCAACAGTACAAGACCCCCTGAACCACCGACAACCAACAGTACAAGACCCCCTGAACCACCAACAACCAACAGTACAAGACCCCCTGAACCACCGACAACCAACAGTACAAGCCCCCCTGAACCACCAACAACCAACAGTATAAGACCCCCTGAACCACCAACAACCAACAGTACAATACCCCCTGAACCACCGACAACCACCACCATAAGACCCCCTGAACCACCAACAACCAACAGTACAAGACCCTCTGAACCACCAACAACCAACAGTACAAGACCCCCTGAACCACCGACAACCACCACCATAAGACCCCCTGAACCACCGACAACAACCACCATAAGACCCCCTGAACCACCGACAACCAACAGTACAAGACCCACTGAACCACCAACAACCACCACCATAAGACCCCCTGAACCACCAACAACCAACAGTACAAGACCCCCTGAACCACCGACAACCAACAGTACAAGACCCCCTGAACCACCAACAACCAACAGTACAAGCCCCCCTGAACCACCGACAACCACCACCATAAGACCCCCTGAACCACCAACAACCAACAGTACAAGACCCCCTGAACCACCAACAACCAACAGTACAAGACCCCCTGAACCACCAACAACCAACAGTACAAGACCCCCTGAACCACCAACAACCAACAGTATAAGACCCACTGAACCACCAACAACCAACAGTACAATACCCCCTGAACCACCAACAACCACCACCATAAGACCCACTGAACCACCAACAACCACCACCATAAGACCCACAGAACCACCGACAACCACCACTGCAAGACCCACTGAACCACCGACAACCACCACTGCAAGACCCCCAGAACCACTTACAACCACCACCATAAGACCCCCTGAACCACCAACAACCAACAGTACAAGACCCCCTGAACCACCAACAACCAACAATACAAGACCCCCTGAACCACCGACAACCACCACCATAAGACCACCTGAACCACCAACAACCAACAGTACAAGACCCCCTGAACCACCAACAACCACCACCATAAGACCCCCTGAACCTCCAACAACCACCACGATAAGACCACCTGAACCATTGACAACCACCACTGCAAGATCCACTGAACCACCGACAACCACCACTACAAGACCCACTGAACCACCGACAACCACCACTGCAAGACCCACTGAACCACCGACAACCACCACTGCAAGACCCACTGAACCACCGACAACCACCACTGCAATACCCACTGAACCACCGACAACCACCACTGCAAGACCCACTGAACCACCGACAACCACCACTGCAAGACCCACTGAACCACCGACAACCACCACTGCAAGACCCACTGAACCACCGACAACCACCACTACAAGACCCACTGAACCACCAACAACCACCACCATAAGACCCCCTGAACCACCAACAACCACCACCATAAGACCACCTGAACCACCGACAACCACCACTGCAAGACCCACTGAACCACCGACAACCACCACTACAAGACCCACTGAACCACCGACAACCACCACTGCAAGACCCACTGAACCACCGACAACCACCACTGCAAGACCCACTGAGCCACCGACAACCACCAATACAAGACCCACTGAACAACTGACAACTACCACTGCAAGACCCACTGAACCACTGACAACCACCACTGCAAGACCCACTGAGCCACTGACAACCACCACGGCAAGACCCACTGAGCCACTGACAACCACCACTGCACCACCAACAATCAACACTCGAAGACCTGCATCAATAACCATAAGGCCCTCTGAACTGGCAACCAATGCTGCAATACCCGCTGCATCAAAAACCATTCCAATAGGAACTCCAGAACCGTCAACCAAAGTTACAAGACCCCCCGAAAAAACAACTACTCTCATAAGACCCCCTGCCCTGTCAACCATTTCGACAAGACTCCCTAAAACGACTACTACCGCTGGATTCCCTGGATTTGCACCCAATCAGTTTCCCAACGCCAACCTGACCGACATGTTACGGCAGATGGAGCTGGCAGCGCTGGAGAAGCACGTGGATGAAATGTGGGGGAATAAAAAAGGGACCCGTCAAAAGCGCCAGTCCAGAGACAGGAACCGGGACGAGAAGCCGTCTTATTATGGACTCTTCCAGCTGTCTGACTCCTTTTTCTGTGCCTCGAGTGATTCTTCGCCAAACAACATCTGCATGACGCCGTGCAGTGGTAAGTCTCGCTAAAGCCGTGTCTCTGTTTCACCTGCCATATTTGACCCTGATGACCTTCTCCTGGTGCAGCTTTCACGGATAATGACATCAGAGATGACGTTGAATGCTTTGTGGCAACCCAGTACTGGATGTAAGTCTGCTTCCTTGGACTCAGGTCCATTTCTATGTACACCACATGGACTAAAGTACCCAGACAGCAATACAATTGTCCAAAAGGTCTTTAGTCCTTGTAGTGTACTACAGTCTGTGTCATGTACCAATGGATTTAAACATGTTTTATTTTTATTGAACCAACAGGCATATTTTCAGGACAGCCAGCAGTGAGTGTTATGAAGCCACCAACTTCCTAGATGAATGTTCCTAGCTGAGCTCACATCCGGAAGGATGACTCTTCATTGCAATTCATGACTTCCTGTACTGTATTTTCTTTCCTGACTCGTACATTTTATTTGTTCCTCTGCCTGCCATGCAATAAAAATGCAGTCATAAATGCCTACTAGAAAAAATCAAACCTCACAAATCACTGGGTAATATTATTACTGTCATTATATGACATGTAAGTGGATGTGTGATGAATAAAGCGGCACATTGTCGGCAGTCATATATATATATAAGACAGTATTTACATGACAGAAAAAAATGAATTTACATTGGGGTTTTTTTTTTGGGGGGGGGGGGGGGGTCAACAATGATGTGTTCAGGTGCAAATTTACACCAAACTGGTAAAAGTGATGTTAAATCTTCAGTTGTCCATACATCATTTGTACATAAATATGTTAGCATCATTAACTGTATGTAATACTAATTATTGTCTGTCAAATGTGTTTTATGTTAACATTTTGGGTGTCTGGAACACATTTATTGGATTTACATTATTCTCTATAAGAAAATATGCTTTGGTTAGGGACGATTTTGGTTTGAGTCGGATTAATGACGTTAACCAAGGCACCAGTGTTTTACTGTATTGTAGGTTTCTAAAGTGCAACCAAAGTTCATGTCTGTTTGTGTTTCAATAAGACATGAATGATTGGTGCAGACTAATGCTTCCCTTTATTGTTATTTAATATTATTTTCTGTATTTATAAATGTCTGTTGCAAAAAAAGGAACATCTTGATGTTGCTTGAGTAACATTTACAGTATTTTTATGACAGTCAATGACGGACACCAGAGGGCGGTAGAACACCACAATCAAAAAAATACAGCCGTGTTTCCATCAAGCCCTTTATGGTTAGAAAGTCCAAGTGTAGATTTGTCGTGTGTGTGTGTGTGTGTCTAGGTGGGGTCAGCTACATTAGCACAGTGACATCATCGCATGGACAGAGTCTAAGGACAACAATGGAGGACATTGTTCTTGGTTTGAGTCTTGTTCCCATTGTGGAATGGAATCTCAACATCTAGCTCCATCCTAACACTTCAAGCATGCCAAAAGTGGCACACACTAGTACACAATGGTACATTAATTTGTGGTACGTGCTGATGCACTATGGTATATTACGTTATATTATGGTACATTACAATACGGTATGGACCAGAAGGTGTGCTGCTTGGTGGAAACTGGACTTCTGACTCCGGATTGACAGGACGGATGCCAAAAGGTGACCAGCATTCTTCCAGAGCAGCGTTCGGGGTCAATGTTGGCTTGGTCCCGTGTACAGTGGGGTGTAAGTGTGGTTCTGAGCAGCTAGCTCACTGGATCACTGCGAGGAATCAGGCTAACATGAAACCAAAAGTGGGGTCAAAGGTTAAACTGATTCAACTTTGTTGACAAGCTTTAAAAAAGAGAGAGAGAGACGAGTGTCTGATCACACGTAGCGACCGCTGGACCTGATCTCCGGGCACAGCTTGGCCTCCAGGTCCTCAATCTTGATGGACTCTGCGTCCTTGGAGCTGCTGAGGCTGGCGGCCCGGGTGATCTTGGTGAGGGTCTCTTCATAAGGTGGGGGGAGGTACACCATGACGAAGACGCCGTCAGAGCCGGTGGAGCTGGTGCTGGCGTGGCGCTCGGCGTTGCGGGTCAGCGAGGACAGGAACTCTGCGCTGCTCTCGGCGTCCTGCAGGTCCAGAGCGATGATACTGGCCAGGCCCAGCTTGGAGCGTGAGCAGCGGCGGTACACCAAGATGGCCACCAGGGCCAGCAGGAGCACTGACACCACGGGGAGGACCACGTAGACCAGCAGCTCGTACTTCCTGTCCTCTCCCAGGTCGTTCCAGTTGAAACCCTGCACGTGTTAATGTCAACATTAATTTCAACAAGTCCAGCTAACAATGTTTTACTTTCAACCAAACTTCAACCAACAATTATCTTCAGCTATTTGTTGTCACAATTAATCAATGATTAATTCAATTTTCATGTATTACATGTCGTATTATTTGATCATTTAATTAATAATTGGCTCCTTTGAGGATGCAGGACAAATCTTGATAATTGCACCTGAGTGGCCGTATTATATATCGGCCAGCAGAGGGCGACAAACACCATCATCATCTCTTTGAAGGTGCAGACCTTTGGTCTCTGATAGCTGGGGGACGCTTCATGTCCACCTAGTGCAAAGCTAAGTAATCACGTTTACGCTAACAGAATGTTTGTTTTGATTCCCGAGCACATCCATCCAGGTCTGACATAATGGAGAAGGTCCAGGCTGGGCCCCATCCTGTTCAAACAAACCACTAGCTGATGTTCTCAGTGTGATCCTCGGTGAGACGATACGCACAAGTGATGGATGAGCCAAAGTCTGATCCGACGAGAACATAAAAAACCAAACTGGGGGACAGCCATGTCATAAAATTCCTCCCTTATGTTCTTGACCCAGCAGCCTTCAGGTGTGGATCTTGTGGTTCTTGGGTGCGGACGTCACGTGTCTCATTTCAGTTGAAGAGTTCATGCCCTGTTGGGCCTGGTTCCATTAATCCAATCAACCATTTAAACATGTTCTACCGCTTGTCCGAGGTCAGGTCGCAGGGGGTAGAAGCCTAAGCGGGGAAGCCAAGACTTCCAATTGAGAGACATAGTCTCTCCAATGTGTCCTGGGTCTTGCCCGAGGCCTGAACCAGACCAGATGCCCAAGCAACAAGCGTGACAAAATGACCAGATCAGTTTGAACTTCTCTTCATGAATCAGTCAATAACAATGGTGATATTTTCATCATGTGTTACTCCATGACACGTTACACCTGAATGTGTCTTCACTTGCTGCTGTAATCCTGCTCACCAGCTGACTAACTACTAACAAGGACAGAACCTTCACACTGACCTGCTTGTCCTGGCCTGAAGGTGCCGTCGTGACCCAGTCGTACGATCCCCGGCCCGCTGGGCCGAACCTCCTCCAGCTGCTCTCCAGGAGCCCGCGCATCATCATTCCCAGACGACGTGTTGGCTTGTGGACCGTGATACGAGTCCAGCTGGCGGGCCGGGGCTTTGAGGAGGAAACAGAAGGGAGGGGGTGGGCGGCGGTCGGTCCGGCCTTGATGGGAGGGGGAGCAGCTCACGTGCGCGCACATGCGGCCTCAGCATCAGCATACGGCGACATCATCAAAAGCTGCAATATCATCAGCATCATCAACATAATAAAGTCATAAACAACATCAACATAAGAAATATGGGCCACTTTCATATTTTTTAGATACATTTCAAGAAGCTGCATCTCAAAAAAAAAAATTATTATCATTTGCATGTATATTTTCTTCTCATAATACCATGACTTTATTCTCATCATATTAGAACAACCGGACTTTCCAAAAATTACAACTTTATTTTGTTTTGTGTATTACAACTTCTAATAAACACTTAAATGACATTATTATTAATGACATTAATATTATTTTTCCTTTATTATATATTACACGGTGGTGTGAAAAAAGTGTCTACCCCTTCCTGATTTTTTTTTTGCACGTTTGTCACACAAATAAATGCAAATATTAGTCAATGACAAGAAACAGAATGCATCTTTTTATTTTTATGGGAGGAAAAACAATCCAAAGCTACTTGGTGCTGTGTGGAAAAGGTGATTGTGGGGTCTTTTGTGACCTCTTGGATGCGCTCTTAGGGTAATTTTGGTTGGCCGGCCACCCCTGGGAAGGTTCCCCACTGTTCCATGTTTTCACCGTTTGTGGCTAATGGCTCTTGCTGTGGTTTGCTGGAGTCCCAAATATTTAGAAATGGCTTTATAATCTTTTCCACACTAATAGATCTCAATTAGTTTCTTTCTGGGAAGGGGGGACATGATTGGTTATTCACACAGGGCCATTTGGTTTGGATTTTTTTCTCCCTTACTACTAAAACATTTCATTTAAAAAGTGCATTTTGTGTTCAGTTTTGTTGTGACATTTGAGTGTGACAAAGAAGACAAATAAATCAGGAAGGGGGCAAACACTTTTTCACACCACTATGTATTACAACATCATAAAATTATGACTTTTTGTGGATGAATGAAAATGTAATTACTTATTCTTACAAAATGACTACTGATTTTTCATTTTTTCTGTTGTTTTTGTTTCAGTTTTCTTGTTCAGTTATATTTTCAGAATGTGTGAGGGGCCAATAAAAAACAGCCACAGGCTACAAATGGCCCCCGACCGCACTTTGGACACCCGTGCTCTAGACTGTTGCAGTCTACTGTGAGCATGTGTGCCATTTTTACACACAAGAGACTGCCGCCATGGTTCTGTGGCGTGCCGCCGACCTGCATTAATCCTGATTGAAATATTGCATGACACGCAACACCTGACCCGCCTTTTTGACCACATATCTTTTGGAAGGATTAGACACGAGAGCGAGTGGCACGTTTGGCCACAGCGCCGTCAAGGTGAAAACCCGTGAATTTTAAAAGGCGAGGACACAAAGAGTTTGACACATTAACTTTACAGCAACACGCAACCTGATTGGTTGCGTTCTTTATCACCTAAAAAAACCTCCACACATTATCAATACACAATGCTGCGTTGAATGAATAATAATAATAAACACAATACCTTCAGTCCAATTTATGAGGAATGAAAATGAGGATGTTACTGTTTAAATGGGATGAAAGTATGCTCACACTTCCACTGCAGTCCTCTCTGGAGATGCATAAAGTGATCCAAATACAGCCGTCTCTCAGGCAACGAATTTCTGCAATATAGGAATCAATATATTGTAGTTAGAAAATAGAAAACCTTTCTATTGACTTTCTAAATGTGTTTTTAACATTGCTGTGGGCATGAAATAAAACACATACAGTCATCTTTCCACTCCTAGTATTGATTGTTTACACCACAGGACACTGGCTAACACTCGCTAGCTTGCTAGCTAGCGAGCTAACCACGGGCTAACTGGCTAACACTTCAAAAAAATCGCGATATTCTGGAAAAATGTTTCATTTTCAAAAGCTCCAAATTGAAATATTAGGAAAAAAACGTCATAATATTATGAGAAACAAAACAAAATTCGGTTCGCAACGGCACATCATCAGCAGGGTAACACTAACCTGTCTCACGAAGGTCTAAACCCAGCTCACGTTCTCACGAGCTGGCGAACTAACCACTGACTAACTGGTTAGCTTACTCGCTTGCTAGCTAGCGAGCTAACCACGGGCTAACTGGTTAACACTTCAATAAAGTCACGATATTGTGGAAAAAAATATTTCATTTTTAAAAGCTTCAAGTTTAAATATTAAGAAAAAACAGTCATATTATTAAGAGAAACAAAACACAATTCGGTTACTGTTGCAACGGCACATCATCAGGAGGGTTAAACTAACCTTCTCACGACGGTCTAAACCCAGCTCACGTTCCTTGCTAGCTAGGGCTAACTGGCTAACACTTGAATAAAGTCACGATATTCTGGGAAAAAAAATCATTTTTAAAAGCTTCAGGTTGAAATATTAAGGAAAAACAGTCATAATATTATGAGAAACAAAACTAAATTCAATTACTGAAAAAAACTAACCTGTCTCACGGTCTAAACCCATGATCCTGCGAGCTAGCTAGTTAACCACTGGCTAACTGGTTAGCTCGCTAGCTAGTTAGCCTAGCTAGCCTAGTTAGCCTCAAAGTTATTTTTTGTAAACGTAAGAAGCCAAACACTTGAATAAAGTCATGGTATTCTAGAAAAAAAATAATTTTTAAAAGCTTCAAATTGAAATATTGAGGAAAAAACATCATAATATTATGAGAAACAAATAAAAAAAGAATGACGTTCAAATTTAGCAAATTCCGTTCTAATATTAGGAGAATAAAGATAGCCACAGTAAAGGAGGGATTTTACAAAATGTAAAACATCAAATAAACCCGTCCATACTTGGATTTTTCAGTTTACGGGAAACTTTTGGACAAGTCTGGAGTAGCTGAAATGTGCCAATGCTAATCCGGCAGCTAGCTGTCAGCTAAGTGAGCAGGTGAGCTCGGAAGTAGCGTGGCCGTCGGAATCAATGCGAGACATGTCCACCATTCCACCGTTCAACATCTGTCTGGGCCGGATTTGTGCGTGGAGGATTAGCGTGCAGCCTGCAGCTGTAATTACTCGTCACGTGGCGGGAATAGCACGCTCGCAGCGTGGAGACCAGCAGGACCGTCACGGGTACCGAGGGGCCTGTCATGACACCCATGATGATTAATCCCCATCAGATGTCCAGAGTGTCCCCATTGGTCGGATGGTTAGTTCGCTGATTGATTGCTCGTGTGTTTGCTGGATCCCTCGTTTGGTCCACTTGCTTCATCAATTAGCTGGTCAATCAATCCATGAGTTAGTTGATTGGTTTGTTTCGTTTAAGGGTGTCGAAAGTGCGGCTTGGAGGCCAATTACGGCCCACTGATGTTTTTTTTTATTGGCACGCCGCATACGTATTCTAAAAATATGATTCAACAAAACGACAAAAAAAACAAACAATGGCAAAAAAATGAGAATAAAAAGAGGAAATAAACGTCATTTTAGTAGCATAGAGTGGAATAATATTATGAGAAACAAACAAAACAGTGAAAAAAGTTGCAGAAAAAGTTATAATCTTACCAGAATAAAGTCAAAATATGATGGAAATAATTTGGGATGTCCGATAATTATCGATACGCATAATTATCAGCATAAAAATGCAATATTGGCTGATCAGAATTGTTCCGGATCATGAAAATCGATATTTTTTTAAAATGCTGTATACGAAACATGTGTTCATTCCACCACAGGAGATATGTCATGTTACACATATCGGTATTGGTACAGCCGTCTCTCAGGCAACGAATTTCTGCAATATAGGAATCAATATATTGTAGTTAGAAAATAGAAAACCTTTCTATTGACTTTCTAAATGTGTTTTTAACATTGCTGTGGGCATGAAATAAAACACATACAGTCATCTTTCCACTCCTAGTATTGATTGTTTACACCACAGGACACTGGCTAACACTCGCTAGCTTGCTAGCTAGCGAGCTAACCACGGGCTAACTGGCTAACACTTCAAAAAAATGGATGGTTAGTTCGCTGATTGATTGCTCGTGTGTTTGCTGGATCCCTCGTTTGGTCCACTTGCTTCATCAATTAGCTGGTCAATCAATCCATGAGTTAGTTGATTGGTTTGTTTCGTTTAAGGGTGTCCAAAGTGCGGCTTGGAGGCCAATTACGGCCCACTGATGTTTTTTTTTATTGGCACGCCGCATACGTATTCTAAAAATATGATTCAACAAAACGACAAAAAAAACAAACAATGGCAAAAAAATGAGAATAAAAAGAGGAAATAAACGTCATTTTAGTAGCATAGAGTGGAATAATATTATGAGAAACAAACAAAACAGTGAAAAAAGTTGCAGAAAAAGTTATAATCTTACCAGAATAAAGTCAAAATATGATGGAAATAATTTGGGATGTCCGATAATTATCGATACGCATAATTATCAGCATAAAAATGCAATATTGGCTGATCAGAATTGTTCCGGATCATGAAAATCGATATTTTTTTAAAATGCTGTATACGAAACATGTGTTCATTCCACCACAGGAGATATGTCATGTTACACATATCGGTATTGGTATCGGCTGATATCGGTATCGGAAATTGAGAATTGGATGGTTTTCGGCAAAAATCCAATATCGGATAAAATATCGGATATCGGATAAAAAGAATGTTAAAAACAAGAGTAAAAATTAAAAAAAAACATCTGTAATATTTCAAGAAAACAATTTCACCCAAATGAGCCTGTAATTTTACAAGGAAAAATAATGTAATGTTTTGGTCATTAGAGTTGAAATATTATTCATTTAAAAAATTGTCAAAATATTGTGAATAAGAAAAAAAAGATATATATTTTTTTAAGTTGTAACATTACTAGGAACAAAATAAATTTGTTTAGTGAAAAGAAGTTATGTCATCATGGGAATCAAGTCAAAATATTATGATCCTAATGTGATAATATTTCATAAAATTGTGAAGTATAGCATGGTGAGTTCACTGATTGGCTTGGTTAGTCAGTTGGTGACCTCGAGGCTTTCTTGCTCTTTTATTGGTTGGCTGTTGAGCAACTCGACCGTCGAGTGCTTTGATTGGTTGGTTGCGCACCAGGACTCGAATCTTCTAGTTAGCGTCCTCGTCTAGTTTGTGGCTATAGTAATCTTTGCGCGCTTGACTATTGTCATCAGCGCTCATCAGTGATGTCGCTGTAATCCTTTAAGAGGATTTCATTTTGTCTCCAAGCTGGATGCCGTAGGCAGACACGCTGGTAAACAAACCACTGCTGTGATTCAGCGTTCCAAGTTCAGACCTCACCTGAGGCCGCACCTTCCCAATAGCATAGCATTATTACTATATTTTCATTGAATTTCTCTCTGGGGCCAAATGAAAGAAATACATTCAAATACTAATGATAACCATTATAGTAGTATTGCTGAAAAAAGGTGTATTATAAATGATGAAGATCTTTGTTTTGCTCGTTTGTTCCATTTGTTCTTCCTGTTTTACTTCATTCCACTGCCTCTTAATGCGTCAAAGCGCTGTGACGTCACCAGGTGACTTCCGGTTTGGGCAGGTGATCGTGGTAGACGGACGCTTTGAACCAACGACGAAGAACCAAGAAGAACTAAAGAATACGAAAGCCAAAAAAAGACGCGATCGACGAGAAGCTTCCGTTTGTGATGAGCTCGTGCGGGAGTTTGACGCGCGTGCCGCAGGGGAGTCTCACCACGTGAAGCATGCTGCCGGGTGGTGCGTTCAGGGCCCTGTGGATGTTGCTCGTCGCCGTGGCGTCCGCTCAGCCTGGTTTGTTTGTCACTTCTTTACTTGACGCTTTTTGCAGAAACACGTTTTCGCACACAAGCAAGCTGTTTATGTTGTTAATATATACAATAACTACATAGATGTATATGCATAATAATCAACGAATGTCACTTTTTTTTGTCTTGTTCATGATTGTGTTCATGTGGAAAAAGTCCTTGGCAGTGATTGTTGACGGTGTAACGTTTGGACTAATGAGGAGGAAGGACTTAAAAATTAAGTACTTAGAATTAAGTTTCACTTTAAGAATAGTTTTACAAAACATCTGTTTTAAAAAGCTAAAAAAACAACAACAACGGGTGCGTTTCAAAGAAGTGATGTGTTCAAGGTTCAAACTCCAGCCTTCTTGTCACCTTTGCCTGATTGGCCAACGTGACAGTGATAAAACTTTGATGTTTGTTAAGAAAGACACACCTAAATAGCTTATGGGAAATATTGGACCTGGCTGGCACACCTTTTAAAAACCAACGAAGAAGAAATATTTTCATGTTGATCTGCTGCTTTAAAGGTCAAATGTCAGGTGGCCAGCCCACGGAATCGAACCCGTGTTCAACTCACCCGATTTTAAAGGAGGCACAATGTGGATGGTGATGATTCACATGGCGACAACGTCTGGCGCCCTACGTTTGACTCTTGGCAGCACATGAGCATGGAAACAGGAGTTCAGAACATTCCAATTGTGAAAATGAGCAACGTGGACGTTCTCCCTGTGTGCAGTGGCTCCACCCACCAACGTGACGGTCACCTGTCGCAATGCGCTGGCCAGCGTCAACTGGGATTACGGCGGCGACGAGGCGCCCACCAGCTTCCAGGTGTACGTGGGAAGCTCCGACAGGTGAGATCACCCCCCCCCCGCACCTTCTGTGTGTGTTTGTGTCCCGTGTGTCCGACTCCCGTCTTTAGACGCCACCTGGAGGACGTAACGGCAGAGCACAAGTACGACAACGTGAGCGCCCTGGTGTGGGACTCGCTGGAGAGCGTCATGGACGTCCATTACGTCACGCTGACGGCGGCGCGGGGCCGACGTTTCTCCGCCAACGTGTCCAAGACGTTTACCTTCAACCACTTGAAGATGGCCGACGTGACGTGTGAGTGACGCGTACGCCTTCCTCCCCCCGCCCTTTTGCTCCCATGTGAGTGACGCTGCTCCGTTTGCAGGCCAGTTGGACTTCCCTCCCGTGCACGTAAGGGCGGACGACTCGGGGACAGTCGTGACCTTCCCGAATCCGCTGCGTTATTACCCGGAACTGAGACAGGCCACCAGGATGTCGGCTGTCAGTTTGGACTTCAGCGTGTCCCCGCATGGCGTAAGACGGATTCCATCATTCGCTGTAGTAACCGCCGCCATCAAACGTTACCACGGTCCTCCTTTCAGTCTCAGGGGGACGTCCGAGGTTCCTGTCAAATTGAACAGAAGACGTGCAGAGTAGATATGTTGTTCCCAGACGGAGCGGACCATTGCGTCACGCTGACGGGCGCCATGAGCGACCGGGCCGGACGCTATGTTGCGTTCCAGAAGACGGAACCCGTGTGTGTGGACGAGTCTGGTGAGTGTCCTGCAGTGTTAGTGTCATTGAGCACCATTGTGACTCACTGTGTGTGTGTGTGTGTGTGTGTCAGCTTTAGAGCCAATGATGCTGGCTCTCCTGCTGACGTTCTTATTCATCATCATCACCGGGTTGGCCCTCGCCATCTGGAAGCTGAGGGCGTGGACCATGAAGATCAACAAAGATGAGCTTCCAAAAAGCCTGGTAAGACCATCTCCATGCATGGATACGCACAGCGACACGCTTTTGTGAAGAAACAAAACAAACATCCGACATCTTCTCACAGCGATCAGGCCGCATTTTGTCGAAAGGCGAGTGCAACATGGACGCCGACTGCAGGGTGGAAATGGTCTCTGGTGTGGAAGACGTCCGGTTGATCTCCCGGTGTGGTGAGGACTCCTCATGCGAGTCTACGGCAACGGAAAGCATTCCCATCCATCCAGAGGAGGAGGAGCAGGAGGTGGAGGAGGTGGAGGAGGAGGAGGAAGGGGAGTCTGCTTATGATTGCACGCATGTGGAGGTGCAAGTGGACCTGGGTGATGGAGCCACAGCTTGGGGTTACACCGAGAGGTAGAAGACAGACCTCCATCGTGTGGAACTTGAGATGGACAAGCTGTCAGTTCGATGGACGTCCCAAGACTTTTGTCTTCTGATGAGCCACGCCTCTCCCCTTTAAGGAATGTACCGTGATTCAGCATCACGCCTACGTGACGCCGTTGCTACGGTGACCCACCGACTGGAAAAACGGGTTCCCTCAGCAGGAGATTGTTAGTTCGTGTTACTGAAATAAACATTTTTATTTGCGTGGTTTGAGCTCTGGGATTGGTTCCGATGCCGAGCAGCTGAACCAACATAACATAAAAAAAACCAAAGCGATTTCGAAACCAGCATCACGTCTTCGGGGCAATGCCGGGTGGGAGTCGTGATCCAGTCCAACTTTTGACAACATCTGAGATGTTTTTACGACAGTTTGAGACCCTGGATGTTGTTCCTCAGGTTCAACATCTGCTTCTCCTGACGCGCCTTTTCCTCCTTGAACGCCGTCTTGTTGGCCTTCTTCTCCACTCGCCTTTCCTGCAAATGAAAAATGAACAGGAAATGGAACTAATTGCACAAGCTAATTTTAGGCTGCTAGTTGACTGCAGGAGGTCTCGAAAGGGTGAGCAGTTTTATTTGACTTTGATTATAGAACACTTGGGTTATATTGTAAATATTGTATATATGTTCATAATTATACACATTTCTGTTTAATTTAAGTAATACCTGATGTGTTTGTGTTGTCATGTTGATGTGGAACGCTAAGGCCGCCACCGTGTACCCCCTACTGCTCCTAATTAGTGCAACACCTCCTGTGTATAGAAATTTTGGCCACTGGGTGCTGGAGCCTATCCCAGCTGTCTTCGGGCGAGAGGTGGGGTCCACCCTGGACTGGTGGCCAGCCAATCACGGGGCACATATAGACAAACAACCATTCACACTCACATTCATACCTATGGACAATTTGGAGTGGCTAATTAACCTAGCATGTTTTTGGAATGTGGGAGGAAACCGGAGTACCCGGAGAAAACCCACGCATGCACGGGGAGAACATGCAAACTCCACACAGAGATGGCCGAGGGTGGAATTGAACCCTGGTCTCCTAGCTGTGAGGTCTGCGCGCTAACCACTCGACCGCCGTGTTGCCCAATGTCTTTAGTTTGGTCATTTTTGTCTTGTGTCGTAATCTGTGTAGGGGCACGTTATTCGGCCATATTTGTACTCCTACTCACTTTGTATAACGCCTATTCTATTCTTTCTATTCTATTCTTTGACGCGACTTCCCCTCACCTTGCGCTCCCCCTTGATGGCCTGCTTCCGGGCTTTCCTCTCCTCCGTGCCCTCGTCCTTGTGGCGGGCCTGAGTGGAGACGCGAGGCAGGTCAGAGTCGTTGATCCTGCTCATGCGCTCGGCCTGCTTGCTGGTGGGCCCTCTGGCGGGGAGGACGTCCAGGGGAACGCCGCTTCTGTTGGACACGCGGATGGGCTTCACCTGGAGAGCAGCAAAAGACACGATCGCCTGTGATTGGATCATTTTTTTCCCCCATCTGGTTGAAAGGAGGCAGGGGCACGGCTCGGTACCTTTGGAGGATGGTCGATGACTTTGGGTCTGTTGTGGATGTTGGAGTAGGTGCCTGGGGGGGGGGACCACAGGTAGGTGGTTACCAATTATCGGTGAGGACTTCTGGAAGCAGTCATCTTTGTCTTACGTTGAGCCACACGTCTTGCACCAAAATACTGGTGCCAAAATGTATTTCGTGACAACTTTCATCTCACTTTAACTAAAAATGATTTGACTTATTTCCTGCAGTACAATTCCTCAATACGATGTATAGTAAGTGTGTACACAGTACACACAAATGTCCGGTCTTCAAAATAGGCAATAAAATAAGAGTGTCATAAAAAATAGCCTCTGGACCTATGTCTTCTTTAATCACAAGCATGGATATGGTCTTTGGTTGAGGATTTTGTAGCAATGAAACGTTAGCAAAGCTACATCCGTTCCTGAAATACTGGGCACAATTGTCCAGTGATGTATCAAATGTACCAAGACCTATTATGCTTATTTTTGACCCATAGTATTGAGTTTTGGACTCCTACAGAGCGGCTACACATGATAACCCTCAGGATTATACCGCTTATCCTCAGTAGGGTAAAAAAACCAACAAAAAAAAAAACGGGTAAAAAACCTATTATGCTTATTTTCGACCCATAGTATTGAGTTTTGGCCTCAGAGCGGCTACACACGATAACCCTCAGGATTATACCGCTTATCCTCACTAGGGTAAAAAAAACAGAATTAAAAAAATGAATAAAATGGGTAAAAAACGGAATTAAAAAAATAAAAATGAAAAAAAAAAACAGAATTTTGTAAAAAAAAAAAACGGGTAAAAAAACGGAATCGAAAAAATAAAATGAAAAAACAAAACAAAACAGAATTTAGTTCAATAAAATGGGTTTCCGTGTTGGTGTGCATTGTTATCCTGCCTGAAAAATGTCCACTTCCTGTCTCTGAGGCTGTGGACGTGTCCTGACAGCTGATTGGATGAGCCAGGAAAAAGGAGGGGCATGTACCGGTATAGTAGTTTTAGCGTGGATGTGTCAATAAAGTTATTGTTGTCGAGCACCTCTTCGTCATCCTCTCAACGCCCGGACAAAAACTACTGATTTTAATGCCCGGGTAAGTTTGAGTCCAATTAGGCACCAGTAGTAACAATGGTTGTGCAATTAGTGCTAAATATAACTTGATGCTAATAATGCTACAGGACCAGTCTATTACTTTACTGGTTTTAGCTATTTTATAAACAAGGCCGTGGGCCTTGAGTTGAGACATGTGGTCGAGATCAGTGGTCCCCAACCTTTTGACCCACGGACCGGCTCAGGTGGACCGGGGAGGGCAGTATAAAGCTAGCTGAGGGTGATGGGACTCACTAATGATGGTCTCGCAGTCCCATTTCTCTTCTGGCTCCTTGATCAGCAACGTTTCCATCTCCTCCACCTCGTCGTCGTCATCATCTTCCTCCTCTTGTAAGACAGGAAGTTCTTTCGGGCCCAAGTCATCAGGCCTCAGCGAGCTGAAGCAGAAACAGGATCAGAGACTCGGACATTGACATGAGGCGTCCCTGCAGTAGTTCTGGACTCACTCTTTGTCTTTCTGGACAAAGTAGTCTTTGATGACTTCCTCCAGTCGAGCGCTGTCCAGCTGGATGAAGCCTTCCAGCTCCGTGTTGTCCAGGGCGCCGATCTCATCGTCATCGTACTGTTCGTAAATCTGGACAACGCACGCTTCCTGTAAAACGCCAACGCAAAAGCCAACCGGGCGCCAAGGTTAACAGCCACTCACCTTCTCAAAGCGGTCGTCCAGCAGGGTGAGCTGCTCGTTCCTCCTAATCACCGACGAGGTCATCGAGTACTCGGTGAAGCGACTCTTCGTCTCTACGTCTGAGAAGAGGAACTCACGAGGTCCGCCGTCTTCTGACAGCCCGCTCTCTGAGCCGAAATCGCCTTTGTCGTCTGTGTCCTCCCACTCATCCTCTTCATCACCATCGCCTCTGTCAAACAGGAAGTTCAAATGTTGAGCTGAAATTTGAATCAGGTGGCTGCCTGGCAGATAAGCCCCGCCCCTCTTAAACACCTGGGCTCGATGGTGCCGCACGCACGGTTAGCTTTGACGATGAAGTCATCTTCCAGCTCGTTTTCGGGGTCTTCGTAGTCAAAGTCCAAGTCGAGAGCGGCCACAATGTCCGGGTCCAGGTCCAGACGTGGTCCTGACAGAAAACACATGGCAATCAGCACTTAGACTCTCCCCTCGCTACATCGCGGTTTGAATATCTCTCCCTCACTAAAATTCATCGATGATTGCTCTTTAGTCGTTGAATACAGCCTCTTATTAGTAAAAAAATAAGAATAATATTTAAGGAAATTGTACATATTCTTGGCCTAAATTTAGTATTTTCAAGCATAAAAATAGCTACATGAACTAAAATACAAATATACAAATATAATATACAAATATACAAGTCAGAAAGTGTATGCAGTACTACACATTGGCCACTAAGTGTCGCCAAAACATCAACTGTGATGCCAGAACAGGCAGTTATTGTAGGTTTAAATCATCTCACACAATAACATAATAATAATAATAATAATAATAATAATAATACTAATAATAAAAAACATTGTCTACTTAGGGCCATAATCTACGATAAGTTAAAACTCAGCGGAGAACCTCCGTCACTTCCTGTCCATCTGGCACTAAGGTCCCCCAGGAAACATGAGCAGTTGCTTTATTTACATCTTAAATGGCTTAATTGCTTATTTATTATGTCTATTATATTGAGTAATATGAGTGTAAAGCCATTGAATGTTGCCATTACATTACATTGATGAGACAATAGCCACTGCATGAAATACGTCGTCCAGGAAAAAACACCAAACAAAGGCTGAATCTGTGAATCTGTTATCTTACTGATATGTCTAATATGTCTTTTCTTCTTAGCCTTCTTCTTCTAAGATCTTGGGCCCATCTCCTAACCAATACAAAACTAGCCAGTATGTGTTGTTCACCCATTAGAACAGGGGTCGGGAACCTTTTTGGCTAAGAGAGCCATGAAGACCAGATATTTTAAAATGTGTATCTGTGAGAGCCATATACATTTTTTTAAACATTGAATGCAATAAAATGTGTGCATTTTTATGTAAGACCAACAGTTTTAGATATAATGGGCTCTAATTACGTAGACCAGGCACACTACCCCACGCCAATGGGGTGTGGCCAGCACACTTTCGTGAGCAGTGCAGTGTCTAATAATAAATCAAATACTTGTTGCCATTAATACAACTTCTGCTGCTGCATGGTTTTGCACCATACTTGTATGCTCCGTACATGTATTTCATTCTTTTGGCCATCTTCGTCAGAAGGCTTGGTTCTACAGCTTTAGCTAGGTGACTATTTGACTAAAGGAGTCTACATTTACATGTTGACATCTCAATGACCGAGGTAGACTACCGCATTACCCAGTAATAATCGAGTTTTGGTGTTTGACCTGGAAAATATCATCAAGAAAGATGGATATGGTCGGCCGTATTGCAGTAGAAAATAGATGGACGGATTAAAATGCATAAGAAAGTTGTTGATTTTGAATATTATTTTTAACAGTCATTTCTGTGATGGTTTACTTTAAAATGTTAGCAAAAATGCATTTTTATTGTGGTAAGAAATGCTTGAGAGCCAGATACAGTCATCAAAAGAGCCCTACCTGGCTCCCGAGCCATAGGTTCCCTACCTCTGCATTAGAATGTAAACATCACATTGAGGTTGTAGCACAACGACAGCACCCCCGTGTGGTCAGTGATTAAAGTGTCACTTGTGTCATCAAGGCAAGCTCACCTGAGATCGGCGCTGCCTTGTTAAGAAGTCCGACATCTTCTTCGAAATCAGAGGCGAACACTGACGATGGCAGCTTGATTCTAGCACCCTGGAAGACACCGGGACACATTTTTGAGCAGGGAATTCAACACAAGTACACGTGGTGACGGATGAGTGGACGTACAGGTATGACGTTGTCCATGTCAACTTCCTCTCCATCGTCCTGCTCCCCATCATCACGGAGGTGAAAATGGCCGGAGGAGTCAGCAGCCACCAGCTCAGTTTGGTGGGACGCCTCCTTCAGGTGCTGCAGGTAGTCGTAGTCGTCGTCAAAAAAGACACCGTATTTCCTCTGCTCCTCTTGCCGCCTCTCCGCCTCCACCTGGAAGAAGACGTCCATCAATGTCTGGTCGGCACCCCCTCGCTGTGTGCGTAACATGTAACATGACCGTGACATGAGTGTACCTTGGCGGCGGGCAGGAGGATGTGCTGTGGAGCCGTCTCATCGGCGACCAGGGGGTCCCTCTGACTCCTGTGGACCAGGTGAAAGGTCACCGCCTTCTTCTTCTCAATGAATGACTTCTTCTTTCGGTGAGGCTGTGAGAGACAAAGTCGCACATCATTGCAGCTTAAAATACAGAACACTAAATATTTACTTCTTTCGGTTTTGTTACACGTCTAGACTAGTTCATTAAAACAAATGTATAATGTTTAAGCTTCACAGGAGCATATGATGTAGCTTAATGAAAATAGAGTAAAACTAAACGACGGGAGTGGGTAATTAGAACGTCTTTATTTGCTGTTATTTGCCAGACTAGAATAATATGAGTTAATACAAAAACTGTTAGTAATTCACTTTAAATCAAAAAGCCTCGGCACGTAAGTCAAATGAGGCGTTCGTTTACCTGACACGAAGCTAAGTTAGCTACCGTAGTTAGCTAGTGGCTAATAATAGCTTGCTGGATAAGACTTAAACTTACCATTTTCCCACACGGATTCGGTTTTGGGTTTCTTCGGGTGTTCTAACGTAGCGTTCGTCTAATTTGGGGTTGTTGTGGGTCGTTAACTAATAAACTATTAAAAGAAACAAACAAAAAACTCAGAAGAGCGTTTCATTATTTTTCTTGCGCTGCCATGCTGCTGGTATCCGCACTGACTGGACGAAACCATTACACGCAAAAACGCAGGGATTATTAAAAAACATAAAACATAACAGTTGGAAAAAACGTAACATTTATACTACGACAAAAACGTATATAATATAAATATATATGTTCACGATATGTGGATGCCAGCCAAAGTCATACTGAAAGTGTAATCAATATTTCGCCTTGCCGTATGGACTGATTAGAGTGGTATAGTCCATTTTTTTAATTCAAACTTTATTTAAAGTGTGAATGCAACGGTGAAATGTGATATTGATACAGTTGTATTCACGTATTCGTGGCATTATCTAATTGTGAATATAGCATACTGTTCATTTTTCATACATGTGTTGTAATACAATACTTTAATGACTTTTATAGCAGCAACAATATCAAATGAAAGTCTTGACAAACTTTTCACAGTAGCAGAAAAAGAAGCTTTATTCACAATTTATTAGTTCATTAATTTGTCATGAAGAAAAGTAAAAGTCCGTAAAGGTCAAAGTTGAATCCCTCAAAGATCTCACATTATTTTATTTCCGGTGTGGACTCACAGTGGAGAGACTTGAAGAAAATCAAATTTAAAAGAAAAAAAAAGAACACGTATGTCTGCATAGCTATGGTGCAATGGCTCCTTCAGGCAGTGTGCACTCTCAGACTGGTTTGTTCTTCTGTTGGCTTCAGTTTTCCGTCAGCCTCTTCTCACACGGACATGGACAAGATCAGAAACTAAGAAGGAAGCAAGGAGTCAAATTAGCAACATACTACATGAAAGCACTGTCAAAAAAGGGAATTAAACATCTATTTGCACAGACTCAGGTGTGTTGTGGATGTACTTTTACCTGCAACATGTTGATGTTCACCCTCCCCTTGTGGTGGGTGTCCATGGCCTGGAAAACTCCTACATGGGCACAAAGCGGACAGATGGTGTTAAAAGTGAGACATTGTTGTGGTGACGATCACGCAGCGCTCTTTGACGTACTGAACATGTTCTCCAGGCGGACGATGCAGTTCAGGTAGTCGTCAAAGTCGATGGTGTAGTTGTCGTCAGCGAACCTCAGGGCCAGCAGTTGCAGGAGCCGATTGTTCAGCTTCATCCCTGAAGGGCACACGGGCACATTCACACGGGGGGGGTTGGGGTTGTGGTTGTTTACAAAAACACTTGTGTGGGATCAATGACGGGGAGAACTAGGGCCCCATTGAGAAAAAAGTTGTTATTATTTTATTATTTATTGTTAAATTATTATTTATTTAATTATTATTTTATATAAATTATTATAATTAGATTTTAAGAATAAAGTAGTAAATTTACCCCCCCCCCCAAATTTTTTGTGGGTAATTAGAACGTCTTTATTTGCTGTTAATTACCAGACTAGAATAATATGAGTTAATACAAAAACTGCTATTATTTCACCTTAAATCCAAAACACCAACAGAAGTCTCGGCACGTTATTATTATTATTTTTAAATTATTATTTATATGTAATTATTATTTTATATAAATTATTGTAATTAGATTTCGAGAATAAAGTAGTAAATTTACCCCCCCCAAAATTTTTGTGGGTAATTAGAACGTCTTTATTTGCTGTTAATTACCAGACTAGAATATGAGTTAATACAAAAACTGTTAGTAATACACATTAAATCCAAAACACCAACAGAAGTCTCGGCATGTAAGTCAAATTAAGCGTTCGTTTACCTGACACGAAGCTAAGCTAGCTACCGTAGTTAGTTAGTTAGCTAGTGGCTACTAATAAAGTAGTAAATTTACCCCAAAATGTTTTTTTTTACAAAAAAACCTAATAGTATAAGAATAAACTCCAGCTCGTCTTGATTGGACGCCCCCTGGAGGCAGAAACGGTGCATTGAAAATCCTAGCAAGTCTTACCTGCAGCTTTGAGAGCGCTGCGGAGCTCATAAGAGGACATCGTTCCCGAGCGGTCGGTGTCGAAGGACAGGAAGAGCATCTGACAACAAGAAGACATCAACATCTGCCCTGGTGCATCATCACCAAGCTCATGAACAACAACAACAACACGTACGATCCACTTCTTCATCTTTTCCCAGAAGACCTTGAACTCTTGGAACTCCATCTTCCCGGTGTTGTCCACCTGGGTTTGCTGAGTCAAAGGAACCGTGATTTATGTCTAAACATGGAGGCATCAAAACGACAGAAAGGATACATCCAGCAGGTTTATGATGTTGTGGCACGTGTGGAGGCTCAGGCCGTCAAATTTGATCTCTCTCCCTGAGGACAAGAGAAACCAGACATGACATCATCATCATTATCATCTAACCGTCGGAGAAATGAAGAAGAGGAGAGTCGCTGCGTACTCGTGCTGAGGACGCCATTCAGTATCTGCTGAAGCTCCCTAACGGAGATGGCCTGGTCCTGTAGGAAGATGAAAACCATCAAATTCCTGATCCTGACGACAAGATGTGTTGATTCATGACCACAACTTACCCTTCCAGCCACCTCCTCAAAGAGCTTCCTGAGGGTTTTCTCCTCATCTGTCTCGTCCTCCGGAGCGCTGGGCGGAGGCGGCTGTAGGAGAACAAGGGGGGTCTCAAACGCTCTTAATTTTGGCTGATTAACAAAAGACTAACTCACCTCAGGCAGGTCAGCATCAACGTCGCTCCCCATTTCCCTGAGGGACACAGTCACATGACGTCACGTCTGAACGCCACTAAAAGCAGAAGTACTCTCTCTAGTGTCGCCTTTACTCACAGAGCCGACACCTTCTTCTCGGAGAAGATTCGGACCAGGAAGTCGGCCTCGTGGTGAGGCTGGAAGGTGGTGGGCACCAGGAGGTATCTGCCGGGGGGCAGCGTGAAGCGTTCAGACACCTCACGGAGGTTGATGTAGGTCTTGCTGCGAGCTTTGGATGCATGCATGCGGAAGAAATCTTTTCCCTGTTGATCTGCATCGTTTGGTGCCTGGGGAGTTCATACAATCGTTAATGTGACTTTAACTTCATCACTCATCAAGTCATCTCATTCTTCATCTTGGCAAGACATCACTGTATACTTCCAACATTGTGGGAACACATTGGGGAAGACCCTTTTCCGCAAGGGTCTATATACGTATAATCACGTGTGCATAACTACATCATTTTTGGAAATATGGGCCATTATTTTGTTTTTTGCCAGCGCCAACCCGTTCCACTTTGTTTGACAGTGCCTTGAACGCACCATGTATACATCATGTTGACCAGAGATTGTCCTTCACCTTGTATTTGCTCCCAAATGCTGATACTAGTATGTGAGAATGCATCAAGGTAATGGTAATGGTATTATTTCATTTGCATCAGATTACAATTGAGTGCATCCCATAATCAGTTCCACATGTCCAAAAGGAGTAGAAAGAAGCTAAGCTTATTATTATTATTATTATTATTATTATTATTATTATTATATCCTTGTTGTCCTTATTATTATTATTATTATATAATCCTACCCATCCATCTGGTACTTTTACAATCAGTAACTGTTACATTTGTTCACTTCCTGCTTGTCTAATATAATTTTTAATTTTTTAATACGTTTTTTGTTTATTTTATATTTTTTATATATTTTTATTATAATAAAATAAATAATTTATTATTTATAATAAATAATTTATTATTTATTTAATATTCTCTATATATTATATAAATAATATTCATTTTTTAATCACATATCTAAGTACGATGTGATATGACCATACAATGACATAATGGGTACCATAGCAACTTTAGCAAACATCAACTGCTTGTATTGTTTCTTGAATTAGCTCATCGTTGTGCATTTTTTGATTTCCTTACTCACTCCAGGTAAGTTTTGATGTTATTGAGGGCATATTTGTTCAGTGAACAACATCAAATGAACTGCTGCTAGCATACGACGTATAGCTATGTTGAATTTTCTCTTAAAAACAAACGCCAGTCTTGTACTCGTGGATGGTGGCTCTGGATTCGATTCAATTTGACGTTTTTTTTTCCTGTCTGTTTTACACAATAAGATCAATTTGATGGCTATAACATGCACCCCCGCCCCCTTCGCCCCCACTTCTGTGTGTGCGTCAGTCTAACTAACCTCGTAGACCGCAAAGCCGATAGTCTGCAGGTCCATGCCCTCCTTCCTCAGCCGGCGTCTGTTCTTCTGCATTAAGGCGATGACCACGCTGCACACGTCGTCTTCGTCGTCGGCGTCCACCAGCTCCAGTTTGAACTGAGGGTTGGTCCAGAATGTGTCTAAAGGGGGGTGGGGGGGTGGGGTGTCACGCAACACTTGCATTGGAATATTCGAACTTTGCTTGGGAGTCAGGTGGTTTCATTTCTCACCGATGAAGTTCCTGCATCCGCCAGCGGTGGAGCCTCGGATCCACTCGCCCTCGAACAACTGGACCTCCCAGTGGCGCTTGGTGTTGTCCGTTAGGGCGTCGGGCGTCATGTTGCATATCTCCACCTTGTCATAGCTGGCCTTGAAGTCCTCAAAGTCCATCCTGAGGTCACACACACACAGCATCACATGACCTTTGGAGCTCCAAAGGGCATGGATTAATCCAACTCAACAAAAAAGACTCACCAGAATTCACCATCCTCTGTGGAGTGCTGCAGAATGCGGTTTTTCTCGGCTCGGTCCACATAGTCCCACTCTTTGGAACTGAAAAACAAACAAGATCAACTTTACTTGGAAATTGTCACAAGTTGTCATCTCATTTTCATAATAAAAGCAGGGGTGCTGGAGCCTATCCCAGCTGTCTTCTTCAGGCGAGAGGCGGGGTACACCCTGGACTGGTGGCCAGCCAATCACAGGGCAAATATGTGCAACAACCATTCACACTCACATTCATACCTATGGACAATTTGGAGTGGCTAATTAACCTAGCATGTTTTTGGAATGTGGGAGGAAAAAAACGGAGTACCCGGAGAAAACCCACGCATGCACGGGGAGAACATGCAAACTCCACACAGGGTGGGATTGAACTCGGGTCTCTTAGCTGTGAGGTCTGCGCGCTAACCACTCGACCGCCGTGCAGCCAAGCCACAAAACAAAAACACATTTTTCCTTACTTGTCACTCCACGGGCCGTTCCACTCGACTTGACCCCAGGGGTTTCTGACACGGATCAGTTTGACCTTCCTGCCTCTGAAATTGATCTGAACGAGAGAGAGCAGACATTGGAACATTTGAGCTCGGTGGGTTTCTACCACCAGGACGCGACTCTGACCTCCTGCAGGCCTGTGATGGAGTAAGCGTGGCCCTTCACCAGGCCGTTGGACAACTTGGCCTCCGACTCTGCAGAGCTGCTAATCTGTACACGAGTGGGTGAGGACAGTGGAGGTCAAGGGTATTGAACATCTCCGGGAGACATAAAGAGGTACGGCTGCGCTCACGTCAATGGAGCATGCCATCATGGAGCCTCTGTCCAGGGCTTTCTTCATGATGGAGAAAAGATCACCGGAAGCTTTCTTGGTGTCGTACATTTCACCCACGCCGCCGGTGAAGTCCTCCATGGCCTCCATGGTGCTGCCGCCCTTCAGCGACTCGTAGCTGCCGTGCAGCCTAGAAGAGGAGGACACGGCTTTTGGGTTCCGAGAAGCTTAACAAGGCAGCGAAGTGGCCTCCACAAGTTAGCGGTGTTACTTGGCATAGGCTTTCTCCAGCAAGGCGCTCCAGAACTCGTTGTTGGAGGCCGAGTGAAGCATGATCAGCTGATTGCGCACCGTCGGCAGACGGTCGTCCACCACCACGTCCAGCCATTTGTTGTGCTGCCAGAACTAACGGAGCAGATATCAAAAGTCACACAAAGGACTCCTTTCCTCTTTGGAGCGGGGATTCCCACACACAAGTGAGGAACGCCTACCTGGAAGTGGAAGATCCCCGCGTAACGGTGGTCAAAGTCCTGGTCGTGGGGCACCACTCTGGCCAGAGCGTCCTTCTTCAGCGTCAATGATGCAATGGCAGCCAGGAGCCAGCAGTCCCCTGTGGAGACACGTAGATGCAAGGTGGGTCCAACCAGAGAGAAGATGGCACCTTGCCGTGACCTACCTAGCTGGCCCTGGCAGATATCGGTCCGGTTAGCGTCTCCTACGATGAACTTGGGCTTGGTGCAAATCTCCTGCAAAGAACGAGGAGAATGAGAACAGGTTTCGCTATCATGGCAGCAAACGGGTGTGCTCGCATTCCAAACAAAGCGATCATGACAAACACGCCACACACAAGCAGCTCAGGTATTCACGCAGGAGAAACGCCCCGCTAAGAAATGTGTAGTAACTTCCCAGAGGCCCATCACGCCCCTCTGGAGGTCATAAAGCATTCAGTCAGGTGTTGCACATGGTCTCGGAAGTCTCGGAATGGTTATTCCAAGACTGAATGAAAACACAAGACAGACTTTTCCTGCAAGACCAGTTTAAGTGCAATAAATCTTCTGAGTTCTGCTGCTTCAGAGTCCACCAACCGATCGGTTTTGTAGCCGTGTATGACCTGCTATGATGCACCCCCTGCCCCCCCACACACTGTACCGCGATGACAACAGAGCCGTACTCACCGTCGGCCTCTTCCACTCCATTCTGACAGGAACACTCTGACTGAAAAAAAGCGAGGAGTCCGCGGCGGGGAAGTCCGGATCCTCAAACAAAACCCTCCTCTGCAGACACTCCTGCCTCAGCTGCTCAAAGGACCTGCCGTCCATCTGCGTGTTGATGGCCGCGGTGGCGGTCCGCCCCGTCGAGTTGGACTGCAGTGGCATGGTGATCAGCGAGAGGAAAAAACCTGTGCGACGCCGCCGGTCGCCTGCTGTGAGTCTCTGATGCCACGGCCAGTGGAGGAGATCCGTGGCGGCTGAGCCGGGTCCACGCCCTCCTCATAAACTGGTTTGTCCTCTTGAGGTGCTCAACCTCGCCTCGTCACACTCGGGAAACAAACAAAGGGAGTTAATACACACAAAGTATTAGCCGCATTATTACTACTTGGTGTAATTATGTCATCATATACTTCAAGTAGGAACACACGTTTGCATAATGTTCAATAAGGCTTCTGCTGTCATTCGGTACACAAATAATAATGCTGACGTTTGACTGACAGTGTCAAGAGAGCTAATATTTGGTACCTTTTTAGTCAATTAAAGTGATTTATTTACACAACAAAGACGGTTCTTGGTTGAAACAAAAGAACATGTGCGTCCTAGCTCTGATAAAGCATGTTCTATCAAACATAATAGAAAAATACACTTTGATATTTATTTACATTAGTTGAGGAGCATTGCACAATTTGTGTTGCTCAGTGCTGAAATATACAAACTTGTTCTCCAGAAGCCCCGCCCGCCGTCTGCACCTTTGGCGACAGAACATAATCAGTGCACCGAGAGAGGCCTCGAAAAAAACAACAAATCATAGACAGCAACTTTGCTTGTCATCGCATTCACTCAACCACGTTTGCGATGTTTGAATCCAATCCTAACTCTGTCTCATCCGTCAGCACGACAAAAGACTAAATGTTTGCTTTGCCACTAAGATTCTGTGTTATCGTGTGCGCTTCCGGTCACCAGCAGCAGGTTGCACGCCATGAACTGCACATTGAGCACGTTGCTCGTGTTCCCTGCGTACGAGCCCACCAGCTCGCCGGATGAGCCGTCCGTCGGCGTTCCGCCGTGAGAGCCGCGGACGTCCCAAACCCTGACAGAGTTGTCCATCGACGAGGACGCCACCAGGCTGCTGTCGGGGCTGAAAGACAAGCCGGTGACGCTGTCCGTGTGTCCCCGCATGTCCTTGAACAACGTTCCCGAGGCCAAATCCCACAGTTTGATTCTCTGGTCCTCGCCGCCAGAGGCAAGGTACTTCCCATTAGGCGAGAAAGCTAACGACAGCACGGGGCCGCGGTGGCCGGTGAAGAGGCGAACGGACGCCCCCTGCTGGGTGCTCCACAGCCGCACGGTTTTGTCAGTGGAGCCAGTGGCCAAGTAGTTGGAGTTGGGATGGAATTTGATGCAGTCCACATCCGCCAGGTGTCCGGCGTAGAGCCGTAGCGGGTACGTACGAGAAAAGGTCCAGAGGCGTGCCGTGCGGTCGTGGGAGCCGCTGGCGAAGTAGAGGCTGCAGGGGCTCACGTCAACGTCCCACACGGGGTACGCGTGACCCTGGTAGAGCACCGTATTGGTGAAGCTGCCCAGATCCCAGTAGCGGATGCTGGTGTCCTCGGAGCAGGTCAGCAGCCCGGAGCTGTCCGTCAAGAAGGCGGTTCGATACACGGGACCGCTGTGGCCGCGGAGCATCTTGATCTCGCTGCCCGAGGCGTCCTCCTCATCCATCTGAGGACACACAAACAGCTGAGATGCGTCCCACCAACAAGAACATAACGGCTTCCGATGAAGTACTCACTTCCTCCTCCAGCACGTCGCACGCCAGGTGGACGCGGGACACGTCGGTCACGTGCGGTTTGGCTTTGAGCTTCCGGGCACGTAGGCTCCACAGCTTGACGGTGGAGCTGTCGAAGCCGGCGGCCAGCAGCCGACTGTCGGCCGACACCTCGGCGGCGTTGAGGAGCTGCTCCGTGTGATGGAAGGCGTAGAAGCACACGGTGGTGAGCGAGGGGGGGCCCTCGTTGACCTTTTTGATGCAGTCCTGCAGAGCCTCCAGTGCCGCCTGGCTCTGTGGGATTCCAGCAGGGAGCTCCACCCCGTCCCCGCCCTCCGCACCGTCCACTCCCGCCCACGTGGAAGTCGAGTTGGGCGCACCGGCATTCCCGCCTGCTCCGCCGTATAACTGGTAGTCGGTGCGCCGTGAGACGCTCACCTCCAGCTTCAGGTGCGTACTGAGGACCCTGCAGATGGTGCTGTTGTCCTCGCTCTGCAGGTAGCGTAGCAGGTAACTGTAGGCGGGCTCCGTTAGATGTACCACAAACTTGTGCTCCAGAAAAGCATTGAGCCTGGGGTTGGCGGCCACGTCCTGACTGGTGAGGACGTGACGGAGCTGCTCGATGGTGGCACGCTGCTCGCTGTCCTGAAGGAAGGCGCCGTGGAAACGGCTGTAGAAGCCGTCAACTGCCCCCTTCAGGCCCAAGTGCACCATGTCCAGGTGGAAGTAGACAAAAAGCGGGTAGAGGATGCTGCTCACCTCCTTTGCCCATGATATGTCCGCTTCTGAAGGGCAAAGAGAGACAGCGGTTATCCACGTTTATATCGGGTCTTCAAATCAACTTTATTTGTATAGCACTTTTCCTGCAAACAATTGCAACACAAAGTGCTTTACAGAATTAAAAACAATTACCACAATTAAAAGGAAAAACAATTACTAAGAAAGCCCCTCCCTCCCACCCTCCATACTAGACACACACCCACCAACACACAAACACACACAATCGGGAGACATGGCATGGCACTGAGGATCAAGGAAACGCCACCTTTGGGGCCGTCTACACTGGGAGGAGCCGCAGGCCGTGCCATCGGGGAACCAGCACCTGGGCCCCCCGACTCCGACACACGGGCGGACCCCCACATTAAAAGGGAGGAACCCCCAGCCGGCCGGGTCGAAGGGACCCAAGGATGACACCCCCTCAGCAGACCCGACACAGCCCCCAGTGTGGAGGACCCCCCCTGAGGAAACACTGGAGTTAAAAGCTAAAGACTAAAAGCATAAAATAGGACTAAAAATATATTAAAACAGTTTAAAAATCACTAATTGTTTAGGAAATGACTTTACTACCACCGACAATTTCTCTTTTACTTGAACTATAATTGCAGTTTTGCCATGTAATTCAGAGCAATAAAACAACACCACCAACCACGATTCACGGCCATTACCCTGAACGCCTCATTAGAGCCATTATGTGTAATTAGTGGAGTTATGTGGCGAATGCAGAGAAACACAAGCAGCAATGCGGGACGTCATACCTGACAGGAAGCAGCGCAGCCTCGAGTACTGCAACTCATACTGCTGCGGGTCCGACTGACAAGGCGCTGCGGACACCACATTGGCGCAGCCTGACTCGGTCTGAACTGCTTGTACACACACACATATAAAAAATACACTCAGAGAAGTACACTTAAACTAAAACTATACAACTTAAAAGCGCAATAATCTAATAATGAAATGGTGCCACAGCACCACCTACTGTATCTTCTGTGGACTACACAAATGTACACACCTGTGAGGCCAGCAGCCATTTCCTCAGCTGTCTGGAAGAATTTGGCTGCTTTCAGGGAACCCTCAGTGGAGTCCACATACTGTCTCCTCTTCAGGTACTGGGCCACTGCGTACTGGATCTGCTCCGTGCGGACCCGCTTCATGACCTGTGGACAAACATCCCACGTCACATCAGGCAATAAAACAGGCGCCACTAAAATACGCTCAATGATGACGTCACTCTGATTGGATGGAGTGCTAACTCGGTGCACTGTCACTCAAGCACCCAACGTAGCCACCTAACTCCAAAACTTGTATAGAAACAATCAGTACATCTTGACATGGCGGATAGAATAAATAAACAACAGGAAATAGATACACACAATCAGTCTTACCGCTGTCATGTTTCAACGCTAGCTGAGCTAAAGGCTAATTTACAGCGGGCCCGGCGGCTTCAACTATACACGGGATACTTCCGGGTCTTATGTGCAAACGACGCGAAACCGGAACTCACTGCATATCGGTCAGGTCTTCAGCGATCCGGTACTGGTTTCACTCGACGCAGGTTCAGAACAAACAGGACGTGTAGTTTAGCTGTTTCTCCATCTCGGCTCTTCTTCTCCAGCTCAGCCTCCAGGTTGCTTCTTCTTCTGCTGCTGGTGCTGCTGGCGAGTACTTCATATTATTTTGAACGTCATTACCGCCCCCTATGCTTAGAGATGGGAATAGCAACAACTCCTGATGCATACTGCACTGTAGACAGATTGAGCCGGAAAATATTTGGACATCAAGTACAAATTATTTATCACATAAAAATAATTACTTAACAATGCTTAACAATCAATATCTTTCTTAAATAAGTATTAATATAATCGGTACTATAGGTTTTCCTTACAGGATGAATGGATAGACAAACAAGTATTGACCTGGATGCACTGCTCACATTGCTATGATATGCTGTGATGTGATGTATTAACCAGCATTTGAAGTTTTTGGTTATGGTTCAATTCTGTCACATCACCTCTGAGCAGATACTCCGAGGGTCCTGGCATTAGTTATGGCATTTTGTTACATTAAATATGTAAATATTTGGTGTGTATTGTAATTAACCACTTATACTGTTGGAGCAACAACATTGAGAGTAGTCTAAGGAACTCTATAGTACTACAGTACTATTCTATACTACTATACTAGTACTACAGTACTACATGATCCTGTCAATAATTGTCACTGAGCCCACCTGAATCACGCGGAAGGTAAACTTCCCCCCGTTTTAGTGTCTGTAATTTAATATAGAATATTTGCCACATTATTTGCTAAATTTTTTTAATAAAATTCAATAATTGTGAAATTCCTTCCTTTACTTTGACCCTTTAATGCTATTTGAAAAAAAGTGTTTCTTTAAAAAATGCTCGAGCGGGTCCTACTGCTGTAACATGTTGATGACGTCACTTACAAGCGACTTCGCGCGCTGTTTTGGAGAAGCGTAGGAGCGGAAAGAAAAGAAGACTTTTAGATTAGAAATCGTTTCTTCTTCTTTCGGTCATTGAGCCTGAAGGCCACCGGGGCAGGGATGTTTTCTCCGCGTACCGGCCCGAGTTCGGCCCGCAGGCAGCAGAACAGAACACCGGCCAGGAGAGCGTCCAGTAGCCTGATGCTCACCCCGCGACGGACGCCTCTGTCGGCGAGGTAATGAAACTTAGGAGAATTAACTCCGTTTACGTTGTTTATAAATACCCACATGTGTTTGAATCAAAGGGAAAAAAATAACACACACACACAGAGTTAATTGTTGTTACATGTTGTCAGCCCCCAAGATGGCTAAATCAATGTAACCAACAATGTCATCCAAGTTGTCTTCTTATGAGACATGACTGTGTGTCGGCAGGCCGACACCAGGTCGTGAGCAAAGCCACGCCGACTGCCTCAGCTATGACGTGCAGACGTTTGGCTCGTCGCTGCCGGTCAAGGTGATGGAGGCGCTGACCATGGTCGACGGTAAAGCGAAGCTGGATCTCCTTCCGTGTAGATCGACATGTGTGTTTTGTCTGTTTGTTGACGTCTTCGTCCACATTCTCTCCAGCTGAGGAGCCCATTTCCGTGAAGGTGAGCGAGAGCGGCTGGGCCTGGATGGTTTGTGGTGACAGACTCATCATCTGGAAGATCTCCCAGAGGGCTGTGGCTAAGGTGGTCCTTTTAAGTTGCTTGGCGCTCAAAGCAGTGTCCCGTTCAGATGGAATACTGGTCGCTTGACAGCACGACTTTCTTGTCTTGTTGCAGCTGTGTGTGTGTAAGGAACTTCAGCTGCCGAACAGCCAGTACGATTACACGGCCGACCTCGTTGCCGTGACATCCATAGCCCCTTTGGAGACTGCGGCGGTCCAGGCCATCTCAGTCCTGGCCGTGGCGGCCGAGGGAACCGCTCGTTTGTGGCCCAGCTTGTCTCAGGAGGGAAATTACACAGAAACCGACCTGGACCTGGGAGACCTGTGCTCCTTCGTGGTGGCGGTCGCTGTGAGTGTCGCTGCTATTATGGGATTTCTTTGTAGTCACAATTAGTGGATGCATGGGGGGGGTAATAATGGCGTTCCTCTGTTAAGGATTAAGCATTGATGCTACTGAGGTGACGCATTTAAGCTGGTGGTCTTCCTCCCCCCAGGGTGACAGCTTCATCGTGTCTTCGGCTATGAGTCGCCACATGAGAGTCGGTGCGGATGCTTCCGGAAGACTGCAGTACCGAGCTGTGCATCAGGGCCAAGGTGTGCTGTCAGGCATCGGACGCCGAATGTCCAGCCTCTTCGGCATCCTTTCGCCACCTGCCAACGACACCGTGAGTTCCATGTTCTTCAGAGCATACGGACATCACATGGAAGACGGTGAAGTTTCTGAAGCTGTGTGTGTGTGTGTGTGTAGCTCCACAGTGTGCTGTGGGTGGGCGAAACCGGCTCTTTCTACACGCTGACCAAATCCCATTTGAGTAAATGGGAAGTGGACAAGAACTCGGAGCAGCAGACGGTCAGCTGGGATGCCCAAAGAGCTCTGACTGAGAGCATCACCAACGCCATCCTGGTTAGTAGACCAATCCAATCCAGGGTTTCGTGACACAGCTGATGTTGTGTAGTTAATAATTAAGTGATTAAAATTATTTGTCATGAAAAAATGCAGATGCAGCAGCGGCACGATACAGCGGCGGGAGACCCATGCATGTCCACAACACAGGTTTCCTCCGCCATTTTGTTTTTTTTTCCATAAATGACTCTCTTCAGGCTGGTGGCTTGAATGCACTTGACACCCTGCAAGCTAAGCTAGGGAGTATTTAAGACACTCAGTGTTTTGCCTCTACCAGGGCCCCAAGAGCAACTACGAGGAGAAGCGTGATGAAGTCAACGTGAGCTTTTTGGACATGAAGCACGGCCAGTGAGTGTTTTTTCTTTGCTCTCCTTCAAACAATGTCATCAAGTCTAAATTGAACCGTCCGCTGTGCTTCCAGAGCCGGATTGGTGGTTCTGGCGGCCGCCTGGCACCCATCAGACAACCCATGCCAGGTCTACTTTTGCCTGGTCACTTTGCAGGATCTGGGTGCTGCCATCTCTAACCAGTTCACCGTGGAGGTCACCAAATACAACCCCGTCTTCCAGGTGGGCTCCCATGTGGCTTCCGGTCACAATAACTAGTCTGTTAATCAGACCGGACCTAATTTGATATTGATCATGTTTTGTCAGAGCGAGGCAGAACTGCAGTCCACACGTCTCATGTTGCCGCCTTTTCCCGGCCTCACCGCTTTTATCTACAACGAGGAGCTCGTCTTCGCCTGCTCCACAGGAAGCAGCAGGGGGGGGCTTCCAGACGAGAGGATCCATTTTAGCTCACCCGGTGGGCATCTTGACACAGCGATGTTGTCCTGTTGGCTTTGGAGGTCTTGCAGTCCGACGTGACTATGCGCGTCTCTGCAGGTGACGGTGTGCGTGGTGGCGGATGCTGCACCAACCTGCCCATCTTCTTCTCTCAAAACAGTGGCCTGGTGGCTGTGGTGGCCCGGGAGAGCACCTCCATTCTGCCGGAGACCGTGGAGGACTCTCTGTGCTCGTCTCTGGCAGCGGCACCGGAGGTAAAACGACAAGATCCAACCCCCCTGTAGCTCAGAATGAAGAGTTCTTAAGACTTGTTCCTGTTAAAGGTGTCCATGATGGAGCAGCCAAGCCAAGCTGAACCTGTAGCTCAGGAGGACAAACCAAAGATCTTGAAGGCAGCCTTTTTGCAGTTCTGCCGGTACCGAACTACTTTAACCGAGATCTGCTCTCAGTATGATGCAATAGCTACAACTATAACCAACATGTTGTTAATCCAACCTCAGAAATGACCTTCTGGGTGCTCAGACGGTCACAGACGAGCTTTTCCCAGCGGGCGGCGATGCGGTGGAGGGAGGTGAGCTGGATGCCATGGTGATCCAAATTAACCTGGACCTGCTGGACGACTACCCGGCCTCCGACCCTCGCTGGGCCGAGTCTGTACCTGACGGTGAGGATATACGGACATACGCCCCGCTTTTACTTATGTTTTAACTGTGTATTAACGAATGAATGAGGTATTTTAATGTTATTTGAACTTTTACTCTGTTTACTTGCTTTATTCAACTCCATTCTTCTGTAAAGTGTCTTTGAGTATTTTGAAAAGCGCTATACAAAATGTATTATTATTATTATTATTATTATTATATATGAGGAGGTTGCATCATTGTTTAGACATTTTGTCTAAAAATGCACTCCCCCCTCTGTTTTCTTTTTTCTTCTTTTCTATCCCCTCCTGCTCCGGTCTGACCACTCCAAATTTACAAAACATTCATTCATTCATTCATTCATTCATTCATTCATTCATTCATTCATTCATTTTCTACCGCTTATCCTTACAAGGGTTGTGGGGGTGCTGGAGCCTATCCCAGCTGTCTTGGGGCAAGATGCGGGGTACACCCTGGACTGGTGGCCAGGCAATCACAGGGCACATATAGACAAACAACCATTCACACTCACATTCATACCTATGAACAATTTGGAGTGGCTAATTAACCTAGCATGTTTTTGGAATGTGGGAGGAAACCGGAGTACCCGAAGAAAACCCACGCATGCACGGGGAGAACATGCAAACTCTACACAGAGATGGCCGAGGGTGGAATTGAACCCTGGTCTCTTAAGGCTATCATGCATCAGGAAAAATCCATCTAAATTCACAAAGAGTGACAAAAAAGTCACAAAAGGCCCCATGGACATAATAAATGTTCTTACAGAGAGCGCTGGCTTCCCGCTGACATCCCTCATCATCCTCCACCAGCTGGAGGACAAGATGAAGGCCCACAGTTGCTTCATGGACTTCCTTCTGCAGGTACGCACCCCGTATGTTGGGGGTCATATGATGCTTCCGGCCCACTAATGCTGTGGTTCCCCATCAGGTGGGTCTACTGGACCAACTTGGCCAAGTGACGGTGCGCTCGTCTCCCATGGCGACGCGGCTGCTTCTGTGCGAGCACGCCGAGAAGCTGCAGGCGGCCATGGTTCTGAAGAACCGCCACACCAAACACGGGGAGGTGGTGAACCGCGCCATCGCCGCTGTGCTGCACAGGAACAACGCTACAGTTGCCCCCAGCCTCACTGTGGCCGACGTCTTCTTCAGGGAGGTGAGAGGCGGCACCAGAACCTCTGACAAGGTTGGAAGGCGTGGATCACTCACGCGTATCTTCATGGCAGGTGTCGCAGATCTCTTCCATCTTTGATTGTCTGCTGGAAGAGGAGGAGAGGAGCATCAGGGAGAACCCGGTGGACTCGGTGCAGTGGGCCGAGGTGGTTTTGACCGTCAATGCTATTGTCAAGGTGAGTGCGTCCTGATCCCTTCTCATTTATGTGATGTTTTCAGCAGGTCCTTCACAATAAAAGCATGAAAGAAGATGAATGAGTGAGGCAGTGAGAAGGTTCTAACGAGTGTTTTGGTCGGTGCAGGACATGCTTCACGCTGCTTTGCAGTACCGAGAGACCAAAGCGTCTGTGTACAGAGCTTCTGAGAATGCTGCTGCGGAACCAGAGTACATGCCGTGGACAGGTGAGTCCTGCTGCTGCTGCTCCTCCCACACGCTTGTCTGATCTGTGCTCCTTCTCCTCCTCCTCCTCCAGCGTTGGGAGGCGTGGGCGGCGTCCGCACGTTCATCTCGCGCCAACACGAGCTCATCCTGCGCTCCATGTATCCGCACGCCGACTCGGAGCTGCGCAGCGTCCTGTGCGAGCAGCTGGTGGCGCTGTTGGACTTCTACCTGGGGGGTTACGTGGCCCAGCTGAACTCTCTGCAGCAGCAGGCGCCCACTGGCGCCCAACAGGAGCGCTACAACAGCCTGGAACTGGAGTACAGCCAGCGCCGATCCGAGCTCCTGGCGCCGCTCCGTGAGTGGATCGTGACACTCGGTGTCATGAAGCACACGCGTGTTTTGGTATCAACCGGTGGTCTCTGTTGCAGTGGAGCTGGGTCAGTACCAGTGGGTGGCGGCGCTGGCTGAGAAGTACTGTGACTTTGACATCCTGGTCCAAATGTGCGAGCTGACCGACAACCAGAGCCGCTTGCAGCACTACATGAGCAAGTTTGCACACCAGGTGAAACTGCAGACTTTATTACAGTAAACCTCGGATATATCGGACTCTGATATATCGGAAATTCGCTCACAGCGGACAGATAAAAAAGAACCGATTTTTCTATAATGCATTTCCAATAAAAATTCATTGCATATATCAGATTTTTTATAACGGATTTCGCCTATTTCGGACAAAATCTCCAGTCCCGTTCCAATGCATTTCCATTAAATTTCCCTCACGTATATCGGATGGCCGCATCGTGGCTCTCCGATTCGCCGAATCGTGACAGGCCGCTATACGACGTCATTTGCAGCGTTTGCAGCGTTGCCTGCGCGTCCAGGTACATTGGAAACATAGTCAAGGAAGTGCCTTTTTATAACGGATAAAATCCGATTTACGCATATACCCGATATAAATCCGATATATGCGTAAAACGGACATTTTCCGGTATACGCATATAACGGATTTCGCTTATATCGGACAAAACCAGTGGGAACAATTGGATCCGATTATATCCGAGGTTTACTGTATTAATCTTCTGACCAACACCAGATGTGTCAGCTGACATGTTGTCATGTTTAAACAGAACTTTGCTGACTTCCTGTTTCGCTGGTACATGGAGAAAGGGAAGAGGGGGAAGCTTCTGTCCCAGCCGGTCGCTCAGCACCAACAGCTGGCCGGCTTCCTGCAGGCCCACCAACACCTCAGCTGGCTGCATGACATCCACGTGCATGACTACCAGAGCGTACGCTCGCCTTCGCTCTTCTTTTGTGGATGTGTTGCGGTTTCGTTTTGTTGCATTGTGAGCAAGTATGTCGTTTGTTTGATGCCGCCTATATATGTGTGCACAGGCCCACGGCACCCTGTCCAAGCAGGCCAGCATGGAGACACGTTACTTCGCCAAGAAAAAGACTCTCCTGGCTCTCAGCAAGCTGGCGGCACTGGCGTCCAACCTTCCGGATGATGAGCTGGGAAAACAAGTTGAAGGTAAACGTGTGAACACCAGGCTCGGACTCTGGTCTAGTAGCACTCCCGGCTGACGTCTCCCGCCCCCCCAACCTGTGTCCCATCAGACGTGGTGGAGCAGGAGCGCTTCCTGCTCCACCAGGAGACGCTACCCAGGCAGCTTCTGGAAGACAAGCAGCAGAATCCCGACACCATGCCCCTCCTCAGCGCTTACAACCTGATCCAGGTGAGCTAGCTCGCATCCTGGTACCACTGATGCCTCGGGACCCCCACCGTGAATAATCAATCGGCTTGTTTGTGCAGCTTTACATCTGTGACGACAACCGCAGGGCCAACGAGTATGACTTCAAGAAGGCGTTAGATCTCCTGGAATACATCGACCAGGTCACTTCCTGTTCTTCACGGCGTGTTTTAGACGCTTGCCTTTGGAGACGGCTTCAATTTCTCTGTTTTTTGAGCAGGAAGATGACCTCGACATTGACGCGCTCAAGTGTGACATCTTTGGAAAAGTTCTCAGGAGGGACGAGTAAGATGTTTTGGGGTTTTTTTTCTTCAAGTTTGGCATCAGTGTGACCACGATGAGTATTTGGCTTTGATCTGATTGGCTGATCATGTTACTCCGTCCCCAGCTGGTCCTCTTCTGACGCCAACGATGACCCTCTGGAAGCCGCCAAGGACAGCATCTTTGTCAAGATCCTGCTCAAGCTCATCGAAGAAGGTAAGAGATGCGACTTTTAAATCGTTTCAAGATGTCCTTTCTTCGCTCCACGTCCACTTGTGGTTGCGTTTCAGGTGTTCCTCTACAGACGTACCTGCCGGACGTCAAGGACCTGCTGGAGCTGGAAGAGCTGAGCAGTTTCAAGTCCAAACCTTACTTTGAATTTGTGCTGAGAGCAAATTATGAACATTATCTGCAAGCGCAGATTTGACCGTATCCTGTAAAATACACTACTTGTGTACTTTTCCAAATAAAGGTTTCTAGGTTTTTTTTGTATTTGGATGCCTGCTTGTTTGTGACAAGCAGGCACAATGACAAGTACTACAGCCGCAGGCAGACTTGAATGCGCAAACATAAAAACTATTCCGACACATCTTTGAATTTAGTGCTCAACTGGCTAAAATGTATTTACTTAAACATGACTCACTGAGGAGGAGACATCTCATTTCTGCTGCTGGATGACGAGCCTCCTATAAATGTTTGGACAACTCCGACTGGGACTGGCAAAGTGATCCTTGATCCACTTTCACGCTCCACTGTGCTCGACACTCCTACCTCCTAAAAATAGCGGAAGCAGGTTATATTGGAGCTCATGATAATAGATTTAAAAATGACAATAGACTAGTTAAAATACTGACCTTGTGTGTCAGCAGCTGGATAAACAACACCAGGCTTCAGTTTGTTCTCCATTTTGTTTGGGAGGAATTAGTGTGCAGCTGTCTGCTGGAGATCTGTCTTCTTTTAGACGTCACTTAAAAAGCATCCTCATGCGCTCAGCATTGTGCCGCAGTCCGGGTAGCAGTGTGCTACTTTTGTTTTTATATTAAAATGATGCATCATATGAACAACAGTAAGTATGTTGGTCCTATATTCATGTAGTGATGAGTGCCTTTGCAGGAAAGCTAATGGCCACCAGGGGGCGATAATTGAATTATGCTCTATGACCTCACTATGTTTTAATGTTATTAACATTATTAACTGTTGTTTTATATGTTTAATATTATTGTTCATTCTATAAACAGCCAATATTGGCCACACAACACTGTAGATGACGAAATATGAAAACCAAGCTAACAGTCATTATGTATTGTGTGTATTAAGTTGATATCATTCATAACATTTCACTTAGATTATTTTTTAGCTTAAATTAATTAGAAAATGACGTCTTCAAATGTGAGCTGGTCCCCTAATTGTCGTTATATATCAATGTGTTAAAAGATGCTATTGCAACCTCATAATATGACTAATGTAAAGAGAGCGAGAGAGAGTGTGTGTGTATGTGCCTTCCTTCCTTACACGGCCAGGGGAGAACCACGGTGGTCTCGCGGGGGTCTTCGTGTCCATGTTTGGGCCGTACACTGCATCCATGCGTGCGGCGACCAAATATGGAGGCAGCAGCGGCAGAATTCCAGAGGAATCCTCGGACATTCCGGGCGTTCGTCGGCGGGGAAGACAAACCTCCGAGGCCGCCTATAAGACAGCCGAGCCGGGGGGCCGACTGTCATTCCTTCGGCGACCACCGAGATTTCAATTGACTCACGCCGGGACACAACCCGAGGTAAGCGGCTGACAGGAGAAAGGTCTTGGGGGGAAATGACTAAAAGGTTAGTAAAAGTCAGTTTTAATGAGCAACAAAGCGACTCGTTAATGGTGGACGATAGTTTCACTTGGATGCATTTACCCACTCGCGAAAATGTTACAAACATGCGAAAAGGCAGGTTTTTAAAGACGATATATACTTTTTTTCGCTCACGTTTGCCTGCTGTCTACTATTATAGCTACCTTCATTTAATACAATTGACTAAAAAATACTTGTGTCCAAATGATTGCCGGCATAGGCTATGTTCACTGAGCAACACTTGAACGCCTCAGTAGCCATGTTTACATGAGGAGTCTCCATGCACCGCTATAGTCAAACAGCATAGTCAATGGGGCATGCGCAGTAAAGCGTAAACATCAACATCACGTGCCGGCTTCCCCGAGTTTTTCTTTCACTTGTTGGAATAACTCCATATTTCGAGTAGTTTTTCGTCCCTCCAGCCTTGAAAGTTAGTTTGGATCATAAACAAACTTTCAACGACAGTCCAGTTCCGATTGCTCGCCTCCATTTTTAAAACTGAAGACGGTCTCGAGCTTGCTGTTACGTCATATCTGAGCATGCGCTGAAAGAATGCACCCGGGATAAATGTAAACAGAAAAAGATACAATTGTTGCTGTGGTACAGGGGTTCTTAAACTTTTTGATGTCGAGGCCCGATTTTGTCATTGGCCCGGGGCCTATTAAATATTAACACTATAGATTTAATTGATCTCATCAATTTGTTTTCACTCATTAACCAAATCTACTCACAGTTTAACAAGCTAACAAGCTAAAACCGGAATAAAGTTTAATGAATAACATGACATGTGATCATCACGAAGATGATTAAACCCATCTTAACTTTTGCTAATAATTCATGGAACAAATCAAGCAATAAAAATGTGAAGGCTTAAGTCTGGTTTATTAATAAAAAAAGACCAATATTTAGATTTTAGCTTTAGATAGCGTCATGTCACACTCCACGCACTGCCTCGCTTCCTCTATTTACAAAAGTCAGGATTGTACTTACGTAAAAAATGTCGTCTTTTGGGGGGAACTGGCACCACTTTAGTCTTCATTTTTTGTTTTAAGAACTTCACCATTGCTAGTTGTAGTTGAATGTCTTCTTCGGATCTTATGTGAGCTTGTTAAACAACTGACTGACACACTACCGCCACCATCTGGTCGGAAGCCGCACTGTTATTGATCGTCTTATGGATAGCAAACAGTAGCTATGCTATGCTAGCCTACCTCTGGTGTCTTTAGGTGAAAACCTACTACCCAGTCCCACTGGTGCAAAACTCAAACGTTTTCGCAGCCCTATAGGTGGCGCTTGAGGTCCAAGTTTGAGGTCCTATGGTTAAGAATCACTGCTGCAGTAAACCATACACATGGATAAACGCCCTCATCTAGCACTGAGCCGTACGTCAACGTCGTCACCATATTGAAAAAAAAAACGTGATTGTGATTGTTTTTGGTGTGTTTTTGGTTTCCCACATATATTAGTACGTGTGTGAATGTATAAATTAGACGAACTAAATTAAATTTGTTTGTAGAAAGGCGCTAAAATGGCGCTAATACATTAACTTGTATTCATTTACAGCCAGCCTTGACACATCCAATATGGCGGCGACATTGATGTATGGACAGTAAAGAGTTGTTCAATGGCAGCCATCTTGTAAACAACACAAGAAGACTTCAAAAATCATATAAATCTGTTTTTTTTTATTCAACTTTGCACTTTTATTCTCTTATTAACTGTTCACATCTATTAAGTTGTTACTGTTAATTAATAGAGAAATACTTGTTTTAGCTACTGTTTTAGCTACTGTGCTAACTACTATTTTTATAAAATGTGTTAATGGAAAATATAGGAATTGTAATATACTGCTGAGTTTCCTGCAAAATCGGACGCCATGTGTGATGACGATGAGACCACCGCCCTCGTGTGCGACAATGGCTCCGGCCTCGTCAAGGCAGGCTTTGCCGGAGACGACGCCCCCCGCGCTGTGTTCCCCTCCATCGTGGGGCGCCCCCGTCACCAGGTTGGCCTCATCGTGCTGTTTAAATACCTTACTAGAATATTTTAGACATTTTCCTGCCTCACGACCTGGACGCTGCTCCCCGCAGGGTGTGATGGTGGGCATGGGCCAGAAGGACTCCTACGTAGGCGACGAGGCCCAGAGCAAGAGAGGAATTCTGACCCTGAAGTACCCCATCGAGCACGGCATCATCACCAATTGGGACGACATGGAGAAGATCTGGCACCACACCTTCTATAACGAGCTGCGCGTGGCCCCCGAGGAGCACCCCACTTTGCTGACCGAGGCGCCGCTCAACCCCAAAGCCAACCGCGAGAAGATGACCCAGATCATGTTTGAGACCTTCAACGTGCCTGCTATGTACGTTGCCATCCAGGCCGTGCTGTCCCTCTACGCCTCGGGCCGTACCACCGGTGAGAAAGTAGCTTTTTTATTATTATAAAACTTTATTTCACAATAAAGTTTTCATGGTCTTTTTGGGTCTCCTTTCAGGCATCGTTCTGGACTCTGGTGATGGCGTAACCCACAACGTGCCCATCTATGAAGGCTACGCTCTGCCCCACGCGATCATGCGTCTGGACCTGGCCGGTCGCGACCTGACTGATTACCTCATGAAGATCCTGACTGAGCGTGGCTACTCCTTCGTCACCACAGGTAAGATCTCGATACTGACAGTGAGTCCCGTCACGTCCAGCAAGCTGCGGTGCTCTCAAGATGATGTACGTGTTTGTTCTCCTCCGCAGCTGAGAGAGAGATCGTGCGCGACATCAAGGAGAAGCTTTGCTACGTGGCTCTGGATTTCGAGAACGAGATGGCCACCGCCGCCTCCTCCTCCTCGCTGGAGAAGAGCTACGAGCTGCCTGACGGTCAGGTCATCACCATTGGCAACGAGCGCTTCCGCTGCCCCGAGACTCTCTTCCAGCCCTCCTTCATCGGTTTGTACCACAGGACCTTCTTCTGACAAAGAACAAAGGACAATAGCATGTTCTTGTTGCAGGCATGGAGTCTGCTGGCATCCACGAAACGGCCTACAACAGCATCATGAAGTGCGACATCGACATCCGTAAGGACCTGTACGCCAATAATGTGCTGTCTGGAGGCACGACCATGTACCCGGGTATCGCCGACCGCATGCAGAAGGAGATCACGGCACTGGCTCCCAGCACCATGAAGATCAAGGTGCTCATCTTTAGAAACGGCAGAAAAAAGGATGAGGAGTCGTAAGATGATGTTTAAACCACAACAACCTCTCCTTGCCTCCACAGATCATCGCCCCCCCAGAGAGGAAGTACTCCGTCTGGATCGGCGGCTCCATCCTGGCCTCGCTATCCACCTTTCAGCAGATGTGGATCAGCAAACAGGAGTATGATGAGGCCGGACCCTCCATCGTCCATCGCAAGTGCTTCTAAGTGCCTCCTCAGTCCACATGTACATATGTTATTTATTCCTTTTTATGAGCATGATGGTGTGAATGCGAAACAGAAGAACGTGTCTTCTGAGTGTGCAAGCAACTGCCCGGAACATTAAAAAAACATGCAAAAAGACCAAAAACAAGAACATATCAAAGGAAATAAAATACTTTTATTTTCACACATGATGTCTTTGTATTTATTGTAGTGCTGGACAAAGATAATATCGAAGAAATTAAAAACCTGAAATCAGGAAAAAAAACCGAAAGAAACAAACAAAAAATAAACTGTGTGTAGTTTTACTTTGGAACCGCTACTTTTCCGGTTAAAATCTTTTATTCTGAAAGTCAACCACGGAAGCCCTTCTCAGTGTTCAAGCTAGCTTAATGTCTCCTGTCTGCGCGAGGTAGGTGATGGCCGTCTGTTAACGACAACACGACGCTTTAAAAAGGTTCGGTGAACACACCGAACACCTGCGGGAGGACTTCCGGGTGAGTGGAAATATTTTATGTCGCTGTGTCGTCGTTAACTTGGTCATTTAAGGCGAACGAGATTAACGCAGCAGGCAGGTGCGTAACGGTGGATGGGAATGTGTGGTGTGCGCGCCCACACGCTGTCATTTCGCCTTAAGAAATTAGCAGGACGCTAACAAAGGTTAAATATACAAATATCGACGTTTTATAACACAATTGGAATGACTGGGCTCATAAATAAAAGGTAGCTAGGATACTCTGATTAATCATTCATGTCGTTTCCGGTGACAGCTTGACCTGTCACGAGACCCTAATTAGCGCAAAGCCTCTCACTTGGGGGCGTGGCCCGCCCGCCTGACGGTCTCGTCAATAGAGGAACTTACTAATAATTAGTAATACGCTGGTATAGGCTCCGCCCCCCTGGTGTAGCCAATAGATGACTATAAATAGTTTATGGAAGGAGGCGGGACTTCTGTATCTTTCTGTCCAATCAGCAGCTATGTTGTTTGTCCTGATGCTTCAGTAACCCTGAATCTATGGCCATGGTGACCAAGAAAGTCCGCTCCGAGTACATGAAGCGGTTCCGGGACCCCAAATGGGAGACTTTCTCCAAATGCTACGAGGACTCCCTGAAGTACCGCCTGACCCGCCGGGTGATGGAGCATTCCCACAAGCCCTGGTTCTGGGAGGGCTGGGATCGGGGCTCGGAGTCCAGCGGCTGGTCCACGCCCAGGTTGAGCTGCAACAAAGTGGCACCGCTGCAATCCAATGATGGAGACCAGCTGCCCGAACAGCCCGGGTCCAGTCCAGACGCCAGGCAGCCATCGGAGGACGGCGTGGACGCGGTGGTGGCAACGGAAGTGGCCGTAGTCGATGCTGCGGTGCCAGCAGGTGAGAGGAAAAATATTTGGTTCTGTGGCATTCGGCCATCTTATTGTTTCCGTGTTAACCACTGACAGGCACTATCAAGCCAAACAGGAAGTGATTAACTTTCTTCTCTTGAAGGGGCGGAGACAGAAAGCGGCGACTCAGCGGCTGTGGCGCCTCCTTTAAACCCCGGCGAGGCCTCCGATGACACCGACAACGGGCCGCTTCATTCGCCCTCCTCGGACGGTGAGATCGCCAACTCGGTGCCGAGGCGACGTCACCACCGCCGCCGCACGCCCCACTCGGATGCGGGACGCTTGGACTGTTCCCACGGGGACAAGACAGCCGCCGTGAGAAAACCTCAGCGAGCCAAGAGCCAGCCGCCTGCCAGCTCGAAGGAGAACCGCTGGCCTGTGGGGCGACTGGATTGGACGGAGCGCCATGACAGGACGACGCCCAATCACGTAAGAGATGTAGACGTGTAGACTCATGTTTACTTCAGCCCGCCGTCTTTTGCAAGACGAGTCGGCCATGAATATTTAAACGGAAACGGGTGTCTCCTTCCACAGAGTCACGTGTCTGACGCCTGCGTTCAGACACGCCCACCCGACAAGCGTGGCAGTGCGGAGCGGCGCCGGGCGCGATCGGCCGACCTCGACAAGCTCCGGCGCTCGCAGCTGGCGGACGAGCGCTGGGTGACCGAGTACATGCGCTGCTTCTCTGCACGCACCAGGTAGACAAGACACGCCCACAAGCCGGAAAGACAGGAAGTAGTCTGACATCTTTCAAAGTAAAAGCACCCGTGTGGTGCTTTTAACATGAGCCAGCAAGAATGCGAGTGATCAGAATAATCAAATTTTTACCAGCACTCAGATTTTTACATTTACTATTAATATATTTATTATTATTATTATGTGGTTAGCGCGCAGGCCTCACAGCTAAGAAACCTGAGTTCAATTCCACCCTCGGCCATCTCTGTGTGGAGTTTGCACGTTCTCCCAGTGCATGCGTGGGTTTTCCTCCGGGGACTCCAGTCGCACCCCCCCCCATTCCAAAAACATGTTAGGTTAATTAGCCACTCCAAATTGTCCATAGGTATGAATGTGAGTGTGAATGGTTGTTTGTCTATATGTGCCCTGTGATTGGCTGGCCAACGATAAGCAGTAGAAAATTATTATCAGACAAGACCCCACCCCTTTTTCTTCTTCTGTCTGTGCAAACTATGCAAACACTCCGAAGTGAAGATAAAATATTAGTTATGACCTTTTTAGTGACTCATTTGAAGAACTCATGCGACTTTGATTGTTTTGCAGCGTAACTTATGTATTTTGTAAGTTATCGATATTGAACACTTGACAAAAAAAAAAAGATTGTCGTTGAAAAGCTAATGCTAATTAGCTGCCGGAAAGACAAAGAATTCACTGAAAGTTTGCAATGTATTTCATAGTTCAACAGTGGAGGTCAAAGGTCACATTGCTACTTATGTCTGAATGTTGACAATCAAAGCTGACATCAATGTTTACATTGTACATACATCAATAAAAGTACACATTTAATACGTGACCTTTGTCTCCATTCCGCATGTTTGTTCCGACGAACAAAAAGGTCAGTGAACACAACATTTGGATAAAAAAAAAAAAATCAAACATCTGTTGGTTTATTTTCAACAAATGTGATGTCAAAATTATTCTCAGCAAAAATGAGAAGTACGCCAAAAAAGAAAAATCAACTTTTAAAGTTTAGCTTAAAAAAATACAAATAAAACGCTCACGGCAGTCCAGCTGCCAGGATGCTGCCAACCAGCGTGCGATCCTTCAGTGCGTTCTCCACGTCCTTCTCCTCGATCTTCAGGAACACCTGCAAGGCACAGGAAGTGACTGTGTGAATGACGGGAAACAGGAAGGAAGGGACATTGGACAGTAAATGGAAACGGCATTGAGGGCAAACAGAAGATGGCATAGCATTGCGAGCGAATGGGGGCAAACAGGAAGTGAGTGTCAGCAATCAGGAAGTAGTTGAGAGTAAATGATGCAAACAAAAGTGATGTGAGCGAATGACAGCAAACAGGAAGTGGCATTGTGACTGAATGACATCAAACAGGAAGTAGAATGGGTGACAGAACATCATTGAGAGTAAACGATGCAAACAAAAATGTGATGTGAGTGAATGACAGCAAACAGGAAGCGCCATTATGAGTGAATGACATCAAACAGGAAGTAGAATGGGTGACAGAATATCATTGAGAGTAAATGATGCAAACAAAAAAAGTGATGTGAGTGAATGACAAAACAGGAAGTGGAATTGACGGCAACCAGAAAGCCACATTGTGAGTGAATGACATCAAACAGGAAGTAGAATGGTGACAGAACATCACAGAGTAAATAATGCAACCAGAAAGCGACATTGTGAGCGAATGACAGCAAACAGGAAGTGGCATTGTGGGGGGAGGCATACTTTGGTCAGACGTGCTTCTTTCGCCTTCTTCAGAGCGAAAACTCCTCGACTCTCCAGCAGCGTGCAGAGCGACAAACATTCCGCCTGGCTGACTCCGCCCACCTGCCTCTGAGCGCACAGGCGGCTGTGGACCTCATGAAGCTGAAAGGTCAAAGCGTGACGTCTTTAATAAAAGATGTGAAACGCCGACATGGCGGTGAATCTCCACGTGGGAAAAAGCAACATCTGCTCACCTTTCCGAGGACGACCTCTTTGCTCTTCCCGCTGCGTCCCAGCAGCAGGAGGCAGCAGACTAGAAGTTTCTGCTGAAGAGGGAAACTTTCCCCATCGGAGGCGCCGCCCTGCGACGCCATGCGGTCGCCGTACACCTCAGAGAGGACGCGTGCTACTTGAGGGACGCTCACGTGAGACTCTGCGGCGCTACGGTCAGTGGCGTCGGCCGCCCTCTTCTTCCTCTCGTCAGACTCCACGATCTCCACCGCTCTCCTGCGGACACAACTGGTCAGTTCCTGCGCGAAGCCAGCGACCCCACGGAGACGGCGAAAAGTCACCTGCAAATATCCAGAGCCTTCCTGGCGTCTCCCGACACGGCCGAGACTTTACGGGCGCAAAACTGCACGGCGGCGGCGTCCAGGATCCCGCCCACCGATACCTGCCGAACCAGAACATGAATAAAAGAAACCAAACCAGGAAGTAGTCAGTGTCTCGTGGCGAGAGCGCTACCTGAGCCAGGCGGTCCTGAACGATGGCGGTTAGCTCCTCTCGACTGTATGGGGGGAAGTTGAGCAGCTGGGGGCGGCAGCCGGGACGCGCCTGAAGTCTGGGAAGGATGCGGTCGGTCAAGTCCAACGCGTTGGCGATTCCTGAGGAACGACACCATCAGAACCGAAGACAGAAGGAGAAAGAAGATGGCCGCTGCACGATGGCACGCTCACCGATGAGACAGAGGCGGGACTTGGGGAGGTGGGGCCACTCAAAGATGGTGTACATGACATCCTGGCATTTACTGTCCAGCTGGTCCAACTCGTCCAGAACCAGAAGCCTGCGGAGCGTAGTCAAAGTTAAAGTTTCTTTTATGCCACAGTTTGACCCTGGAACAGATCATTTCTATATACTGTACATTACAGGGGAAAAACAAGGTATTTTTGTGCATTACTTCAAGTATGAAGTAACGTTGACTCACACTGCAGGTCCTGGTCTTGTCAGGTGACCCCGCAGACCTTTGTGTCCTCCCGACACTTTCAGTTTGTCGGCCAGCAGCGGGAAAATGGCGTGCGAGCTTCTCAGGCTCATACAGTTGACCACCAGCGTGCGAACGGACGCCATCTCCTCCTGGAAAAAAAACAACCCCAAAACACTGAGACGCTGTCAGGTGACATATTAAAAGCGCATCCTGAAGCGGACTCGCCGACGCCAACCTTCATTTCCTGCAGGACACAGTTGAGGCAGGCCGTCTTGCCGGTTCCTGGCGCCCCGGAAATGTAAAGGCTGCCGGGGAGGCTCCGCAGGGCCTTGTCCTCCAGGAAGGAGTGGATGGCGGCTCGCTCGTTCTCTCTGGATAAAAGGCGCTCCGGGACGGCGGTGTGGAGCGCTTGCTTCACGCTCAAGAACCTGGACTCTGAAGAAGCAACTTCCTGTTATGATCCGTGGGTGTTCACGCCACAATAAGACAACAAAATGACGCACTTTCTGCACAAAGTCGAGACGCCGCTGGCTTCTTCTCCGGACTCGGTCGTGCGGGACTTCCAGAAAGGACTTCCTGTTGCCTCGGTGATGAAGCGGTGACGGGGGAGTTTTCGTCGAAGGCCAGACGCCGCGGCGACAACAGAGACACTTTGCGCTGTTTGGGTGGAGACACCATCGGGGTGGCGGCCATATTGAGGATGTTGTCTTCGCCTTCGTGGGGACGAACAGTTTCATGTTAGCATGGTGGACCGAGCTGCTCGATCTCTGATGCTCACCTGTGCGTTTCCGCGGGCTGAGGGGCAGCCTGGCTGGCGAGGGAGAGGGCACCACGGCAGGTGGTTTCTGCGAATGTGGGGACAGGGCGGCGGCCTGCTGCCGCCCAGGTGAGAGCGGCCCGATGCCGTCTTCAAGCCGGGCCGGTGATGGGAGTGCACACTTTTCATTTTTGGGGGCTTTGGGCTTCGAGGACACCCGGGAGGACTTCCGTCTAGGGAAGGGCAGAGTGGGTTGTGTGCGACCCTGTGAGCGCGTGCTCGGCATTTTCTCCACCTGACCGGAAGTAAAAACACTCAACGTCACGAAGGACTTTATCTAAAAAAAATAGCCTGGTTATGCATTTAGCACAACATTAGCGACTTTAATTTCACCACAAACATCTAACAAAGCCAACATAACCACATTTAAAGAGTTTACATGCATTTACATTGTAGTGTGTTCGCTATACAGTTAGCATGTAAACAAAGGAAGTAGTTTGTTTAATGGCGCCAAACGATTTCAACAAGGAAACACATATTTAGACAAAATCACCGTGACTGGTTTAAGTTAGTACTTCTTCTAAACACTAGTACTAGTATTAGTACTAGTACGAGTGCACCACTGAAAAGGAATACTTACATTGTAAGCACAAAGCACTTTTAGCCGACATGCTGTAAACAATTGAAGCACAAACTACTCCTTCGCTCAACATTCGTTCATTCGCCATATTAAATTTTGATAGTTTAACTTACCCACCCTTGGATCAAGTATAAAAATATCTCGTCGGTGAAACGTTCGAACGTCCTCGTCCTCGAAAGTCCACAGAAACCAAACTTTTGCGCCAAATGTTCTTTGCCTCCGAAGCAAAGCAGCTGGTTCCCGCCGGCAGCTCTCTGATTGGTCCGTCCAAGCCTGACAACAGCTGGCCCTCGGCGCTCATTGGCTCACCCCGAGACGGAATATTACGTCATATTTAAACGCCCACCAAGGAGCTCGTTGGCGGGAGATTCGGCAGTGTAGAGAGAGAGAGAGAGAGAGGCAATATTTCCCGGGAACTTTTGTATAGTTGATTAGGCGCGTTTGGTTAAAGATTAGATTTTCAACTCACTTTTAATGGCGCGTTACGTTATTACGGCAATATTTGAAGTTATCTTTATTGACAACAGTTTTTGTTGGTGCACAGTATACTGCTATATATTGACGTTTAACATTTAAATTTAACTTTTACTTACTGAGGATCACACAATTCAAAATTACAGAGCTGCTTAACGGACCCGAGGGAAAATAATTTAATTTTTTTTTGTTTTGTGTTATTACGACCCCAAATTTGATCATGGACTTCCAACAAGAAGTCATGCTCTAAGTTATACATAATTTCTCAGATTCAGTGGCCATTATTATCTGTTAAAGCTCACTGGTGACACTTGGATCAGCAATTACATTACATCCTCTTAACATCAAACCAATAAAATGCTGCTGCGTCAACGTCATCGCGTACCGGATGTTTGCGTTGCATCTTCAAATTAAGAGCAGCAGTTTGCGACAGGACACTGTTTAATTCATGAATAGGACAAGCTGTGGACACAAGTGAATGATTTTAGCATTAGCAGTGTACCTGTTTGCTGTTGTCTCATCAACAATTACGTTGCTGACACCTAGTGGTCACACAGGAGCTGCTGTCAGCCACAACTCAGTCCCGTCAGTGACACTCTTCAATAGGCGTCAGTACATATTTGTATTGTATTACAGTATTTGGACCAAGAATACGTGCAATTTGCTTTTATATGTATATTTCGAAACAGTGGCCATTTTTTTAAAGAAACAATACAGTAACTGATGACTGTATGTTACTAGAAATAGCAAAATATTGTTCTATGCTTATTTACAGGCAATTTTAATTAGCAAGAATGAGATGGAATAGAAAGTTTCAAAGAGTTATTGCATTAATAACGAGTTTCTTTTGTGAAAGTGAAGTTATGGTCAGATGCAAGTGTAATAAAAGTGTTCCACGAGGATGCACCCTTTTCCCCAACAGGAATATATTTATTGAAAATGTTTTCAAGTGATAAAAAGATGTGATTAACAGGAAATGAGACATTGTAAAAATGCTCCCCTCGGCTGGTTTGAGTGACGGCGCTCCAACATCCACACAAGCTCATTTTCAAATCTTCACCTTCTCTCTCTTTCCTATATTACACTCTTTTTACAAGACAAAAAATAGAGCATTAATAACTAGGATTATCATATTCTATGTAAATATACATTTGCAAATAGACTCGGATCTTATTTATTTATTCACTTTAAAAAAATAATAAAAGTCAAAGCACTGGTACCGATGGGACAAGTGTGTAAGGCAAAGACCAGTAAAGTGTTTTTTTTTAATATTTTTTTTTTATAATATTCTAGCTTCACAGCTGAGTCTCGGTGCGACTAGGATGACGTTAGTGTTTTTTAGAGTCACGCTTGATGCTTCATGATAAGTGAAAGTGACGTAAAGAAGCTCCATCAGCTCCAACCCTCTGGCACTTTAGTGTTTTCTTTCTTTTTTTGGTTAGCAACTATGATGTGTACAAATTCTTGCATAGTAAAACCAGCTGATCATTTTCTGCAAAAAAAAAAACAATCCCTTATGATGGCGGCCCAGTGAATGCATTCAAAGTGAGAGGCTTCTGCCGTGTCCACGACCGGTCTGTGAGGACACATGTTACGTCACGTGTCCCCGAAGTGCATAAACGGGCTTCATGCGTCCCTGCTAGCCTCTGTGTGCAACATCTACCAAAAGACGGAAATGAGAATAATGCCCCCCAAAACAAAATTAAAATAAAAAAAGTGGGGGCGGAGGGGTGTCAAAGCAGGAAATACAACCCCCCCTTCCCCACCTCGGAATGCAATGAGACCAACAAGCAGACGACGCATCGTCACGTGTTGGCAGGAATCATCGTTAGTTACACTTACAGCATGGTTCACTTAACTCCGCCCACTTTTGGCACATGGTCGTTCCAAGCGCACCATCGGCCGCTGCTGGAGAAACGGTGACTCGGTAGAAATGGAAAAAAAAAGAAAAGCCGGCTGCAGACGCACGTTCATGCATGATCACCCGTACGGGACACCCAACCAAGCCAATCAATCAAGACGAGACCAACATGCAGGAAACAAAAAAGATACGGAAGCTCGGAGAGTTTTTGGTCCCGATATGCGACGCCAGACAAAAGCTGTCAGCAGGGAGACGTGGCGTCCATGAGTGGTTCTGATGTCTCGCGTCAAAGACAGAAGCTCGTCACAGCGGCGTGGCGGCGTGTTGACTAGGCTGGTGCTCGGCTTGTGTGTGTGTTGTGTGTGTTGTGTGTGTTGTGTATATGTGTGTGTTTGGACCCCCCCTCCCCACCAGACTAGACGACCACTCGCCCGCTTGGCTGATGAGAGTTCAAGTCCTGAGCTGAGGTCCGTTCACCTCCCCACCGGCGGTGCTGGGGGTGCTCCTCTCAACAAGGCTGTGGACACAAAGACACCCAACGTCACGCACCGAGGTTACACTGCGGCACACACTCTTTTCTCTGACCAACGTGTGAGCGTTGTGTTTGTGGGTAAGGCTGCGCCCCCTGCTGAAGGGAGGCGGTAATGCCCACACATGGATCAAGCGTAACGCCGTGCTTACTCTTACTGCTCTTGCTGGGGTAGACCTTGTTGAAATGACGGTACTCCTCTGGAGGCGGAAGGTCATCCATTGGATGGAAGTTGAACTTGGATTCAAAATCATCTGAGCAAGTAAAAAAAAACAGAAAAGACGTGAATAGTATATAATATACATATTATATAATATATAATATAATACAGTGGAGGAGATGACTGGGAGGATGCTGGCAGCACAGCACGACTCACCCAAGATGGACTTGGAGGAGGAGATGGAGGAATGGCCGTTCCGGATGGGAGGGGGCGGCGGAGGGGGTCCGGCGGGAGTGCGGGAGGAGGTGGATGACGATGAGGAGGAGGACGAGGAGGAAAAGGTGGGAGGCGGAGGTTTGCCCGCTCGGCTGAGAGACTCTGAGACCGCGGTGCTCTGGCCACGGTACGGGGGCGGCGGGGGCGGAGCGTCCCGGTTGCCGTTGCGAGCGCTGGAGAGGGGCACCTGGGGAGCTTTGGGAGGGGGGGGGGGGGGGACACACAGTTACACAATGAGCTGAGCACAACTGATGAGGAGGCGATGCACGGATGCAGACGTCCTCCTAGCTTGTTGTGTCCACATGAGAGCACGCTCTAATGCTACACTTTGAGGGGGGGAGAGAAGGGGGGGGGGGTGGAATGCTGGAATATTCCACGGGGCCTGAGGAATGCAGAGGAACCAGGAGGCCTGGTGGCGATGCAGGATGACGAATGTTGTCAGTGATAAATGCTGAAGTAAATCACGTTTGGAAGTGAAGATAGGTCACCAGCGGGGGTTGGGGGTTGGGTTTCTCCATTTGACAGGAGCCAACCATGAGCGATGACAAAATGAGCTTGTCAAGCCATCGGAAATCGCAGGTGGTTTTTACTCAACAAAGAACACTAAACTCATCACACAGCAACTTAAACAGAAAGGTAGTGAACAAATGGCCATGGCTGCAATGATTGACGTCATGAGCTCCTTGGCCAATGAAATGCGCTGTTGGGAAGAAATGCATGATGGGAAAAAGTATCATAAACCCTTATTGGTACTTGCATGTTTCCTAGCTACCTATTGAGTGTTAAGTTGCTGTCTGATGATGTTATAGGCGAAACATGTGGTCATACAGGTGAAGGTGTCCCTACCTGCTCGGCGGCTCGGGGGCTCTCTGGCGGGAGGCGGCGGTCTGCTACCTTGCTGCAGCGATGGCGATGACGAGGGAGGAGGGGGAGGGGCGTGGTTGCGTCCTTGGCCACCACTCCCCGACGTGTTTTTCTTAGTCAGGGAGTTGTGCCTCTGTGGAAGCTCGGGAGCTCCTCCCCCGTCGGGGTGGGAGGGGCCGTTGGACAGGCCGGTGTGCATCCTGTACGGCGGCGGAGGAGGTGGAGCCGACGAGCCGCTGGTGGGGGGTCTGCTGGAGGATGACGAGAGCTTACTGGCGCTGGTAGGGGCAGGGCCTCTGTTTGGCGTGGGAGGGAGGGGCTTCTCTCTGCTCTGCGCCGACGATAGCCCCGACGCCTTTTGGCTGGGAGTGGGCGGGGCGTTTCCACGGGCACCCCTGGTGAACGGCGGGGGAGGGGGCGGAGCTGACGTGCTGTGCTTCATCCCGCCGCCGGAGGACGAGGAGGAGTTACTGCTGGTGGTGGGGGGGCGAGTGATGTCAGGCAGCGAGGGCCGGTGGGAGCGCTGGTGCTCCGGCGGGGAGGGTGAAACAGAGCGGCCGGTGGGGGGGCGAGGAGCAGAAGGCCGGGACACCGGGGGCCTCAAGGCGGATCTGCCCACCGAACCCCCTGACGAACCATCTGAGAGGGACAAGACATGCGGTGTGTGATGTACTGCATGAATCCATGCTGGTTACTATGGTTACTTTACTTTACCTCCAACTGGACGCAACTTTGGCACACCTCCTTGGAAAAGACCCCCCATTCCCATTGGGCCTCCGCCTCCATGACCACCTCCTCCTCCTCCTCCAGATTCTGGTGATTGGACCTTCAGTTCATTAGTTAGCCTTGATGAGCAGCAATGAGTATTAAGTATGTGACGCGACTCACGCTCCAAAACAGGGGCGCTGCGGTCGTTGACCACGCCCACTTTCTTCAGCCTGGTGCCTTTGCAGATGTCGGACAGCAGCGCTCCTCTGCCTTTGGCCTCAGACGAGCTCAGCTTGGGAGGAGTGGTGTTCGCCTGTGGGGAGTGTGCAGTCACAGGTCAAAGGTTGCACCGGGCAGCGGCAAGCGAGTGCCAAGTGCGCAGCCTCACTGACCTGACCGAAGGTAGGCGGGGGCGGGGGCCCCGGGGGAGGCGGGGGAGGGGGAGGAATGGGCATCCTGTCCCTCTGTTGGCACTTTCCTGCGCGGATTCAATGACACCTCAGTTTCTCTGCTGGGACGATACGCTCACACTCCTGGGAAAAAACAGAAAACCATTGATTCCATTGGCGGCCATACATCAGCTCATCACATGACACAACGCTTCTCTTCTTTTTATACTTTTACACCAAACCACTGTTTGGTTAGTGTCCACACGATTTATGACCAAACAATGACCGGGTAAAGCCTGCATTCTAAGTGTGACAGTGCAAGATGATTGCACTATTGCATAATTAGCATGATTGGCCATGACTAATGTGCAGGTTATTTTTATGGATCCCTCCTGTCCCCAGAAAAAGTCCCGTCCGAATGGCATGAAACTCTGAAACCGGTGTGTGGAATTATTGACCGTTCTAAGATTCGGAGAACAGAGGGACTCATCGGCTTCCATTGTGGACCATGAAGTGTTCAGTTTAACTGATTACCAAAACACTGTAAACAAAGGCAGCATATATAATTGCACATACTAAGTGTCAATTTAACTGTCGTCCAAGTATTAGCATATGCAGGTTAGTTATGCTAGCTGAACCATCGAGCTGTCATTTTGTAAATAACATTAAATTTGATGTAAAGCCATATCAGTTTTGGAAATCCTCCAGTTTTTGCATGTTTAATACGAGCGGCGACTTGACCGACTTTGTTTGACACAATCTAACGTTCTCCCACGCGACAAAGATAAACTACTATACTGTATTTTTTTGTAGTTTTCTTTCTTAACTACACAACACTGCTGTCTAAAACACAACATTTCTGAAATCTGCACATGTACCATATAAAAAAGTATATAAAGTTGGACATTACTTTCAGAATACACAAACGCACACAATTCCCTCACAAAAAAAACACACACACAAAAGACACACACAAAAAAATAAAGGGAAATGTATACAAAACTGTATTGAGACCAGCTATGTTGTTTGGTCTGGAGACGGTGCCACTGAGGAAAAGACAGGAAGCAGAACTGGAGGTAGCAGAGATGAGGGATGCTGGGGTTCTCATTGGGAGTGACCGGGATGGATAGGATCAGGAATGAGTACGTCAGAGGTACATTAAAAGTTAGAGGCCTTGGAGATAAAGGTCAGAGAGGCCAGACTGAGATGGTTGGGACATGTCCAGAGGAGAGATAGTCAATGTATTGGTAGAAGGACGCTGCTGTAGAGGAAGACCAAAGAGGAGGTTTATGGATGGTTTGGATGGAGGCGGTTGAGTTGCTGTGGCGACCCCTGAAGGGAAAAGCCCAAAGAAAAAGAAGAAGAATCTCCATGGCACGCTTGTTGTGTATGCTCTTTAACATTCAATTTGTGGGTACTGAACTCCTTCACAGGTTCAATTCCACTAGATGTCACTCAATATTAAAAACAGTTCACATCCTGGAGGCCAAAACAGGCTTCAGATTAATATATATATATATTTTTTAATCATCTTTGTTGCAGCTCTAGTACAGTGGATGGTGTTCATATCTGACCAAACAAACCAAACACACCCTTAGTGTAAACATCTTCAAAGGAAGTAGTTTGTTAGCAGTTAGCCACAGGTCGTATGCACAGGTGACAAACCAATCAGAAAAGATCTCTAACCATCGGGTGTCAAAAGAGGAGGGGAGCTAACATCAGCAGGATTCAATATCTTGGCAGCTTGTGGCTGGGTTAGCATGAAATGTTTTCATGCCTGCCGAGGAGGGAAGCAGGAAGTGGCAGGCAGGGATGTGCTCAGACAGGTTGTAACACAGACGAATCGTCTTTTTCCTCGTGTGTTGAAATAGTCCCACGGCTCTTCTCAAACATGCTCCAGCTTATGTCCACAGACAGGCTTTCACCTTTTGGAGACACCAAATCCTAAGACACTTTTCAGTTCTGTAAGTTTTCGGTTTCTTCAGACTTCTGAGAGGTTCAAACGGTCTTACCATGAGAAGCAACGGTGCCATGGCTCGGTTTGGCGTGCACTTGGCAGCCTGTCAACGTGCGGTGAAGTTTACAGAGTTTGAACACGTGCGCCTAAACGGCGTGCGTCAGTCACTTCGGCACACAATGACCAAAAAAAAAAAAAAACAACCCTTCTAGGAGCTCCCCAAACAGGTTTGCTCCTCTCACGCTGCCCTTCCTCCGGCGGCCTGCTGCAACAGCGTGCAGGAATCTTGCCAAGCGAGCTGGCGAGTCAGCCAGTGACATGATTGTTCAAGCAGAAAGACACGGTGGAAGAGTGGGTGGGTGGGGGTGTGGGGGGCTCCGTTTCCTTGCCTGCAGGTAGATTTCATGTTTCTTCACTAATATTCACAACAATTAAATCTTGTTTAAGAGGGGAATTGTTCAGCAACTTTTAACTAACATCTCCTGAAAACGAGGCAGCTTTTCTCAGGACGTTAGGACAGATTCACCCATTAAGAGGACCTTTTTTTTTAATGTACTTCGGTACGAGGTACATTATTAAAAAAAAAAAACAACCTTAAACTGTATTATGGAAAGCAGGAAGTGAACAAATGTAACAGTTAGTGATTGTAAAAGTACCAGATGGAGGGGTAGGATTTAATAAGCTTTGCTTCTTCCTACTCCTTTTGGACATGTGGAACTGGGAACTGATTATGGGATGCACTCAATTGGAATCTGATGCATGTTCAAATGAAATTAAACCATTACCATTTTAAACATCTCGCACTTTAAGAAGCAATTTGAAGCCTCGGCTTCAAATTGGAGCCAATGCCAAAATGTTCTGCTGATGTGAGAACACGAGCTGACGCTAGACAAAAAAAAAACAAACAAACATCAAAATGGATATAAAACACGAGGCACTGGATGGGGGACGTTCACCATCAAAAACTCTATATTCTGACCACTTCCTGCGCCGTCACTGCAAGCCTCACCCCACGTAACACACAAACGTGTGTATTAGATATTTGCTGTTACAATTCTCGGCTGCACAGCGGTCGAGTGGTTAGCGCGCAGACCTCACAGCAAGGAGACCAGGGTTCAATTCCACCAATTTATCATAACCACGCAATGACTCCTTTTGTATACGCACGTGCCATACATTTATGTTAATAGCAGAAACCTCTTCTTACTCCTGAGTTAATATTTGAATTGTGACTATGACGGGCTAACGATGGATCTGCGCCATCGATCGATCGATAGCGCTGCGCCCGAGATGGATCCATCGTTAGCGCACAAATCGATCGATTTCTGCACTCACGATGGATATAACTGCCTTGCGGTGTAGACCGATGCTTTGACACTGCGCTGACGATATAATGACAATCGTTGATCTGCTAATTGCATACAATGACAGGGTTAGGGTTTAGGGTTCACATTCACCCCGCGAGAACGGTAACAAAGTGACAATTAATCAAAGATTTGAAAATTTGCATGCATCGACTTCTTGTTGATTCTTGTAAGTAACAACGCTCAGCGCTGCCATCTGTTGGCATCTAAACAAACTACACACATCCATCCCGGGCGCAGTAATATACCATCGATTGTGAGCGCAGAAATCGATCTATTTGTGTGCTAACGATGGATCCATCTCGGGCGCAGCGCTATCGATTGATCGCGCAGATCCATCGTTAGCGTGTGACAGTGACAACCATTTATTCATTTTTTTCTTTTTAACAACTATTGGTAACATCTGTTATCAGGCGGTGGTGTTGGTATACTTTTATGGTTGAAAAAACAAAGTGTAGCTTGCAACTGGTGGACACCTCTGGACAAAAGGGGCGGAGTATTGCTGGATCACCTATTGGAGCGATTAACCCCGCCCCTGAGAACAGCCTGCTCTATCAAATGTAACGCACCAAAACGTATGGGCGGTTATGGCATCCGTGCTCACAGATTGTTGCTAACACACACACACACGTTTCTTCACTTTCATGTCAACGAAACATACAAACGTTTCCAGTCGTTTCCTCTGATCAGTAAAGATAAGGGGAAGTATCACGGAAGTAGCATCAATGTCATTGTTTTTACAAGGCCCTGACCTTTCATCCCAAACAAGTGACTAATGGTTGCCATTAGAAAGCAAAAACAAAGCAAAAAAGTGGGTCGTTTCGGTATGGAGGTCCTGCCGTACTCATCCACAAAGCAGCTCCGGTGTTGACTTCACATGTTTTTGCGTGCGGAAATACATTGAACACGAAGGCCCAACCTGCAGCCATATTCGGGGCCTGACGTACATCACTGACACAAACAGGTTGGCCTTAAAGAACAACTCTGTGATGGTTGACAGCAATTAACAGTCATCACGGAGGCTAAATCACAGCCGCTTTCAACGATCAAGGTGAATACCAAATGATGAAGATAAAAAAACAAAACATGGTCTTCCGGTTAGGTTAAAATGATGACATGCCATATTGTAACTACTTCTGGCTAATTTCGAACACAGGTGTAAAGTAAGGTTAGCTTAGTTTACTCACCCGAATTCGATGACGAGGTGGCTAGACAGCGTTGCCCAAAACAACATGAATGGAAAGTGTCGTTGTGGCAATCCTTCGCTGAAGCTGAGCGACGAGCTTCATAAGACGTCAGGCCTCTGGCGGAGCGCAGGCAACGCAGCTGAAGGCAACCGAAAAACACCCAGGTTAGCCGGCTAACGACGCCCGCTGAGATAGCCCCCCTCTGCCAGAGGCGGTTAGCCTAGAGCTAGGTACAGCTAGCAGGTTAGCTTAGAGCTAAGTGAAGCTAGCTAGTTAGCACGGAGCTGTTTACTTCCAGCTGTCAAGTGTCGGCGCTCCGGGCAGCGACAAGTTTTGGCCGCAGAACGTCTTTGGGGTGGCGCCGCGCCGTTTTGAAAAACTACGCTAAACGTTCGAAAGCAACTTTTCAACTTTGGCTTAGAAACGGAAAACTTTAACCCCACTCTGGACGCGCGACAAGCGCCATCCTCTTGGCTGGCTGTTTTATCACAGCCTTCTCGGAAGCCCGGAAACGAACGACACAAAATGGAGGGAGGCAGCTCAGTGGTGCGTTTGGGAACTACGGAAATTGGAAAAGTTCAGCAGCGCTGCGAGTGACGTATGCAACAAAGCGTCACAATAATGCCGAAACAATTACATTTCGATTTACATAAATTATTTATGCTATAATTAACGTGAGGTCTGTACATATAAACGATCGTTTAAATCAGTTTAATTGTGGGAGTGTGGTTCTCAAAAAGATTTAATCGCACAAACATACACAAATATAAAACGCAGGCAAGAAATTATATTTTTAAGAATAATTTATAAACTTCTCTCTCTTTCAAAATGAGAAGTATTCTGTAAAGGCTTTTGTCATGGTAATTCGAAACGTGTATCTGAGTCATTTGGTAAACAAACTACATTAAAGTTATTTTTTAGCGACAGATGTAACCTATTTATGGCACATTACATTCGGCTTTGAAGCCAAAAATACAAAATAACACCCAAGACATGTCTGAATGCACCAAAAACTTAAATTAGATGAATTTTATGAACTTTTACTTTCAGCATTCCGAGAAACAGCGACACTCGTCGGTCGAAGGAAGAATATTTTAATTGAGCACATCCGGTAGACTACTTCCGGTAAAGATGGCGCTGAGCAGAGCCTACACGACGCTGTGGAGGACATGCAGGCTGTTGACACCCAGACACCCTGTCCCTCCTCTCGCTGCAGTCCGGACTCAGAGCTCAGTTAGCGGGGACATAGCGCCGCGGACCTCCCTGTCCATGCCTCCGTGGCCGGAGACGAGGTTGTTACCGGAGGAGGATCAGCGCAGACAGCACGCCTCCCTGGTGAGCACCGTCAACCAGCGGATAGAGAACAGGGACTTCGGTCGACTATTCGCTGTGGTCCACTTCGCCGGGCATCAATGGAAGGTCACAGATGAAGACTTGATCCTGATCGAGAACCACATCGATGCGGACTGCGGCGAGCGGATCCGGATGGAGAAAGTTTTGCTGGTGGGGGCGGAGGACTTCACCCTGATCGGCAGGCCTTTGCTGGGGAAGGAGCTGGTCAGGGTCGAAGCCACGGTGGTCGAGAAGACCGAGTCTTGGCCCAAAGTGCACATGGTGTTCTGGAAGAGGCATCGTTTCCAGCGCAAGCGGTTCATTGTTCAGCCTCAGACGGTGCTGAGGATCAACCGTATCGAACTGGCACCGAGACTGGTATGACCAACAAACCTGGTGGTCCTGAAGGGGCCACAAGTGCCACACGGGACTCTTTAGGCTTACGGTATTTGTCTCTTGTACCACTGTAAATATAAATAAAACGTTTGTAAATCAACTAACATCGTCTCAACTCTAAAAAAAGCATTTAGCGCCTAACACAATTACGAGTGCGTCTAAACACCTAGCGGTGCGAATAAACCGTAGCAGGAAGGAGTGTGCATCATATCAACAAATATTGGTGTACCAATCAATTCTTTGTCACTGTGAGTGGAGATTTACCCGAAAATGAGGTTTTATCGTTGTTTGTATGTCTTTTTGTATATCTGCTACTATTAAAGGGGTGGTAGTTCTCTTCAAAAACTAGCAAACTGCTATCGGTGCTAACCTAGCTGTGGTGCATTCGGGTGCATCACGTAACTCCTCTGGCAGACGTTGCCGCTGCATTCTCGTGATAATTTACAAAGTCACGTGATATTTACAAAACCAACCTGAATGTTGTACTTGTAACACACCTCAACGTTACACAAATTAACTTTCAGACTGAGTGGACAAAAAAAAAAGTTTGACGAGAAAGCAGGGCTCACTTCAAAAAGTATTTTATTTCTGTAATAAAATTCCTTCGATCCAGGAGGAAACGGAGAACCGACATGAAGGCACTGTGGGAACATTCCTCCTGCGTGCTAGCCGCAAAGTGGACAGCGGAGAAGTTGTCATCACGAGCGTGTAGAGCAAAAACAACCTGAGAGCTCACACGACGGAATAACAACCTGCTCGGGTTCTTCTTCACGCCTCGGTCGTCGCACACGTTTGACAGAAGACACCAGAAGGAGACACAATTTTGTCAAATATGTGAATGAACCATTTTCATTGTTTTGGGACAATTTTTCTCACAAACGTAATTATTCCGGGGTAATTCATAGAAAAATAACAGACTGAAAATAATCTATGAAGTCCAAAACACGGCACGCTAACTCGACAGGACATTCGTGCACGTAATAAAGTCTTTGGGGGGCGTTGGGAGATAATAGCGCAGTGTGACTAAAATTGCATTTTTTTAATTTTTTTTTTCTATTAAACGCAGATTATCGTATTTAAATATTAGTAGACTCAGCTAGCCACCAGCTAGGATAATCCCTGGAAACGCAACGTTTTGGTGTCTTCTCCCAAACATGTGTCCACCGACGCTTGCCTTGAAGATGAGCAGCTCGTTTTCATTCATCCTTCCGTTCTTCACGTGACTAGCCCACAAAAGCTTTCCATTTCTCGGAGGTGAAGATAGAACACCAAGCAGCAGCAATGAAGGCTTTCTTTCAAAATAAAATTTCTAAAATGATCTTCAGCAATCCAATTAGAATGGTCCAAAATATCGACTCCTCTTCCTCAACGTTCTCGTCGGCCGTCTGAGCGGGTTTCTTCTGTTTCTGCGCATCCTCCGAGCTCATATCGAAAGGATCCTGCGGTGCCGTCTGGTCGTGGAAGACCCTCATCTCGAACTCGCTCTCCCTGTGGGATGGGTGTCCATAGATGCCGATGCCCACGGGGCGTGCAAAGTCCATGGGGACCACCACCACGTCCCGGCCGCAGGTGGCCGACTGCAGCTTATAGCTGTCGAAACTGGGTCGTAGCGTCTTATCTGACACGTAGAGGTCGGCGTCGCCCTTCAGGCTGTGCATGTGCAGGACGATGGTGCCGTCGTGGTTGAGCCGCAGGTAGCTGTAGTTCCCCGCCCCGATGTGGCCCTGCACTACGTGGAGCAGAACCCATTCTCCGGGAACGCTGTGCTGCTCCTCCTCCTCCTCCAGGAAGCTCACCAGGCCTCGGAACTGAAGCAGCAGGAGGGCGACGGACAGGGTGCGGCGGCTCAGCATCATGGCCAAGACATCTGTCAATCAATCAGCGCCTGGGTGAGAACAGATGGTTCTGTTCCACTGGACACACCATTAGGTACACGACTTGTTTACTTTCATGACTGGTACTTTACGCTACTGCATCATACTGAACGTTCTTGTATCATCTTGTGTCACTCAAGGTTGGATATTGTTGTTGTATATTTGTAATATGCGGTTTCCAACTCATATTTTCATCTATTGTGATCCCAATAAATTTATTTTCCTTCACCCTTTCAATGTCTACACAGTTTATTTGTATTTGTTGGTACGTGTCCTTTCTGCTGTTAGCAAACAGCATGATTTTAGTTTTATTTAGGTTCAAGGACAATCTATTATCATCAAATGTGTGTGTACTGAGGCAAAGTACTGCATTTGAAATACAGTCACTGTCAACATACAGGTCCCCGTTTACGTTCTTACATTTTTAACGCACTTTTCGACACTTTAGGATGGTAAAATGAGTGTCGATTTCACAGAGTATTTGATATATGAAGAGAACTATTGAGTCACATGACACCTACAGAAGGAAAAGTAACCTACTATGCACTGTAGCTAATACTTATAGACAAACAAAGTGACATTAGTGATAGTGACAAAATAAACATGACTTGTTTTTAAAGGACCGGTAGCGCTAAACACGCACCTTCCGCGACCTTCTTATCGACAAGAGCCCAACCTTTTAAAGTCCGCCTTCATGCGTATGTTAACATTAACATTAGTATTTTATTCAACAATATACCACAACTCTTGTGTAGTTTTTGTCGGCATACATCGTAGTTATATACTTGGTTAGCTTCTTGGCTAAAGCTAGCACGCAGCTGCATGCTAGCTTGTTGAGACATAGCTAACATCGAGAAAAAGCCGAAAGCGATCAAAACAATCGACGGGGTGGCGTGAAATAAATATCAGTAAGAATACACACTAAAACAGCACTTTTTAATTAAAAAACACGAGGCTCACTTACATGTTTGTCATTTCCTCATCAGCATTATCAGCTCAACAACCTGCTGGAAGTTCTTCTCTTCCTAAAGAGACACGAAAGCGATAAATACGACACAGCGCCCCCAGCGGCTCCATGGTGTTACTGCAACTATACTGTATAATGCTTACAGGTGCTATTCCTGAATGGGGTAAGTGCCCAAGGGTTAAACCTTGTCAGTAAATGGGTCACACATTCATTCACGTTTACAATCCTTTCACTTTAATGAACACCAACCACACTTAAAGAAATAAAACCAAAATATGACCACATATGTTGTCAAAAAGCACATCAAATTTTTAAATTCTATATTAATATACTCGCTCAACAGTGTTGCATATTGTGACACATTAGATACGACATGTCGTGGAAGTCGTTACTTCAGCGTTTTGTTACTGCAAAGCAGTCGACCAATTTAAGGCTTCCAAAAGTTCCACAGTGGAGTCAAGTCTGATGTACACAAATTGTAGGTGGTGTGTGTGTGTGTGTGTGTGTAATGGTGGTGCAATACTTGTCAATGGACAATGTCACCTTGTGATATTTGCTTCCCTTTCCAGTCAGAGAAGATTTGATCAACAAAGCTCTGCATTGGATATCTTCTAAAAACATTTCATGATTAGGACACATGATCAAAAAAAAGGGGGTGGGGGGCTTAACCAGTGAACTTTTTCAGTCTTTGATTGACATGGGGCAGCTGAAAACCAAGCGTTTCCATGACGTGGTTTGGTAGGCAAGTACCATGACAACGCCGTTCACCTCGCCCTGACTGCTGCATCCTGACACAACAAGCTGAAAAAGTGCAGAGAAGTACAAAAGGACCCGCCCACCACAAGCCACCATCACATCCGTCACCGTTAGCGGGTGAAGATGAGGGTCCACCGCACACGCGCACTCATGCACACCTTCGCTCCTCAAGCAGCAGGAAGTGTAAAAATGAAAAATCGAGATGTCACCTTCTGTTTCTATGAATTATTATTTTAATATCAGTGATTGACTGCACTTCCTGTCTTGATCGTGTCCATTATGGTAACGATGTTGATGATGATGACGGTGTAGAAATCTCGTGTATTGCTAGAGAGCATGAACAACAACATAGTTGGCCAATAATGCTGAGTCATGCATGCACAATAAAAAGGGAGAGGAGTCTCACAGTTGTTGTTGGCATGTTAAGCGATTGAGTCTCGGTGGTGGGGGCAGGGTGGTGTCGGGCCGGGGGGGGGGGGGGGGGGCAGACTGGGCCTAAAAACAAGCATCCTGGTCCAGATGGGAATGGATTTGATGCCGTGGAAAGGAGTCTCGGATTTGTGGTGGAGACAAACAAAGCCTGCGGTAAATACGATCTCTGCTCTCCCACCCTGCACGGCCCAGCGCTCGGCTTGAGAAGGGGGCTCAGGCGACTGCGATGCAGGGAGATCCGCGCTGAGGGGACGAAGGGTGGGGGTGGGTCTCAGACGGGGGGAGCCTTGCGCTGCATTAGATAGTTGTGGATGTCGTCGGCGTCGCGCTTGAGCCAGGCGGCGTTGAGGAGGATGTTCTCGCAGCACTGTAGCACGGTGCGCTCCACCGCCGGCGTCGGGTGACTCTCAAAGAAACTCTGCAGCAAAACAACACAAAAGAGTTGTGACCCCCAACAAAAAATCAGGAATAAAGGCTGGTAGGGTTAGGACAAACACTGGCCGGCTCCCACCTTTATTTCTGCGGCCATTTTGTCGATGGCAAATCCGTCCACTGTGAGCTGGAACAACAACAACGATATGAATGCGGTTCCTTGCAGTCTGGTTCTTCAGCCTGGTCGGGATTTACCTTGATGAGACGCGATAGGAGGAACCCGCCCTGGTAGTGGTTGTAAAGCTCCTCCCAGTTGTCTTTTACAAACTTCCACGCGGCTTTGCGACCTTGTTTACTGCTTCCTGCCACACCCCCGATGACCGAAACCGTATCCTGAGGACGAACCTCTTCCTGTGGGCGAGGAGAGCGGTTACGCGACGTGCGACCATGTGATTCAGAGCCAGGCCACACGGGAGTGAAAGAAACAGGAAGTACCGAGAGGGCGAAAGTGAGGACTCTCTGAATGAGGTCGGGAGCGGCAATGGCGCCGAGTACTCGCTCTATACGATTCTTCTCCTCCTGCATGTCCGCTTGCTTGTGAAGCTAAAGGGGACGGACAAAGACCGGGTGAAATATTCTGGCCAATAAGGACTCGGGCCAACGCTGAACTGTGGAGAAGGTTTACCCTCAGCATGGTCTCTAACGTGGTGCTGTCTCCGTGTTTGAGCACTGTCAAATAAACCTGGAGAGAGAGACAATACATCCTATACTATTAGTCTACTGCCCCACATGGACAAATCGGGGCGTAAACAGAATTGTATTTGGAGGATCCGCCCTCGCCAATTACAGAATGAAGAATCGGGCTAGGCATTGAGTCTTGTGCATGGATTGGGAACTGGCACTAACAAATCGCTTCTCCTGGAATGGTTACTTTTTTTTTTGGATTCCTAGACGGGTGCACGAGCAACATGATTAAACACCTCCAGGATCATGGTGAAGAAATAGAAGAGCCCCGTCTTTGATGTTCTACATCAGACTTCCTCTGGACGGGCTCTGACTGGCCCGTCATCAACATGTGACCAAGTCAAGCGAAAGTGAAACATGTAATCATGCTCGCGGGCTGATGGCAGCGGCAGTTTGTGGGCGTATTTACGTCGGTTATTTTGGTGACGGCACTCGAAAACGAGCCAGTGAAATAATTAGCCAAGCGAATGAGAACCATCCATGCCTTTTCTATGTCAACGGACCAGTGCATGTTCATTCCATAACAAAGACATATTTATTCGTCTTTTTTTCCCAACCCGACCGCTCATTCTCAAAGATGTATTTATACGTCATTTACATTAGCTGCAAAAGGGGTGATGACGCAGTTATATAAAATAAAAGAGCACATTTGGTGCAGTTTTAAAAGGGATAGTTGGGATTTTTTGACATAAACTTGTATGACGCCTCCATAAAACAGTGTCGTGCACCCCGTAAGCTAGCACTAGCATGCTGTGCTAAACTAAGCTAGCCCAGCAAACTTCCACTCATGCTTGGTAAGAGAAGTTTTAATGCCAATGCTTCAGGTGGCCACTGGGACGTTTCATTCGGATCCAGCCACGACTGAGCAACCTCACTTGTTAGCAAAGTTAAACAGTGAAATAATTAGCAATGGCTTTGGTTCTTTTTACACTGTGTGACATGAATGTTAAAAAAAGTAATAAGTAAGATGGTGAGGCATACCGGGCTCCTGAGGTCTGCAGGTAGGATATGTTTTCCCTCCACGTGTTCCTTGAATCTCCGCCTGGCCTCCTCCAGCGTGGGCTTGTGTCCCGCCTTGCCCAGCTTCCCCAGAACCAGACCCCTCAGCAAAGCATCCAGGTGGCCTGCATCACACCAAGACTTCACGTTCGCAAACAGGAAGCTTGATAAGACCTCACGGCGCGCCTCACCTTCTCCGTGTTTGCTGTCCCAGCCCAGACGAAGGCCGATGGGGGTGAAGAGGTCGCGGATGAACTCCTGGATTTCCTCGTGGAAGTCGGTATGGGAAAGCAGCGAGGACAGGACGCCCAGGTTACAGCTGAGGTCGCTCCACACGGTGTAGTTGGGCTCGTTGACAAACGCCTCCATCAGCTTCAGCACCTCCACTGTGCTGATCATTCCTGCACGCGACTGCAACGCAAAATATACATGGAAAATTTGATTCATTCGAATAAAGGGATTTTTGATGAGGTGGTTTCTGGTCTCACCAAGGAGAAGAGGTCATTCTGGAGGCTGAGCCGGTCCACGGGCTGCAAGCTGAGGTCTCGGATGCCGGGCAGCAGACTCTGCAGCATGGCCGAGCTGTACTGGATGCGGTAAAAACCCACTGTGCCGGGATTGACCTGAGCACGAGTGGTGGGGCGATCCAAATGGGTAAAACAGGGGGATGAGATCCGTTTTAATGACGGGGGCACACTCACCTTGATCCACTGGTCAGAGGTGACGCCTTGAAGGGTGACGATGGTCTCGGGTTTGTCCAGTAGAACCTGGAGTTTGGAGCACCGGGGATCCTTGCTGGTACAAATACTAATGGGTACCATCCAGCTGGGGCAATCTCCACCTGTCCCAGCGATACAATAAGAAAATAATTCTTACTAAGGTTGGCGGAATCAGACCAAAAAACAATAATTTAATGGTACACAACTAAAAATGACACCACTGGCTATAATCTTGTATATTTAGTCATGCCGACGTTCAACATTTGCTGATCTAACAAGTACTTGCCATTATGAGGTCCGCTGGCGCAGAACTTCTTCTGGGATATCTTGAGAACGCGGTTGTCGCCATTCTGTCGACGACAAGACAGAGAAGTCGGCGTGAGCGAGAGCGCGACGACATGCGGATGCCAAACCTTTGATTTGGACCTCACCTGCTCCTGTTCGACTAGGATAATGGGGAAGCCCATCTGCTTGGTCCACGAGCCCATCACTGTGGCGATGGGTTTCCCGCTGGCCTGTTCCAGACAATCCCACAAGTCCTCTGCAGAAAAGCAGAACCCACACAGGAGGTGAAACTGCCGTCGGAGTACCGGTGGGTTTTAAATTTCGGGATCTTACCCGTGGATGCATTTTTGTGCTGGAACTTTAACAAATAGGCGTTCATTCCTTTCCTGAAGTCCTAGAGAAAACAGAGGCGGGGATGAAGATGAGATTCCCAAGATTAAAAAAAAAATAATAAAAAATATGGGGCCACCTCGTCTCCTATGTAGTTGTGCAGCATACGGATCACAGATGCTCCTTTGCTGTAAGAGATGGCGTCAAAGATTTCATCCACCTCGGACGGATGGCCAACATTCACCTGGAGAACAGAACCAGCGTCACATGGTCAGGTCAGGGAACCAGATAGGCGCCACAGGGACGAATTACAAGGGACGAATGTAAATACTTGGATCTCCCACACACACCATCTCCTCAAGCTAGAGCTGTCCTATCTAGTCCTGAGCACAAACTGACAAACAGTCCACCTGCAATTGATTTGATGCCAGGAAGTTGAAATATGAACATGGGATATCAAACCGTATCATCAGTTTATCCCGCCGATAACGATGCGGCCATACACAACAGACAGTCATCACGTCCGCAAAAAAAACACCTGCCCACCTCGATGGGATGGCTGCTGTCCAGGGCATCCAGGTCCAGAGCACGCGTGTAGTCTGCCGACACAAACTGAGTCCAGATGTCATATTCTGGGAAGCAGTGGTCCACGCACAAGTACTCGATCCAGGATGCAAAGCCCTCGTTAAGCCACAAATGCGTCCACCATTCCTACACACACACACACACACACACACACACACACACACACACACACACAACTTCCTTAATTTGGGCACACAAGTTGTAACGTTAGCATGCATGTCATTTAGGGGCTGCTCTGTCCACACGGGAATGTTTTTAGGTTGAAACTGCAACGTATTTAATCGTTTCAGCCCTTCATCCACCCGGCTACGGCGTTCCGGGCGTGTCAGAAAATCTGATTACGCCAGCTTTTGTCGTCGAGGTGTAGACAAGCAAATCGCTGCTTTCTGACATCGCTGTCACATGACCAGAAGCGAGTGCTGCCGACACACCAACATCATATCTGAATATTTCGACTGGCGAGACTCACCCCGGTCGATATTCTCCTGACATTTTGTTGTCTTATCCTCCCGGAAGTCATTCCGCTTTGCCGTCAGTCTAGACAAGCCCTGAAAAGCGCAAGACAACGGATTTGTGTACGCATTCTTCCTTCGTCTGTAGTTTTGGTGTCACGTGGTTCTGTCTGAGTGTCTGTTTACAGCATCAACAGGTCGTTGCGTCTCATTGACAACATCGCTTTCACGCAGTGATCCGCTCCGGATGCCAATGTTTACGAATCCCACACTGTGTGGACACGTTTTTTTTTTTTTTCAACCCGGCAAAAGAACACACAATCCCAAGAGCATTCGCGTGTGGACAGGGCCTTTGTCTTTTCTGAGGGCGTTCTGGCCGGTTACCATGGTGACTAAGTTTCCAAACCACTGGTGGGCGAGTTCGTGACCCACCACCAGCGCCACCCACTGCCTGGAGGACGCGCAGGAGTTCTTTGGGTCAATCAGCAGCGCGGTCTCCCTGCAACAACACACACAAGTTTAGATCAGGGGTGTCCAGTGTGGGGGCCCGACAGCGCCGTATCTAGTGTTCAATAGTGCTTTATTTATCACGTTTAATTGTTTTTGGTGCCATAGCGACCCCTTAAGTAAGTGTGCAGCTATGGATGTTCATCTTGTTACATTTGTAGTTTACACTCGCTAGCAGCTGTTAGCTTTGTGCACCCCGTTGCTATGCCGAGCAATCGGACATCCCTGTGGAGATGCGGCAGTGGAGAGGCTGCATAGTGGGAGTGAGCAGCGGAAAACACAGTATAAAGGTTGCTGGATTAAAAACTATATCAACCATGTCGTCATGGGGAAGGCGATATGGCAGCGCAAAACGCAGATACAGAGGGACTACCGTGAGTGCAGAAGGACTGCACATATATATTATTTTACTTTTCTATATTTATTTACAAAAGAATATAGTATTTTATTTCAGCGGCTATTTTTGTATAAGATTTTTACAATTTAATAAAATTTTGCACACACATTTGGCTTTGATTATTGTCTAAATTCAGTCTGTGGAAAAAAAACTGTTGGGATATATATCGTATATCCATATCCAACCTAAATATATCGGGATAAGATTTTGTAGCAGATGTGTGCCGAGGCTGACATCCCGAAATAAATGTGCTTTACAATTTGAGACAAGTGTATTGAATTATATAATTTAAAAGGTATATAGCTTCTTATACAAAACTCCACTGAATATACATTTTATATCGTTATCATCATATGGTGATATATCCCAAAAATAACGTGATAGGTCCATATCGCCAAACCTGATGATACATAGTACGTGATATTAGCGGTCAGCTGTTGAAAAATGTTTGATCCAGATTTGATCCAGGTTGTACATTAGGTAGAATTGTAAAACACAGTTTGTTCTTGTTTTGTTAGGGGAAAACTGCACCATAACATTGACAGATTTTGAGGATATTTTTATTACCTGTAAGTAACAAGGCCCCAGTTTTCCATGGCACCTGAAGGTGAGGAGAAACGCACAAATACATTTTACTTTCATGAGACTCGTTTGAGAAACGTGCGTGTTTACACAATGTGGTTCAGAGGACAACTAACCAGCAGCAAAATCTGCAATTGCGATGAGGTCAATCTTGGGCAAAGGATAAGGAACATTGAAGTAGTCTTTGTAGAACGGTAAAGTCTTTGTGGCAACCTGAAAAGACGACAAAGAAAGTCAGCCCATCTTAAAACGTTCTGAGGTCGGGCGAGATGTCGCTTACCTCCAGCGCAAAGCGGCCTTGCTCCGCCTTCCCCACCGGCGTGTAGACGCGCACCAGCACGCCATCCGACGACTGACTCTCCACAAAGTCAAACTCGCCGATGACAAACGCTACGAGGTAAGTGGACATGATGGGCGAGGTGGCAAATTTGATTTCCACCAGGTCTTCTTCGCTTGGATATGGCTGTCGCTCAACGACATTCTGGACACAGCAGAGCAAACGGAATGGCGGCTAGTCAGCGGTCACAAAGACACGTGCCGTGTCTCAATTGGCACACTTGGGTACGCAAAGCTAAACATTACACAAATCACAGTGTTAAAAATATAAAAACTCATGCATTTTAATTGATCCATCCATTTTCTACCACAATGAGGGGTGGCCAGAGCCAATGCCAGCTGTCCTGTCGTCGGTATTTTCCAGATCAGACAGCCAAACTCGACTATTATTGGATAATCCAGCAGCCTACCGGGGTCAGCTTCAGTAAAAGTGCTAAAAAAATATGATATGGCTCGCTTAGCCAAAAAGGTTCCCGACCCCTACACCAGGTCATGTGTCCACCAAGCCCCAGCCCAGTTTGAGGTTTAGAAGTGTAAATTCTGACTTCATAGCGTGGATGACCAGTCACTGTCCACCCACCAAAACGATGCACTTGGTGGACTTCCCCCCTTTTAACTACCGTACCACAGTTATGTCATTTTGGTGTCATTCACAACGGTGTACTGAACTAAAGAGCTTAATGGAAATGGGACTTGAAGCCTTGTTAAAGAGCCTGACTGGGAGTGCAGCTAAAGACTGCACAGTTTGACCTGACGGGGGCACTAAAGAGCAGTAAAAGTCACTCTTGTCCTCCAGTCAGCTCATTGAATTTAAGCACTTTCATCGGCAAAAAAACACCAACAAACATCAGACTTGACTAAGACCTGTTTTAAGAACCCAGCATGATATTTGATGTACCTTCTCAGTCACGGCCATGACTAAGATGGGCTGGGGGAGGGCCTGACCCGACCACATGACACATACCATGTTTGACAAGGCGATGCGGTCCTTGGGGACGATGAGAGTGATGTCAAAGGTGGCTTTGATGGCGGGCTCGTCCCAACAGGGGAAAGCGCGGCGAGCGTCCGTGGCCTGCAGGAGGGAGGAGGGGACAGAAAACAAACAGCATGTGTGTCGATGTCAACGTCGGGTCACAGATGTCTTCAGTGGGACTCCAACTATGAGCAAACATCACTTGCATGGTCGTCTACACTCGGACACTGCGCACCACTGGTAATTATTAACACAAAAGGTAAAATAGTACAACATATAAACACCTATCTGACACGGTCATCAGGACTATTAAGCATCATCTCAGTAACGGCTCGCTTCCTTTTATTATTAAACTTAAACACAGAGTGTTGAATCAGAGAAAAGGGACTCGCTTAGTTTTTTACTTCTTTGTTTCAGATATTGGAGAAGTTGGCATTCAATAATCGTCGTTGAAAGGTGACGATGGTTCCCGCACGGACGGTTGAGCAGAGCAAACATGCTTCCGAGGCGCGGATGAATGCGCCAAAGTCAACTGCAGCTGCTGGCGTTGTGGATGAACATGTTAAGGAGGAAGCCGTTCACAGATGGACAATACATGAAAGAGGCGTTCATAAAAGTATTGCAGCATCTATTCTCACACTTTAACGATAAACAGGAAGTGATTGCGAAAATGTGTGAACGTGAGTGTGAATGGTTGTTGGTCTTGACCCTGCCTGCGATGAGTCAAGCTATGCAAACCATATTGAGCATAATATATGAATTCTGATGGTCTTTTTTATGTTAAGGTTTTGCTTGAAATTTGACACAAATATGGGAACCACTCCCAAGACTACATAGTTCAGGGTTTTTATTATCTCAAAGTAGGCCTACACATGCACTCTATGCTTCTGGAGGCAAAATGGCAAAGGGTTGCCGCCGCATGGTCACACGCGGATATGCCGTCAAACCGTGATTCAAAATTTAAAAAAACAATAAAATAATGCGTTCTCTACAACGACAATAACCTGCGGCACAGCTGTGCTAAAATCACAACAGTTGCGTCACAGTGCATGATCAACGCGTACGAGTGGGAGGGTACTGACAAAAAGTTCTGGGAGTACACCGGACATAAAAGGTTAGGAAACACTACTTTATATGTCGTCGTCATCCCAGTCTTACCTCAAATTGCGTGACTGCAGCGTAGCGAGTCTCTCCTGCGGCGGACGTGTATTTACTACGATAGAATCCTTTCATTTTGTCGTTCAGTTCTCCTGCAAATTTGATCTTCAACACACCAGAGCCTGGACGTCACGCGAGAACAGAGAGACAGGAGGCGCCACTTTGGGTCAATTTGAAGTACTTTTAAATTACTACACTAAAATGTACATTTGTGCAAATATTTCATGCATCAGCAGGAGACAAATTACCTTTTTTTAGCGCGCTTGGAAACGACAAGGTCACTTTCTCATCCTCGTTTTGATAGTTAAACCCTGTGGCATCAATTTCTAAAAGAACAAAAAACAGTGGTCAGCATGTTACAATACATGACCTGATGGAGGAGGAAGCAATCAAGGACAGAATCGGGAATCAGATTCTCACCGTCTCCTCCGTTAGGCACAAAAGAGGCTGTGATGATGTCGATGTCGGCACAGTTCATCACAATCTGATTTGTGGCTTGTGTCACCTGCGCATGTACAAAACAAAAAAACAACACACTTGATTGAAGCACTTGTGTGCATGTATACAGTCTTTTCCCATACATTCATTCCTTTGTGGTGGCCTGCCACATATACATTTTAACCGCCACAGACCGATTGGGCGCGACCGGTTAAGAATTCTCTTTGGACACGCAAGTTTGTGTGGTGGCTCTTCCATAAAAATGACACGCACATGCGTCATGGTTGGATATGCAAATTAGATGATACAACACAACCGGCAACGGCATGTGTGCAGTGTATGTCGACTCTAATGCATCTTGCAACCTGTCGTAATCAAGCATAGAAGTAGGAAATCATATCATAGTTCATCTCCACATGATGATTCTGATGTTTGAACAACCATAAAAGCAAGGATGTGACAAGTGACGAGCGGCCGTGCTAGTTTTTCAACTTTGGCAGAGGAACTGATAATGGAACGAGAAAGCGTGACCATAATTTTGCGTACTGCTTCATCACCTGAGGAGCTGCTGCGTTCCTGCCAGGTGAATGTTCATTGTCTTGCCGGAGGGCACCTGACAACCTAAACAAATACACACACCCCTACTTATCAACTAGTTACGTTCCAGAAGCCCGCTTGTATAGGGATTGTTGTTTAGTCAGCATTTTGCTCATTTTTCCAATTGTTTTTTTTTTAGTACCATTCCTTACGCCTGTTTTTGTACGCTCCTTCTTCCTGCCAAGCATACAGGTCATCAAGACATCATGGTTAGCAAAGAAGGCAACTAATTCGTGATTATCTTATCGCGGAGGACAACAGACATCGAAATGTACATCAGGCTCATCCAAACACCGCTCAGTTTTTCCCACACAGCAGTGTGGGAAATCAAAAAAAAAATCTCAGAGCTCTGAAAAGGAAGCCACAAAAAACGAGGCTAAAGAGCCGCGGTTTGCCAAACCCATTACTCCATTCATTGAAATTCAGATTGACTAGGACAATAATCGTGGGTAGCGGCCCTACTCTTGATGAATTGAGGGATTTTACCCTTTTCTGTAAAGCACTTTGAATTACCTTGCGTATGAATTGTGCTCTATAAATAAATATACAGCAACCCCCCCATCAGACACGCATCTTCATGCCTACATTGTAATGATTTACTCAATATGATGTTACGCATAACGAAGTTAAGCAAAATGAGTAATTAAATGTGTGATATGACAGCTCTTATCACAACTACGTCAGGACACAGTTAATCAATTAGCAGCCTGATCAATAAACACCAATGAACTTCTTGTTAACTGTAGTCTAATTTTAACCCTGCTGTGATAACTAGCCACTCAGGATATTCCCATCATTTAGTCACGAAAATTAAATTCGACTTTAAGATTTGACCCCAGCGGAGTGAAGTGTGTACAAGGTGGGAGGGGGCGACGTGACGATGCCATGATTTAGCAAACACCAGCTAGCTAGCTAGCTAGCTGGCTAGCAGCCACTTGTCGCTTTATAACCACATTCACCGAGTCACAATAAATATCATAAACATAATCACTGCTGCGAAGAGTCGTTAGGGCGTTCAAGAGGTGTGCTCGGAGGTAGCCAACAATTGATTATAATTATAATATAATTCGCACTGCCAACCGTCTTAGCAGGCTATAGCCAAGTCTTGCTAAGCTAACAAGAGCGTACAAGTGTAGTCACACACACTTCAATAATAATAATAATAATAATAGTGTGCATATTCACTAGTGTCTCTACACACACACATATATATATATATATATTTATATAATGACGTGTATGAATGACAAAAGGCGCCATATTTGTATCATTTAGGTGTGCTAGCACAGGTGCGTGAGCGGCTAGTAGTTGGCCGTTAGAGACCAATCAGGTTAGCTAATGGCAGCTAGCTAAGCACATATTACATGGTAAAATGCACATTTTGCAGTGTAACAAGTGTTTGCATTTAACATACCTCCACCATAGCTTGCAGCTTGCCCGTGAACGTGAAGTTGATCAGGTCCGGTTTGAGACACAGCCCGTAGTTGACGGGGAAAACGTCAGTCGGTAGCCGCTCGAAGGGCCTCCTTTTGGCCATGGCTGCTGAACAGTGACCGGCAGCTCCCAGCTCCGTCTTATCTGCAAAGAGTTGGACTTTTATTGGAGTGCACCGAAGGACTGGCCGGGAGCGGACACGGATTGTTTGCACCAATGTCTGCGTCAGCGTGCGGCTCAGAAGGAGCGACATCAAACGGAACGCTCTGTCGGATACGAGTCTCCTCCCGATCGCTAGACTGAATTTCCCACTTCACCCCCCCCCCCCAAAAAAAGAAAACCCACATGCGCACGCGCGCACACACTGAAGTGACCGAGCTGCAAAGCTGTACATGTTCCACACTAGTCAATAAAGTCAGTAAATGATTTTCATACTCACTCAGAAGTTCGGAAAAGAAGTGTTAGAACATCAACAATGTTAGCCTTACTGGAGAACACTAAAGATGCATTTCGCCGTCATCATCATCATTATTATTATTATAAGTATTATTTTGAAAAGACATTTGTTTGCAGCCTTTAATTTGATATTGGCTGGCAGGTCGCAAAGGGCATGTGTGCGCGCGAAGCATGTGCTACGTCACGCCGGTGTGTGTGACGTCACCCTTTGACTGACCCGTTCACACGGGCACGAGCCATGTGACGTCACAGAACGCGTCTTCTTTGTTGGGCTGCACATGCATGTGTGATGATCGTCAGAGAAGCGAACTTTTTGCTGGTGATAATATTGCTATTATCAATGATTATATAATAATATAAATGGATAGATGGATATATCATAATTCACAGATATATTACGAAGTGAAACGGCGGCATTCACAACAACACTTGTTCGTGTTGAAAAAACAAACTATGTATTGTACACAAGTATGCATGCAGTATTCATATTGTGTATGCACAATATAGAGCTGACTTACGCACGGTCCAGATATTAGCCAATGAGGAATACACATTGAAATATTGTTTTGACCATCACTTACATGACCCAGTCCTACCAAACCAAAGCCATTATCTGAACGAACGCCACCAAGAAAAGTGTTTATTTTGAAAACCATGACCGGATATAGTTTTTTTCTGTAGCTTCCGCCCATGAGGCTTCCGCATCAACATGGCGGCGCCCATGACTAGGATACTCACAGCATTTCAGCGAGCGACATGGAGCAGTTTAAAGGTATGCGTACTTATGGTCACTATTGTCAAACAATTGAGGAAACGGACATTATTTCAGTACGTGGATAATAAAAAAAGTATAATATCTCACGAAGACACCGTGGCTAGCATTAGCTTGCAATAATACAACCAGTTGGAGGACAACTGTCTGCTGATGAATTGTTTATAATTTGGTTATAACTTAATGACCTAATAGTTATAATTTTAAAAACAAATACTGAGTGCTAAGGACATGTGTGTGTAATTGTACTGGCGCCAAACCTTTATACAGTGGAACCTGTATAATTGTTAGCGTCTCAATCCATTCCAGAAGGTCCGACTCTAACCGAAATGAACGCTAACCGAACACTAACCGAAACACGTTGTACAGTTTTACAGTTATAGTTTTACACGCAGAAAACAATTGGAAATGCATAAATACAAATAGATGATGAATGAAAGGTCTACATGAACATTTAAGGTTACTTTTACCTTAATTTATTTCTACAAAATCATCATCACATTGTAATGCCAGTGTTTGTGGTTAAGGAAGATTTAGTCACCAATGCAATTCTAATTATAAGGTTTTTTTTTATATTTATGACCCTTTTTTAATGAGTTGTGGACTAATATACAGCACACAATACCCTGCACAGAAAGCTTTCTAGATTTTCCAGAATCTGCACCTATCACAGCGGTATTTCCTTGGATTTCCAAAACTGTCTGTTTTAATTTACGGCCCTCCTTTGGACACGCCCACTCTGCCGTGATTGGTCACACTTCCAAGCGCTCCCGAGGACTTCCTGACTATCATCCTCTGCTAAACTAAACCAACCCAAGTAGCTTCCATAGATTTTTCCCAACTTTCGCCGCTGTATCAGCATGTTTAGTTCGAGAGGGGGGGGGGGGGGGGGCACCGGCTACTGAAACCATCGATTCACTTCTTTTTTCTCCCATCAGGTTGTCAAACCCTCAGTGGGTGTGCGGCAACACCCGGTGCCACTTCTCGTGCCCGTGAGGACCAAGAAGCGTTACTTCATCCCTCCAGCTGTGGGCCTGAAGAGCAAGAGGGACATGAACCCAGAGGCCAAGGCGCGAGCGGCCGGCGTTGTGCTCCGACAGGAATACATAGAGCGGCCCATCAACATCTCCTGCACCGGTACTGTGGACTTCAAACGTATATCACAACTGTTTGCACCAGATGTCAGATTTGATCATGTCTTCCTGGTTATTAGCGGGAATCTTTGACCCCTACGTCCCTCCAGAGGGAGACGCTCGTTTGTCGTCATTGTCAAAAGAAGGTTTAAAGCAGCGCACCGAGCAGATACGACAGAGCGCCTCCTCGCAGCTGGCGTAAGATGCTCTCCACAGCCATGTCTGATTCTTCTTGGGGCCAACAAGGCAACTCAAAGAGTTTGCTGTTTTGTCATCTTCACAGGATTCGTAAGATAAAAGAGTTTGATTCGGAGTTTTCCACAAAGGGTTTCGCTGAGCGAGCTCAAGAACTCTTCATCGAGGCCCACAACGCACTGTGCACGTAAGACGCGGAACGTAAAGTTCTCACACAAGCTGCTCCGATGAACATCTTCTGGCTGTTTTTTTTTCAGGTTCAACAAAGAGAAACTTCACTCGCTGGTGACAGAGCGATGTTACCCCGTAAGTTCCCCTCACCTGCCCGTCAGCACTTTTTTTTAATGCAGCTCCCATCACACGTACGTCTGCCGCACAGGAAATGACCAGAGGGAACCGCTACAAGACCCTCCGCTGGCGTTTTGTGGAGTCGCTGGAGGCCCCCAAGGTGGTCCACGCCCGCTGCCCTGACATGGTCACCAAGGGCAACTTGTACGGCCAGGTGACGGTGCGCATGCACTCCAGACAGGTGAGATGCAGCCAATCACATCGTCCTGTGTCAATCAATCCATTTATTCATTTATCGTGTCATTCATTCATTTATTTATTTATTATCGTGAGACTGAAATCTCATCCTGTTTTTATCTCGCAAAATCTTGCGACACACCTAGTAAATAATGACGGACATGTTTATCCAGCACAGTGGAAGAGTGGTTAACTGGACATGTGTTTACGATGAGTGTTATTGGTTCGACAACTCCATTTATTATTTATTACTGGCTACATTTGAACAGTAAAGACTTCATACATGTGAAATGCTTTCTTCCGGTGGTGGCTAGCAAATTAAAAAAAAAAAAGTAAATGTCAGATGTTCAGTGGTAATAAATTTGAGAAGAAACGCTAGAAGTGTCGGAACCGCGATGTAGCGCCGTAGTTGAGGTTGAGGAATGTGTCATCCTGCAGACTCTGGCCATCTATGACCGCTTTGGAAGGTTGATGTTGGGCAGCGAGGAGCAACCAAAGGACGTCTTGGAGTACTTGGTGATTGAGCGACACCTCGTCAACCCCTACGGCCGATGGCGGCTCCATGGAAAGATCATGCCATCCTGGGCCCCTGCCAAGGACCCCATCATTAAGGCGAGTAATGATAAATAGACCAGGGCAGTCCAAATTTTCATTTTTTATTTTTTGCTGAAAATGTAAGTGAGGCTTATTTCCAAGTTCCGTTTGTAAATATGGAATTTACAATGACCAAAAAGTGAAGTTTATGCGAGGCGGGGAGCGACACACCCAGTATGAAACACTGCCAAGTCACATGCAGCGGTTTTTGTTAGTCTTATTTTGCACAATTGCATCCCCTCGCTGTCACATGACCAGAACCGAGGTTTGACGACAAGCCAAAATAATATCTGAATATTCCGACGGACACGACTCACCTCCAAAACGACTCGCAAAAGTACTTTGTCCACTTTGTCCTATGTCTAGGTGAGCCTTGGGGAAGTGGAAGACGACGGACTTTGTCACTTTATAGCGCCACACGTAGGCGTGATTTGTGTATTACATGGTGTGATCAGTGATCCATTCCCGCCCGGATGAACCTAATCCCCGGAACGTTTCTGTGTAGACAGGGCCTAAGATCAGCTGTGAACTGTTCACCCATTTTATTATTTAAAGCAGGGGTCTCAAACTCAATTTACTTGGGGGCCACTGGAGCTCGGGTCTGGGTGAGACTGGGCCGCATCAGGTTTTCAAAAAAAAAACGCATTTATTAAAAACAAAAATATTTAAAAAAACTTTGCTTTGGGTCCAATTTTCTATTTTTTTTTGCTATAGTCACATTTATACTACAAATACTATTTATTTACAACATATTGCGCAACTGCAGGGTCTTGAGACACATGGTAACTCGCCAACTAGAGAGCTAGCGACCTAAACGGTAGCCTTCAAGTTATTTCCTTTAAACTTAAATAGCCAAAAACTTACCACTTCCACACGGATAGGGAGGATAACTATTAACAGTTATTTAACCTTTAACATGAACATTAATCAAACGTAATAATTTTTTCTGGGTACATGATACCATACAGCATCCATATCAAACTTGCGCGGGCCGCACTAACATTAAACTTTCATATCAAGGCGGGGGCCTCAAACTAGTGTCCTGCGGGCCACATTTGGCCCGCGGGCCGTGTGTTTGAGACCCCTGATTTAAAGCGTCCTCTCCATTAATTTCAATCCAACTCTTTCTTTTAGACTGTAGCGATCCCGGGTCCAGACCTGAAGCCGGGAGAAGAATTCGAGGCCCTCAACTATCAAGTTCCCAAAGCGCAGGCAGTGCAGTGGTCTAAATGAGCCACCGGGTGGTGCTGCTTCAAACCACAGTAGGACATGCAAAGCTTTTTTTTTTTTGTCACTAAACATCAGCAGGCAGGATGATCGTTGATCATTCACACGTCATGTGTACGAGTAGAGAAAATGGCGATAAACAGATGTTCACGAATGCTAAGATTTATTTCTCATGACTCTCCTGTATTGTTACCATTGGGAAGTACAAAAATAAAATGTCCCTACTTGCCCGGCAAAATAACAATAATAATAATCTGAGCAATCTGTCATAAAAGACACACACTCGCTTTCTTACTTCCTACATGAATATGTTTATACTTTCCTTCAACAAGACAAACATTCATAAAACTCATCCAATAAAAAACACCTGATAAATCATTAAATGATAGCAAAGGGAATGATATTGTACTTTTCCACCGTCATGCTGCTAAAATAACATTAGCATTGAACATAACCTTTTGGACATCTTCTTATATTTATGTATTATTATGAAATTATGTCCTTCCCACTATAATCTCCATTGGCTGCATTGCTTTAAATATATTCTCATTTAGTTTACTTGGAAAAACAGCGCCATCGCATGGGCTACATTTGCTATTGCAAGCACTATGCCTTGGCACCACTTCAGCTTGGTAATGAAAGGAAGGAACAGGAAGAGAAACGGGACTCCATCGCCCATCCAAAAGTCAGGGGTGGTCAAAGGTCAGGAGGGAATATGAGTGCCTCAGCGGCACATTCCGCATCGTCATCCTCATCCTCCTCGGGAATGTTCTCAGGTTCCCACGTGAAAACGTCCGAGTTGTTGTCTGTGAACGACCCGGAGCTGCTTCTTACCATCTCCCAGGGACACAAGGCGTCACGGCGACCTAGCGCCAAGCCGGCCTTAGTACCGTCGTCCTGCTCTTCGCTGAGAAGACCCTGATCCCCCAAGACCTCGTTGGGGTTGCTTGGGATGTACGGATCCTGGATCACACCAGGACAAACTTGGGTTCCAGAGCTATCTTGGTCTTGGACACTTCCTGTTCTTTCTTCTGTCTCCCACGGACAGACATCCGGACGTACGCTTTCTTGTTTATTCAGGACTGCTGAGTCCTCAGTCTCCCATGGACATACGCTGGTACGGGTGCTGTTAGGGTTTTCTTTGTCCGAGGAACAAACATCCGCTTTAGAACTGTCCCGCTCCTCTGTCTCCCAGGGACAAACATCTCCTCTTGTGCCATCTTGCTTCTTTGTGTCTTCACAAATATTCTCTCCAGAACTGTTACGCTTCTCCAAAACCTCCACTTCCCAAGGACAAACATCTGTTCTGGAACTGGACTGCTTTGTAAGTACTTTTGGTCTTTCAGTGTCCCAGGGACAAACGCTTTCTAAAGAACTGTCCTGCTTTTTGACAACCTTTGGTTCGTCCGTCTCCCAGGGGCAAACATCAGCTCTTGAACTGTCCTGTTTTGTCAGTACTTTTGGTCCTTCGGTCTCCCAGGGACAAACGCTTTCTCGAGAACTGTTTAGCTTTTTCAAAACCTTTGGTTCTTCCGTCTCCCAGGGACAAACATCACCTCTTGAACTGTCTTGTTTTGTAAGTACTTTTGGTCCTTCGGTCTCCCAGGGACAAACACTTTCTCGAGAACTGTTTTGCTTTTTCAAAACCATCGGTTCTTCGGTCTCCCAGGGACAAACATCGGATCTGACGCTGTCCTGCTTTTGCTGAATTTTCTGTGCCGCTGCTCCTTGCTGCTGTTGTTTTTCCGATGCTTCTGTTTTGACTTCCGTTGCGTCCTCTGTCTCCCATGGACAGATATTTGCTCGGGAAGTATCTTGTCTCACGTGATTTTTCGACATTAGGTCTGTTTTTGCCGATATTGACTGTTCGTTGTCCCAAGGACATACGTTGATGCTGAGATTGGCGGTCTTCCGTTGGAATGATGCAACGTCTGAAGTTAAGACGCCTTTTGGGTCATTTAGTTTGTCCTGTTGTCCGCTGTCCCAGGGACAGACGTCCGCCTTGATGATCATTTGTGAAGGTGAGATTCTAGTCGTTGGTTCTACTTCCAAAGGACAGCCATCGTCCATAATTTGGGGGGGATCTGGGAAATCCCATGGACAACTTTCTTCTGTCTTGGTTATTTTTCTTTCCATAAGCTGGACTGGAGATTTAGCGGGGTTGGGTTGTCTCTGACCGGACATAGTCGGGTATACCGCGGCTTTCATTGCTACTTGTCTTGAGGGCACCTTGAGGGATCCTTTGGTCTGGATGGGATTGAGGTTCTCATACACAACTTCAGCATTTTCCTGAACATCCCAAGGACAGACATCGGCGTACTCGCTGTCTTGTTTTATTATCGGTAGCGGTGTTCCTGTGGGTGTCTCCCACGGACAGATGTCTGCGGAACGTTTCAGAGACAGTTGTGTCTTTGAGGGGACGGCATGAGAACTCGACGGAACATCCTGGGACTCCCACGGACACACGTCTGAACGACCGCTTTCTTGTCTTTTGACGATATCTTGCTGGTGAGACTCCCACGGACACACAGCGGACGCCGCCGTCTCCCACGGGCAGATGTCTGATTTCATGCTTTGCTGCTGCTTGGAGGTCTCGCCTTTCTGTGGAGCTGAGGGTCCTTCCCATGGACAAATATCCGCATGAGACACATTCCGAAATGAAAGTCTTTTGCTTCCTCTTCGGTGAGTCGAAGGCGTCCTGGAGCTGCTGGAAGTGTCCCAGGAGCTTATGCTGCTTCGTTTACTGCTCTGCCTGGACAGAAGGACATTTTCATATGTTCCGTCTCTTTGAAGATCATCCGCATCTCCAGGATAGATGGCGGACTTGACAATGACCAGCCTTCTTGGACTCCTGTCAGAAGAATCCCCAGAGGACAGTCGGATGGCGTTCTGCTTGACTAGGCAAGGTTTTCCATCTGTGGTTGTCATGCTTCTTCTTTGAAGGTTGCTTGGATGTCTACTGGATGTTCCTGACCTGGATGTTGAGGAGACACTTTCTTGACTTTTCTGTGAGACGGAATCTTCTGTATTTAAAGGTTGGTCTTTACTGGACCTGCTTGCTGCTTCCACTGAAGTCAGGAAGGATTTGACCGACAGCCACTTGGTGGTGGTGTTTCGGAACGAAAATACTCGCTGATCTTTATTGACTTTGGGTCTTGGAGACCCCGGTGCGCTTGCGGACACTGGAGACTGTGGTTTTGGGGACTCGGATTCTGCCTTGTCTTGTGGGAGATTGTTCTCCAAAGGCAGTAAGTGGTCCCAGGGGCATACGAGAGCGACTGGCGAGGTGGGACTCTGCGTTTCTTCATCCTGAGATTCGGCGTAGGTGACGTGCTTGTGGCTTTTGTCTCCTGATTGTCCTTGCTCCACTTCCCAAGGACAAACCTCCGCTTTGTCAAAAGACTCGGACTGTAGCGCGCTCCTGGTCTGCTCGCTAATAGAGAGGCTCTGCCGGGACGTGGACCCGTTAGCCATGGTCATGTTCTCCACAGAATGATTAGTAGTCGACGTTAGACTCCAGGACTTGTGAAGCCTGGTGTGGTCTGGGTGCAACAGGTTGGTGTCAATTGTCAAATTTTGCGCACTGACCGATTTGCAGACTGCTGGATGGATGTCTAAAGAATCGGTCTCGGATCTCTGAGAGGATCTTTTCACAGCATTGATCTTCAGCGTGGACGAGTCCCGCGAGAAGGAGCCCCCGTCTCGGACATAGTAGTGATCACTTCGGGACTTATACGGAGACGGGGTTGGTGACTTGATTGAACTTCTGATGCTTAAGTTGTCCGCTGCCTTCCGAAATGACCCGGAGTGATTCCCGCTTCGGAAGGATCCGTCTCTGTCCTCGCGACTGCACTGTCGGCTCACCGCGATTCTTTTGATGATGGATCTCCCCAAAGTGCATCGAGAACTTCTCTTCTTTGGTAGATGAGGATTATTTGCGCTCATCTTCTTGGCTTTGTTGACTTCCAACTGGGAATATAATCTCTTCAGTTCATCCTGGTTACATGACGACAGAGGGATGGCGGGGAGGACAGATACGGAACATCAGAAGGTAACTTGGTGGAGAACGGTTTTGCATGACGACAGTGATAGATTTCCATTTCAGAATTATATTTTTGGTCGGAGGGAACAACGGAGTTTACCCGGAAGTCATCAGGATCCACGCTGCGCTCACTCCAAGCGGACCGGAAACTGCTGTTGAGGTACGACCGCCGCAGATCCACCTCGTCTTCGTACACCTCAGCGGCGATTTCCTCCCTGCCGGGTTTGCTCATGTACAGAAACTGCAACACGCAAGCAGAACGTCGATCCTGCGGCGTCACAATCAACGCACACGAGAAGACTACGATGTTTACCTTTGGGATGAAGAGTAGAGCCAGCGTCACGGTGATGGTCACGTGGGTGTGGGCGAAGGAGAGGAGCAGCATCCAGTCGGGATGCAGAGAAGGAAACGTAAACCTAAGGGACAGCACAACAACGACATTCCACCTGAGTTCCCGAGGGTTTTTCCTGTTGGGACCAGGGTTGGACTGCCCATTGGGACCACCAGGATATTACTAGTGGTAATTACGCTTATGGTAATTAACTTGGTAATTAAGTGGTAACTAAATCACCCCGGCTAGCCCCAGGAACATGCCAAATTTTTGTCCCCCGTTCAAATCAAATCAACTTTATTTGTAGAGCACTTTTCCTGCAGAGACATGCAACACAAAGTGCTTTGGAGCAGAGGTCTCAAACTCAATTTACTTGGGGGCCACTGGAGCTAGGGTCCGGGCGAGACTGGGCCGCATCAGGTTTTCAAAAAAAAAAAAAAGCGCATTTATTAAAAACAAAAAATAATTAAAAAAACTTTGCTTTGGTTCCAATTTTCTATTTTTTTTTTTTACTATAGTCACATTTATACACTTTTTATTTACAACATATTGCGCAACTACAGGGTCTTGAGACACATGCTAACTCGCAAACTAGAGAGCTAGCGACCTAAACGGTAGAAAATCAATCAATCAGTAATAAATAAATAAATATAATAATAACAATAAAATGGCAAATAATAAAAACTTAAGAAACCACATATAGTTGGTGGGTAGACAAATTATTTTTTCAGATTAAAATTAACAAAGCATTATTAGAGCCCTGTAGACATGACAAAACACGACTATAGTCACATTTATACTCTTTTTATTTACAACATATTGCACAACTGCAGGGTCTTGAGACACATGCTAACTCGCAAACTAGAGAGCTAGCGACCTAAACGGTAGCCTTCAAGTTATTTCCTTTAAACTTGAATAGCCAAAAACGTACCACTTCCACACGGATAGGGAGGATAACTATTAACAGTTATTTAACCTTTAACATGAAGATTAATCAAACGTAATAATTTTTTCTGGGTACATGATACCATACGGCATCCATATCAAACTTGCGCGGGCCACACTAACATTAAACTTCCATATCAAGGCGGGGGCCTCAAACTAGTGTCCTGCGGGCCGCATTCAACCCACGGGCCGCGTGTTTGAGACCCCTGCTTTATAGAATTAAAAATAATTGCCACAATTAAAAAGAAAAACAGTGCGGCACGGCGGTCTAGTGGTTAGCGCGCAGACCTCACAGCTAGGAGACCAGGGTTCAATTCCACCCTCGGCCATCTCTGTGTGGATTTTGCATGTTCTCCCCGTGCATGCGTGGGTTTTCTCCGGGTACTCCGGTTTCCTCCCACATTCCAAAAAAAAACATGCTAGGTTAATTAGCCACTCCAAATTGTCCATAGGTATGAATGTGAGTGTGAATGGTTGTTTGTCTATATGTGCCCTGGGATTGGCTGGGCACCAGAAGACAGCTGGGATAGGTGGGGGCCATAGTGGCTAAATGCTGCCTCAGTGTGGGTTCACACCAATGGGGGCCCAACCGGGTGCTTACCTGCACAGGTGGAACATGGTGGAGAGAAGCAGCTCGTTGTGGATGGCGATGCCCATATAACGAGGCTCGTGGAAGGCAGACGGCACCGGCCGGACAGCGGTCCACAGGGAGCTCCCCCAGCACAGGAACAGGAGCTCGGCTGCGGTACCACAGTCCCGTTAATCCTACCAAATCCTACCGCTACCTGGACACGGGGACACTTTCCTGATTATGTGTTCCAATTACTCACCCACAGCCATCATGTAGTCCCAGCGGTCCAGGTAGCACAGGTTGAAGTCCTGGCCCTCATATGTGCTGCCTGTCACAAACACCGGAATGTTCCGGTCGCGGTTTTGCAGGACCCCCACCGTCCAGGCACACAGGAACCAGCTGACGGTCATCAGCATCACTCCCAGAATCCTCAGCAGGTGGAGGCTGGACATGTACGGGACTCTCTGGGCCGTGCGGGACAGGAACACCTTAAGGACCCTGCAAAGAGGTGACCTGTCAGGTATTTGTGCCGACCTTAAAGTTGTACAAGCGAGTACCTCCACACATAATCATCTCACCTGTACATCTTCAGAGTGAGCGTGCCGTAGACGATGGAAAAACCCAACATCCGAACCCAGCGCAGCAGGATGCACCTGAACGTGCTGGGCCTGAAGTACAGGATGAAGACCTGCAGAGGCCCACAATGAGGACTTTTAGTGACATGTAGACGGGCCCGTATCTTTACAGTAATAGGAGTGTAAAGGTGACTATAGGGGTGTTATTTCATGTCTACAGAGCTCTATTTCAATAGTCAAAACTAGTTTTTTTTATGCTAACTATCAATATGTTCCATTTATTAATATTGAATCATACTTTACTATTAAATCCTAAAATCACTGATCACGGTCGGGTCTGCAACCAATTAACCGCGATAAACAAGGGATGACTGTAGGTGACCTTTGGCTAGTGTTAGCTCAGCGCTTCTGTGACTTTCGGACTTTATTCACGACTACTATTTGGTGAAGTAAAATATGGTTGACATTCATTCATTCATTCATTTTTCACCGCTTTCCCTCACAAGGGTGGCGGGGGGGTGCTGGGGCCTATCCCAACAGTCTTGAGGGGAGAGGCGGGGTATACCCTGGACTGGTGGCCAGCTAATCACAGGGCACATACAGTGAAGAAAATAAGTATTTGAACACCCTGCTATTTTGCTATTTCTCCCACTTAGAAATCATGGAGGGGTCTGAAATTTTCATCATAGGTGCATGTCCACTGTGAGAGAGATAAACTAAAAAGAAAAATCCAGAAATCACAATGCATGATTTTTTAACAATTTATTTGTGTGATACAGCTGCAAATAAGTATTTGAACACCTGTGTATCATCTAGAATTCTGACCCTGAAAGACCTGTTAGTCTGCCCATTAGAAGTCCACCTGCACTCCATGTATCATCCTGAATCAGATGCACCTGTTTGAGGTCGTTAGCTGCATAAAGACACCTGTCCACCCCATACAATCAGTAAGACTTTAACTTGTAACATGGCGAAGACCAAAGAGCTGTCCAAAGACACCAGAGACAAAATTGTACACCTCCACAAGGCTGGAAAGGGCTACGGAGCAATTACCAAGCAGCTTGGTGAAAAAAGGTCCACTGTTGGAGCTATCATTAGAAAATGGAAGAAGCTAAACATGACGGTCAATCTCAATCGGAGTGGAGCCCCATGCAAGATATCACCTCGTGGGGTCTCAATGATTCTAAGAAAGGTGAGGAATCAGCCCAGAACTACACGACAGGACTTGGTCAATGACCTGAAAAGAGCTGGGACCACCGTTTCCAAGGTTACTGTAGGTAATACACTAAGACGTCATGATGTGAAATCATGCATGGCACGAAAGGTTCCCCTGCTTAAACCAGCACATGTCAAGGCCCGTCTTAAGTTTGCATATGACCATTTGGATGATACAGAGGAGTCATGGGAGAAAGTTTTATGGTCAGATGAGACCAAAATAGAACTTTTTGGTCATAATTCCAATAAGCGTGTTTGGAGGAAGAAGAATGAAGAGTACAATCCGAAGAACACCATCCCTACTGTGAAGCATGGGGGTGGTAGCATCATGCTTTGGGGGTGTTTTTCTGCACATGGGACAGGAGGAGTGCACTGCATTAAAGAGAGGATGACTGGGGCCGTGTATTGTGAGATTTTGGGGAACAACCTCCTTCCCTCTGTCAGAGCATTGAAGATGGGTCGTGGCTGGGTCTTCCAACACGACAACGACCCGAAGCACACAGCCAGGAAAACCAAGGAGTGGCTCCGTAAGAAGCATATCAAGGTTCTAGCATGGCCCAGCCAGTCTCCAGACCTGAACCCAATCGAAAATCTTTGGAGGGAGCTCAAACTCCGTGTTTCTCAGCGACAGCCCAGAAACCTGACTGATCTAGAGAAGATCTGTGTGGAGGAGTGGGCCAAGATCCCTCCTGCAGTGTGTGCAAACCTGGTGAAAAACTACAGGAAACGTTTGACCTCTGTAATAGCAAACAAAGGCTACTGTACCAAATATTAACATTCATTTTCTCAGGTGTTCAAATACTTATTTGCAGCTGTATCACACAAATAAATTGTTAAAAAATCATGCATTGTGATTTCTGGATTTTTCTTTTTAGTTTATCTCTCTCACAGTGGACATGCACCTACGATGAAAATTTCAGACCCCTCCATGATTTCTAAGTGGGAGAAATAGCAAAATAGCAGGGTGTTCAAATACTTATTTTCTTCACTGTATAGACAAACAACCATTCACACTCACATTCATACCTATGGACAATTTGGAGTGGCCAATTAACCTAGCATGTTTTTGGAATGTGGGAGGAAACTGGAGTACCCGGAGAAAACCCACGCATGCACGGGGACAACATGCAAACTCCACACAGAGATGGCCGAGGGTGGAATTGAACCCGTGTGTCAGTTCCAAATGTGAAATTTGTAAATAGTTAATTGTATTATATTAGTAAATAAATAGTTATTTTCATGTAAAACGACCATTTTTGTGTTGTTTATGCTGGAGCCTATCCCAACTGTCTTCAGGCGAGAGGCGGGGTCCACTCTGGACTGGTGGCCAGCCAATCACAGGGCACATATATGCACGGGGAGAACATGCAAACTCCACACAGAGATGTCTGAGGGTGGAATTGAACTCGGGTCTCCTAGCTGTGAGGTCTGCCCTCAACCACTCAACCACCGTGCAGCCCCTTTGCATTGACATTATATGCTAAATAAAAGGAATTAACAATAATGATTCATATAAAATCATATTATTCCTGGGATTTACCCACTTAGTTGAATATCCCGACCACAGGAACAGGCTTTAAATTCTCCATGTTGACTTGAACCAGCAACCTAACTGACAGTTTGGTTTCAAAAGGGAAACAAGATGTCTGACAGCAGTTGTGCCTTCTAGTGAGCGGACCTCCGTAATCCAGGAATTAGCGCTCATTCCGCCGTCAGCCACTCGGGATGAGAGCATCAGCTAAAAGGTCAAAGTGTGAGTGCGGCTGCACATCATTGTGTCCGTAAAGCAGCTCAGAGCGAAACACACGCAGACAACGTGCACTAAAGATGGCAGCTTTTAATCAGTGCAAATGGGCGCCCCCCCCATGTATTACAGCAAGAAGCTCCCAAAACCTTAGCATACGCAACTTTAGCATTTGCACAGGCTAAACGTTCCGTGTTGTACTAGCTAAACGACTACAAATCAGCCTTTGAACGCACCAACAAATTCAAAGATTGATTATGTCGCAAGAACAAAAAAACACGTTATGCTTCTCCGCTAGTACCGCCCCTTCAGGCATTATGCTATAATCCTCATGGCGCGGTGCACTGAGCTGTAAACTTCTAATCTGGCCGCCGTGCACAGCCACAGATGCGTGAAAAGGAATCTGATTGGAGCCACTTCATTAGGGACGCTATCTTATGAGATCTGGCCATTCCAGTCTACTAGTAGACTAGTAGACACCGCCAGCAAGGACAAAACTCATGACGTGTTCAATTCCAGCCCTGACCATCACACTCATGCACACGACAAAGTGTTTTCCATCTGCTGGTGAATTTGTTGGTGCATTCAAAGGCCCCGATGCCAGCAGACTGTGACAGCCAGTGGAAAATACATTCCAATTCACAATTAATTCACAAATAGAATGGCTTCTCCTCCTTTGGTCATGTGACCGCCATTTATCTATCTTTCTTTGTGGAAGGTGTTTGAAGACAACATAACATCTCCTTCTGAGATGAACTCTTACAGGGAAGTAGAGGAGCAGCGATCCAAACAAGATGATCTCCAGCAGCAGGAGTCCAGACGCCCGTATCCTCTGAGGTGGGGAGTGACAAAGACGCCATCGTGTTAACATATTAGCTTATAAAAAAGCTTTCATGGAAAAGGTCATTGGCGTTCCGACCCACCCTGCTCCGTCGATGGCGGTAAGCCACCAGCATGCTGATGAAGATGAGCGCCATGAAGGTCCCCTGCACAGCCAGCACGCCAGCCCTCAGCGGCCAGTCCTCCTGCACCCAGCACGGGGCGCCATCCTGGCACCTACGGCAACCCGGCCAGCATGGCAGGCAGGTGGGCATGGACGGGTAACACCGACTGCTGGTGCCGCTTTCGCTCGTGTTCTCGCCGCCGCCATCTGCATCATCATGAACAGTCAGACTCATGTCATAAACATGTTTGTTTCCTGCTGCCATCAATGTGACAAAGACCATATTTGGTGTTGCCATGGTTACCTGTGTCCTGATTGGCTGCCTCAGGGTTGTAGTATCCTTCTTTACAGCGACAACAGTACTGACCCAGCCTGAAGCCCCGCCCCGGGATGGGCACGCACTGCGAGAAGGAAGTAAGTATTTTAGGCTGCATGGCGGACAAGTGGTTAGCATGCAGGCCTCACAGCTAGGAAACCCGAGTTCAATTCCACCCTCGGCCATCTCTGTGTGGAGTTTGCATGTTCTCCCCATGCTAGGTTAATGAATTAATTAGCGACTCCAAATTGTCCATAGGTATGAATGTGAGTGTGAATGGTTGTTTGTCTATATGTGCCCTGTGATTGGCTGGCCATCAGAAGACAGCTGGGATAGGCTCTAGCACCCCCCGTGAATCTCATGAGGATGAGCGGTAGAAAATGAATGAATGTGTGCGGGCGTGTCTCGGAATTACTACGCTGCGCTGGTCGGGTACCTGAACGTGTCACGGTAGCTGTTAGCTTCCGAAGTTGATGTCACTGGAACAGTTTAGCTCCGGGAGTTGATGCTATTTAAAGCCGTGTGCGTCTATAAACGTGAGTAACGTTTATTCTCACTTATTTAACGTAAGACGCCGCCGGTCTATATCCCTGTTGTATCGTGTTTTGTACCTTTACTCGCAAACTTTGCTAACTGCCTGTTAGTTAGCCTCGTTAGCATCGCTACTGTGTTGCGGTTCAGTTGTGAAGATATTGCTAACTTGTGTATATTGTATATTGGGCTTTGTGCTTGTGCTTGGTTCCATTGTAGTCTTATATCTTACTTATAAACTTAAAAAGTTTGTCCTCACTAGTATTGTTTTGTGTGCTTGTTCCCACACATACGTAAACCACAACAGAAACCACACACAGGTACATATACATGCCCCCATGCGCGCGCACCTACCTGTGATGTGACACGTGATCTAAGATAAATAAATCAGTATGTACACTGTACATTCTGTACACAGTATAGAATGGTTCTGTTTTTAAATATACTGTTTTTGTATCATAACCCGTGTATCTAGATGTATATAGAATCATCTCTCACCGAGATATATACAACCCTAGAAATCTTAGACCAACCTGAGTACATTAGTATAGTACATCAGTTAGTATTTTTGTGCATATTTTCACTCCAAAATAATGGGGGAAGGTTCATTTTCATTACTTCTGTGTTTAACAGCTGCTTGTGTAAATGTTAGCATCAATAACTCTCCCGTTTTCTGTGTCCAAATGCTGCAAAACACAGAAACGCCATATAACACATGCAACAGGAAAATGTAAAAATACTGCACTGGCATAAATACTACAAGATCAAAAACAAACGCAAAAGACTTAAGAGGTAATACTTTGCAATATAATAGACTGACTAAAAAAAAAAACAAAAAAAACCCTAAAACTGTATTATGGAAAGCAGGAAGTGAACAAATGTAACAGTTACTGATTGTAAAAGTACCAGATGGAGGGGTAGGATTTAATAAGCTTTGCTTCTTCCTACTCCTTTTGGACATGTGGAACTGGGAACTGATTATGGGATGCACTCAATTGTAATCTGATGCATGTTCAAATGAAAACCATTACCATTACTAATTAAGTGTTCTGGATCAATTCTGTGTCTGGATGTTGCTGTGCGTTTGTCCCTGACAACATATCATGCACACACACACACATACTGTATGACGCGTGATGATATAACACACACACACACATATGACACTAGGACTGCCTAAAACAACAGATGGCCGCCTCTAAACTACAGCGCGTTCTTCTGACGATACCTGAATAAAAAAACAAAGGTTAGAAAGGAGGTCGTGTTTCTCTGACACAGTTTCACTTTAGCCAGTTGGACGACAACACACACGCACACACACACACACACACACACATGTATTAGTTGTGCCTTAATCTAAGTTAAAAGCTAAATGGACACATAAAACCACCACTGAGTCTTTTATCCTTTTTCTGGAGAAATCTCATCCATCACCACACAAACACACACACACACACACACAACCCCGTATATCCTGTAACCCCGCCCTCTCAGATGCGGCGAGGTCTAATGGCACAGCCTGAACATTAATGTGATATGGATTATAGATAACTTAATGCTCAGTGCAGTTATGTTCATGCTTGTGTATGCCAACAACACACGGCTGGATGTGATCGTGTATCTCGGCAAAACGGGATGGCCAAACTTTTTCCACCGAAGGATGCATCCTCAAAAAAAAAAAGCCACTAACTGTGGCGGGAAAAGGCTATTAGCAAACCCCTCACCCTGTGTGCACACTCTATAATGCTACATAGACAAGCGCTTTTGCTCCATGACTCCCCTTCTGTCTTCCACACCACTAAGTAACGTTGGAAAGACGTAGGGATTCAGAAAGTTTGTTAGCTAGTCCAGCTGCATAGTGGCCCACAGTCCAGTTGGAAAAGCTGTTAACAGATTAAAATGCATTTTTTTGCTGGTCTGGAATCAGGAACTCCAACCACTTGTACCCGAAGGTGGCGTCTCTAGGAATTGTAAACAAATGTGGCTTTCCCGTACGAGTCGTTGCTAGCCACGTTAACAGAGAAGCAGAGAGCTTATCTGGCTTACAGCCCCGCCCATATAAGGAAGTCCGCTTCTCTGTGACATCACAAAGGGCCAGTTTTACCACGCCTTCTGAAACCCAGCGTTCAGAGCCATCCAAAACTTCTTTCAAGGCTCACTTCCAAATGCGCAAATCTTATTATCTAAAACTTTGGCATGGTTTAAAACGATAATATAACATTCTAACGACATTTATTGGTCAGAAAAGTGGAAAAAAGCATAATAGGTCCCTTTTAAAGGGAAGTCAGCTGTTCAAAAGCTGATCAAAAGTTAAAAAAAGCCCCGAAACTCTGCAAAATATATTAGTTACATGACAAGAGTATGACAGGGAAAGAGTTCCTGACCCAGTACAATCTCTGCTCGCTTTGCACCCGCTAAGCCAGGTAGGACGGGACAAAAGGTGCCCGCTGGATTTGGCGGATATTTAGGCCTTTTCTTCTTCTGCATGTGTTTGGGACCTCCACCAGGGAGGGGCGGAGCGGGAGGGAGTGTGTCAACGGGCCGGATTAGCACCGTAATCCATCAGATCATCTACAGGCCGCTGCCCAGCGCCGCCATTTTTAAATAGACAATGAGGTGACAGGTGGGCTCCGAGGGGCGGAGGGGGCGGGGGCAGATTGAAAGTGTGAATGAATGGAGCGAACACACACACACACACACACACAATGATGATGGGTAGTTTTTGATGATGTAAGAGGAAGAATTGTGCTTTTTTCACCATAGCGCCATCTGCTGGACATATCGAGTCCCTGCCCCCTTTTGACCTAATGCAAGCTGACGTTACCAGCCAAAACAAATAATGACATCTTCTCTTCCCTCATCCCATGTGACACGTTGTGTAGTGTGTGTTTTCATGGCTGATTGTCCACATCCATATCAACGTTTCCTTTCCTTTTGACGCCGTGTTTACCTCCATGCTGGTGCGGTTGCACTGGTGTGTGTCGGCAAACCAGCCGTCTCCTGTGACGCACTGATCCAAGTCCACATCCTGGATGTCCACGTCAACACGGATCACGCCTCTACATATGAACACACAAAAATGTCACTTTTTCACACACTTTGTGTTACTCACGGGTCAACAAAGAGCAAAACAGGAAGAATAACTAATAAGGTAAATATTTGACACACCAGATCGGGGGTGGGCAAACTTACTGACTCTGGGGCCACATTGGGTTAAACAATTTGGGGGGGCATCAAGCAGAATGACTTGAACACGGTGCAACAAAATGAAAACTAAGCGCTAAACATAACATATAAGCTAAAACTATTATTGCTGGGTAGTCCGTCTGCACCAACAATATGAACTATGAATAATACAACATTGGATATCAAGAGTATGTCAAAGCTACCCAGCATGCCTTGCGGCACGGATATAGGTTTTTTTTTGGCACGGGTATTGCACGTAGATATTTGTTAGTATGCCGACGTGGAAAATGACCAGTTGGTCGGATGTGGCACTAGATGGACAAAAGTATTGGGACACATCCGGTAATCAATGAATACATAAATGAGAGGCCGGACTTGAGTTGTCCCTGAATCTTCATTCTTCAGCTTAGCAAAACACTCAATTGTATGCTTCCAACTTTGTGGGAACAGTTTGGGGAAGACCCTGTCCGGTTCCCAGTGTACGCAGCAAAGTCCATAAAGGCATGCTAGGAGGAGTTTGGTGTGGAAGAACTACGACCCCGCAAAAGTCCACCTATGGACTTCAAGCTTCAAGCTGATTAAGACACCACATTGCCCTCACTTTTCACTTCCTGTAGCTGTCCCAAAACTTTTGGCGTGTTAGAAGTCCATGTGTGACATCATCAACGTGTGTGTCTGCTGTACCTGAATTCAGGTGTCAGGTCTGGCTTGAGTCCGTAGAAGGACGTGGACAAGGTGAGCATCCACCTGGGCACAAAGCGGCCATCTTGACAGTCCAGGTAGGGGGCGCTGGCCCAGCGGACCCCGCTGCTGTTGGTCACGTAGCTGTCGCCCCGGCCCCACTTGGGCGTGTCCAAGGTGCTGAGGTCATTGAGGAGGACCCTCTTGGACAAGGCGGGCTGAAGCGGACTGGACTCCGGGAACTTGAAGTGGCGGAACCAGCTGTCGTCGGGGGCGGGGGGCGGCAGGTGAAGGCGTTCCCAAGTCTTGGATAAGTCCTGCAGCACGATGGCCTGCATCTTGCTCGCCAGGCCACGACTGGCCCGGAGCACCAGCTGCGGCGCCGGGCTGGAGGGGTCGCTGTCGAAGGTGAGCAAGGAACGCCGGATGAGTCCGTCTGCCTCCAGGAGGGCCCGGACCAGAGCGTGGTACCATTCCATGTCCTCCTGCACTGTACTCTCCCGCAGGTCGCTGGCCTGGAAGATCATGTTGAGAAAATTGGCCGTGTTGGCCAAAGCGTCCAGCGCCGGTCTCAGAGGGGCGCTGAAGCTGTCTGGAAGTGGTCCGGACTGACCCAGTAGGCCGTAGGCCCGCGAGCAGCGCCTCACCTCCACTGCAGAAGAATCTCCAGTGTACAAGAAGTTCTCCGCGGGGGTCCAGTCATCCTCCAGGGGAGCTTGGGAGATATTTGTGGCCCCGCTTGCAGGTTCTGTCGGGTCTGAGGGACCTGGCGGGTCTCCTGTGCTGATGTTGTTGTTGCTCACGTCCTCCATCACATCTCCTGCTGGAGTCACCTGGGCTCTGAGGAGCGAGGGCAGCAGGAAAAACCAAACGGGGAGCATTCTGGAACTTTCTCTGGAGAGGACGTCTGCGGAGATCCTTTGTCCTCCTTCAGCAGAGTGTCACATGATGATGGAGGTTAGCAGCGAGTCCACCTGAACTGCAGCATCAGCAGGATGCTCCCCCTCGCTCAGAGTGCACCGCTCCATCACTCACCACACGCGGCACCCCGTCTTTAAAAATGACGTCCTCCAGATGGTGGCCAGAGGTCCCACTCCTTCTGAATGTTCTTCTTTTGCCTCCTCCTGCTTTGCTAACTGTTGCTCCAAAGAGCTTCCACAACCTCACTGACGCTCATCCGTCCTGCCTCCCTCTCTCCGCCTCTTTCCTCTCCCGCCTCCCTTCGCCCCGAGTCTCCCTCCAACATTCACCGTTTATGAAAGGTGATGAGAGTGGGACATCTGCTGTGTGTGTGTTTTTCAGAAATGACGGTTAATCTCTGCAGCATTTGAGATTAATCCTCCATAAAGACTTGTTGGATGCTCTGTTACTGCTCACACACATCATTGTTACCGCATCCTCAAGTGTGTGTGTGTGTGTGTGTGTGAACAGCAAAGTAACGAGGGCGTTGTGTTAAGAAAATAAAAGAAGTGTGGAGTGAAGTAGACCAGCTGGGAGATGTAATGCTGGCAAGAACTCTTGTTTTTGGTAACTATAGCAACTGATTCCTTTCCTCTATTACATGCAGGAGTAAAACATGTCAACATTTGTGGTGTTGTGCACAGATTGACAAGCATGATGGGCAAAGTGGGTAAAGACGATGCCTTCATTTTGTTTGTGGTCAAAGGTGTTTGTTGTGCTAAACGATGAGCTGACCTCACTTTGTCTTCTTTGTCCTCTTCTTCCCTCGTGATGTTGCACCGCCCCCTGTCGGCTCTTAATCAACACTTTTTAACTAATATATACGCTTAGGGACTTCATTAATGTCTTTTGAGATTGCAAAATAAACATTTTTTTACCCCACCAGAAACCATTATGACTGTGACCGCGATAAGTAAGCATTTAATATTTAAAAATTCACACTTTTGTACTCAGCGCATCGAAAACTTTGACTTTCCAAATATGAATCTTACTATTATTCCTTGTTTACACCACATTGCGCAACTCTAATGCGCAGGCTACGGAATCCCCACAGGGACAAAAGAGACGGCGATGGCGTTAGCAACCTAGCGAGCTCACTAGTTAGCTTCTCCAATTCAGTATAAACTTAAGAAAGAGGCTGCCATGGCTGACTGCATGCGGTGAAAAAGGTAATTAATCTAATGATGTGTAACATTTATGACGTCTAGTGACCAGAATACTATACATGACTTGTTTTTCAATATTATCACACAACAGGCACAATAGTAATATCATCATATAATCATAATAAAAAAACAATGAATGAATGAATGAACTCTGAACCCCAGACGTCACTTCTTGTCCGCCATCCATTCTTCTCCCCTACTGGAAGATACTGGAAGTTATGTTCTTGTTCAATTTCTTCTTCTTTTTTATTCAATGATTTGTTGTTTCTGATTGTATATATATTGTGTTAGATAATATGACCGAGAAAGTGACCGAGTGAGTGTTAGTTCATCTGTTATGGAGCTGTAATGTAAAAAAAATATTTAGGAGATTGTAAAAAGTGTGAAAAAATATGGAATTCAAATCCGTATGAACCCTGTCATTGCATCACTGCAGAAACAAAACAAAAAAATGTAAAAATATAGCGAAAGGCACAATGAGATATGTATATACAGTGTTTATATAATAAATGTATATACAGTATATGCAGTAAACCGTACAGTACGAGTGTACTGTATACTGCAGTACACCATTGCTCCTGTTTGTCTTTGCTGCCACCTGCTGGACAAACGGAAACTGCAACAACCTCCTCGCTTTGTTTCATTGTGACATCAATTATGGCTATTAATTTATGCTTTTTATTGATTTCTCTCGTGTATCTCCTGGTGGAGTCACAAGAGAGCAAAGTGACTGCAATTTTACTTTAAGTCTCTATTCGTACCAATAACTTGCATGCATACATTGTTTATCATATAATTGTAGTATTTGTAAGGCTTTTAAAGAGGCCAGTCAACGTTGAAAAAGGAATAAGGAATAAAATAGATGAAAGTATGGGATATGGTGAAGAATTAAGTGTGTCATCATCCTCTTCATCATCATCATCATCATCATCATCGAGCGGGTGGGGCCAGGCTGTGAACAAGGTGGCGTCGGAGGTGGGGGGAGGCTGTGATGGTTTGCGACCGGGGTCTAGCTGTTTGAGGCCGGACTCCGCCCGCGGTTGGCCCGCGGCAGCGACCCTGCAGAGGATGGATGCGAGCGGCTGACATCTTGTCTTTCTGCGGTTTTGTCTCCGCGCACGTTGACGGCGCGGCCTTCGCTCGCTGCTGCAGGTCGTCGCTATGTGACGTCGCCTCCTGATTGTCTCCCCGCAATCGTGACCGAGAATGACGAGCAACGCGCAGGAAATGTCGCCCGATTTCGTGCTCATGCGTCTGGTCTCCGCGGCCGAGGAGGACCGCCTGGACGCGGAGAACGGTAACGTGCCGCCGGGGGGCGTCGTGGCCGGGCTGGGCCGAGAGGTGCTGGCTCATAGCGGCGTCAAAGCCAGCTTGGATTTCGGCCGAGACGCGGGCCTCGAGCATCCCAGCGGATGCCGGAACAAAGCCCCGGCGAGCGGCTGCGGCCCCGCTGCACCTGACACGGGCCAGACGGACGGCCGAGACCCGCTGTGTGCGCCTCCTCCGCCGCAGAGCCCCGTTGAGGCCCAGGGTTGCGAGTTCGGTCCCGGAATGCGGCCTCAGCTGCTGGTCTTCTCGGATCTAATGCGGAATGGGGATGGGATCTTTGAACTGGATCGCCTGAACCAGCAGAGGAATCCTCTCGGTTTGGACCAGAGCTCCGGGGTGCCCGGTTGCTTTAACCCGGGTCTCAATAACAACACGCTGAACGCTGCTGAAGTCCAGCAGCAGCAGAACCTCCTGGATGGCACCTGGGTGGCACACAGTCCGGTCTCAGTGACCACGGAGCTGCAAGGACCCGCAGAACTCTGCCACCAGCACCGACTCCTCAGTGGCCCCCCCGAGTGGCCCTTGTTGTCAAGAGGCTCCGGCCCGCTTGCCGTCATCAGCCAGGACCGAGAGGGAGCCGTGTTGGAGCTCGCCCGGAGGTTTGGCGAGCTGGGGGTGGGAGCGGTACCAAAGATGCTCTTCAAAGCAGGTGAGCTCCCTCAGTGCGCATGTCACGAGCCCGGGTCACGCGGCGTCGAGCACACGGACGACCCCGCCGTCACCAGCGACGCGCTCCTGGTGCTGGAAGGGCTCGGGAGCGAGGACGTGGCCGGCCTGGGCCTGGAGGAGGCGCAGGACGAGGAGCGCCGTCGTGAGTGTCTGCTGACCAGGAAGCGAGACATCGTGGAGAAGATGTCCATCACTTGTTTACAAGCTGAGCTCAGCAGGAAGCCGGAAGTAGCAGCCGAGCCGGACCGGCGCCGGGATTTCGCTTCTCGCCAGGTCACCGAAGGACAATCCCGAGTGGCCGTCCCTGTTTCACACACACCGGTACAGAACTCATCTTGGGCCAGCAGTCCCGACCACAGCCAGGCGTCCACTCCTCGCAGGAGGCCCGAGAGATGCGCCAGCGCGCCAAGGACTCCCAGCGGAGCCGACAAGACTTTGAAAGTTCCGGGGAAGTCCAAGAAAGGCTCGTTAAAGGTCCGACTCAGCAGATTGTTCCGGACCAAGAGCTGCAGCGGCTCCACCCACCTTTTGGACAAGAGACCCTCAGTGGCGTCCTCGGTGGTCTCTGCGGGGAGTCTGATGGACGTGCAGACCGCCTCTGGACCTGCACTGGACTCGGACAGGTGAGTGGAGCCAAGCATCTCAGCTTTTTGTTGTTTCCTGTCCTGACTTTTCTTTTACGAAGAAATCCGATGTCGTCCTTCAGCCTCAACCAGCCCAGACTGACCCGGGCCCACAGTGCCTTCTCCCCCGCCTCCCTCTCGGCTTTCACTGGTAAGACCTGACTAACCTCACCACACCAGAAGAGGAGTAGGAAGAAGCAGAGCTTATTTAATCCTACCCCTTTTCCGTGTCTCAGTATCGACTAGTGATTTGACTAATGATGAATATAAGTGGAAAACTCACAATTACCAGCGCGCCTGAACGCTTCACAATCTATTACTGCTACTTGAGTGTGTTTATCTATCTATCTAGTATCTGTCTGTCTGTCTGTCTGTCTGTCTGTCTGTCTGTCTGTCTGTCTGTCTGTCTGTCTGTCTAATCAATCAATCAATCAATCAATCAATCATATGGATCTGCGCCAAATGGCCCCGCCCCTCGTAAGTGTTGTGTTTGTGAGGTGTAATTATCCTGGTGTGTTTATTGCCACTGCATCACATGACGTTGTTGTCGTTCAGGTTCAGGGTTGGGTTTTTATGGTTTTGGTTTTTTTCACCATGAGCACCTTTTGCTTTGCAGGTGAGACGGTGTCTCTGGTGGATGTGGACATCTCACGGCGAGGGACAAACACGCCGCACCCCCCCACGCCACCACCTCCCCCGCGTCGAAGTCTCAGCCTTTTAGGTACTTCCTGTCTGTCTCTCATATGTCACTGTCGCTTGTTCCACGGCTCAAACGTGTCGTAACTTTCACTTTGACACAAATGTAGCCATATGAATGTAGCCTTATGAATATAGCTATATGAATGTAACTATATGAATATAGCTATATGAATGTAACTATATGAATATAGCTATATAAATGTAGCCATATAAATTTAGCCAAAACGTCCAACCAATGATGCCACAACATAAACAAACACACTCGGAGCCTTTTCACTTCCTGGTTGCTGCAGGCTCTATTCTGATAAAAAAAAAGCACCTCTGCCATCTTGTGGCTGTTTTTTCAGCTTAAAGGGGACCTATAATGCTCATTTGTATTGAGTTGTGGACTCCCATAGAGCGGCTACACACAATAACCCATACAGAAAGCTTTTTGATCTTCCAGAATCTGCACCTACTCCAGCTGTATTTCCTTGGATTCGTGCTTCCCACCAAATTGGTCTGTTTTCATTTATTCCACCCACAGCCCGCCTCTGGGCATGCCCACTCCGCTGTGATTGGTCCCACCCCCAAAGTGCTTCCAAACTATGAACAAACCCCACTTTCTATTTTAGTAGGTATAGGAGTTGATAATAAATGAATAAGGTCTTTGGGGAGTGGTTAGGAGCTACTTAGGCGCTACTGGCAGCTCATGGGCTGCTGGTTGGAGACCCCTGACTTACAATGTATAAACTCAAAGAGTAGGCTCCTACAACCTGGCCTGCACTCATTTTCGGACAAACTTAAAAGCTTAATAGGTCCCCTTTAAAATGGCATCAAACGTGCTCTCTTCTATTGTAGAGTTGCATCATCACCTTTGCATCAAAAACGTAAAAGACATATAAATACGTCTTTGGTGGCAAATTAATTTTATTTTTAGAACAGGTCATTTAAAAAATGTCCTTGGGACGGCAGTTTGGACACCCCTGGTCCTTTTGTTAGGAGTCTGAAAAGTGGGGATGTTTCTTAGAAATGAGAAGTGGAGGTTGTGCAATGAGAGCGTGGCGTTCTAAGAGCGCTTTCCTGCGTTCCTGAGTCATAAATATTTGAGGGGAAGTACGTGCATTATACTCGCCATGTGAAACCAAAGCCTTTCTATGTGGTCATTCAATATTTTATAGCCTTTTGTTGACCTTCACGAGATGTTTTCTTACTTTGTGTTTTTCTGCAAGCCGCAACCTACTTCACTGTTTTCATTCATTTTCTACCGCTTATCCTCACAAGGGTCGTGGGGGTGCTGGAGCCTATCCCAGCTGTCTTATATACATATAGACAGACAACCATTTTTCGGGCGAGCCAGCCAATCACAGTGCACATATAGACAAACAACCATTTTTCGGGCGAGTCAGCCAATCACAGGGCACATATAGACAAACAATCATTCTTCGGGCGAGCCAGCCAATCACAGGGCACATATAGACAAACAACCATTCCTCGGGCGAGCCAGCCAATCACAGGACACATATAGACAAACAACCATTTTTCAGGCGAGCCAGCCAATCACAGGGCACATATAGACAAACAACCATTTTTCGGGCGAGTCAGCCAATCACAGGGCACATATAGACAAACAATCATTCTTCGGGCGAGCCAGCCAATCACAGGGCACATATAGACAAACAACCATTCCTCGGGCGAGCCAGCCAATCACAGGACACATATAGACAAACAACCATTTTTCAGGCGAGCCAGCCAATCACAGGGCACATATAGACAAACAACCATTTTTCGGGCGAGCCAGCCAATCACAGGGCACATATAGACAAACAACCATTTTTCAGGCGAGCCAGCCAATCACAGGGCACATATAGACAAACAACCATTCCTCGGGCGAGCCAGCCAATCACAGGACACATATAGACAAACAACCATTTTTCGGGCGAGCCAGCCAATCACAGATCACATATAGACAAACAACCATTTTTTGGGCGAGCCAGCCAATCACAGATCACATATAGACAAACAACCATTGTTCGGGCGAGCCAGCCAATCACAGGGCACATATAGACAAACAACCATTTTTCGGGCGAGCCAGCCAATCACAGGGCACATATAGACAAACAACCATTCTTTGGGCGAGCCAGCCAATCACAGTGCACATATAGACAAACACCATTCTTTGGGCAAGCCAGCCAATCACAGGGCACATATAGACAAACAACCATCCTTTGGGCGAGCCAGCCAATCACATGGCACATATAGACAAACAACCATTCACACTCACATTCATACCTATGGACAATTTGAAGTGGCTAATTAACCTAGCATGTTTTTGGAATGTGGGAGGAAACCGGAGTACCCGTAGAAAACCCACGCATGCACGGGGAGAACATGCAAACTCCACACAGAGATGGAATTGGAATTGAACTCGGGTCTCCTAGCTGTGAGGTCTGCGCGCTAACTACACGACTGACTGTTTTCAATTGTTTAAAAAAAAACAGACAAAGCTCCTCCCTCTTTTTACTTTTTCCTTCACTTCCTTCATTTCCTCTGTCCTTCTCTCCTACCTCGCCTCATGACTTCCTGCCATTCTTGCATCCCTCCTTCCTTGCATCCTTGCATCCTTGCTGTCCTTCCTCCAGATGACATATCCGGTCCTCAGCCAGGGCCGTTCCTAGTGACTGTTATGGGGGCGTCCCTGCAGTCCCTCCCCTTGCCACTACCCCCACCCGCCCCCCCTTCCCACGGCACCATGCAGCACAGTCTCAGCCTCAACGGTAAGACGGCGCCGGGCGCTCGGACGCGCGTCCGGGTTCGGTCTGCGGTCCTGAAGCTACAACAGGACGTTAAGATGCTTCATGTTGTGTCCATCTTGTCTCACTGTGCTTTAGACGCCTTCCTGCGAGCACTTCCTCATTCAAATCCATCGCAGGCCGACGCCCCACCTACTGTAAGACAGGCCCCGCCTCCCATGCTGTGTGCGCTCCGCAGGTCCGAGGCCGGCAACTTCACGGCCAGCCTGAGAGAGCTGGAGAAGGTACGTCTGCTTCGTGATGGTCGTATGACCGCATGTGCTCAAGTCATGTGATCATTGCTTGCCCGCAGTGCGGCTGGTACTGGGGTCCCATGAACTGGGAAGATGCTGAGATGAAGCTGAAGGGAAAACCGGACGGATCTTTTCTGGTCCGAGACAGCTCGGACCCAAGATACATCCTCAGCCTCAGCTTTCGCTCGCAGGGCGTCACGCACCACACGCGCATGGAACATTACCGAGGTGAGCGAGAACGTGTCACGTCACCTCCTCAAGTCAACTTCAAATGTCACTTTGTTGCATAAAGTTCTACCACAAAGTTTGAACCTGGAGGTCAAGTTCTAACAAAGTTCTAACGCAGAGGTAAAGTTGTCAACACAAAGTTCTTACAAGGAGGTGATGTTCTAACACGAGCTTCTAACTTGCTGTTGAAGTTCTAGAAGTGAAGTTCTCACACAAAGTTTTCTAGAAGTGAAGTTCTCGCATGACATTCTAACACAGAAGTGAAGTTCTTGCATGATGTTCTAGTTCTCGCATGATGTTCTAACACAGAAGTGAAGTTCTGGCATGACGTTCTAACATAAAATTGAAGTTCTCACATGACGTTCTAACACAGAAGTGAAGTGAAGTTCTGGCATGACATTCTAACATAGAAGTGAAGTTCTCGCATGACGTTCTAACATACACGTGAGGTTCTCGCATGACGTTCTAACATAGACGTGAGATTCTCGCATGACGTTCTAACAGAAGTGAAGTTCTCGCATGATGTTCTAACACAGAAGTGAAGTTCTAACATAGTGAAGTTCTCACATGACGTTCTAACACAGAAGTGAAGTTCTCGCATGATGTTCTAACACAGAAGTGAAGTTCTCACATGACGTTCTGACACAGAAGTGAAGTTCTAACATAGGGAAGTTCTCACATGATGTTCTAACATAGAAGTGAAGTTCTCACATGATGTTCTAACATAGAAGTGAAGTTCTTGCATGATGTTCTAACATAGAAGTGAAGTTCTTGCATGACGTTCTAACACAGAAGTGAAGTTCTTGCATGACGTTCTAACACAGAAGTGAAGTTCTCACATTACGTTCTAACACAGAAGTGAAGTTCTCACATTACGTTCTAACACATAAGGGAAGAGTCAACATGAGGCTCTTGCACTAAGCTCTAACATGAACTTCTAACTCAAAGTTCTAATGTTAAGTTCTACCATGAAGTCATGACACAGAAGTCAGGTTCTCTGTCCAGGAGCCACATTTGAAGTGTCAAGTGTCTGTGCTGCCCCCTGCAGGCACCTTCAGCTTGTGGTGTCACCCCAAGTTTGAGGACCGCTGTCACTCGGTGGTGGAGTTCATCGAACGAGCCATCATGCACTCCAAGAACGGCAAGTTCCTCTACTTCCTGCGTTCCAGAGTCCCAGGTAACTGTATACTGTGTACTGTGTACTGTCTGACTGTATACTGTTGTACACACTACTACTGTAGAGCACATAGCAGGGATGGCACAATGAGATCATTCACTTCCTGCCTGTTTGGGGGCGAGAGATGACGAAAACAGACACATGGCAATATATTGGGGCCCAGTTGATTTTTGTATTTATTATTATATATATTGTTATTATATATAGGATGTTGTGACTCCCCTGGTATATGCTGTATGTAGGTCACCATGAAATATGAATGCCTTGCATCCTCAGCATGCACTTAGCATGATGCATGTCTGTTAATGTGATGTCATCCAACATCCAATACAAACATTCAGGAATATCGTTTGTTTAGGAATATCCTCACCCTGCCCTCTTTACTTACTGCGTTCCTGTTTCCAGGACTTCCTCCAACGCCGGTCCAGCTGCTCTATCCCGTTTCACGTTTCAGCAACGTCAAGTCGCTGCAGCACCTCTGCAGGTTCTGCATCCGACAAATTGTCCGCATCGATCACATCCAGGAGCTTCCACTGCCCAGGTGCTTCCTCATTTGCATATTCACTAATACTACTACTACTACTACTACTTCTAGTCTTTCAAGAATGATGAGTGTAATGTGCATGCCAGCATGGCCAGCTATTTATGGCCGCTGCCACTATGTGAACCGTACCGGGGGTATGCTGGAGCCTATCCCAGTGACCCTACGTAAAAACGTATGCATTTTGCACCGTAAACATCATATCTGATTACATATAATGTACGTGAATAAATCCAATAAAACATATAAAACTACACATAAAATACAGTGATATTTGAGACAGGTTACTCTTACCCTACTGATGATGTTGTAATCCTGCCAATAAAAAAAGGGCTTGTAATTTATCCAATGCGTCATGGATATGCAATAAAAAAACATTGATTATGTTTAAATACATATTAAACATGTTTCTTTCCCTTTTATGTGCATTATCATGTGAGAAATCCAGTTGATATGAACTAGCTAACAATGCACATCATTGGGTCACACCTAAAAAAAACCCTGACGTTCTAACACAGAAGTGAAGTTCTCGCATGACGTTCTAACACAGAAGTGAAGTCCTCACATGACGTTCTGACATAGAAGTGAAGTTCTCGCATGACGTTCTAACATATATGTGAGGTTCTTGCATGACGTTCAAAAAAGAAGTGAAATGAAGTTCTAACATTGATTATGTTTAAATAGATATTAAACATGTTTCTTTCCCTTTCATGTGCATTATCATGTGAGAAATCGAGTTGATATGAACTAGCTAACAATGCACATCATTGGGTCACACCTAAAAAGAAAAACCTGACGTTCTAACAAAGAAGTGAGGTTTTCGCATGACGTTCTAACACAGAAGTGAAGTTCTCGCATGACGTTCTAACACAGAAGGGAAGTTCTCGCATGACGTTCTAACACAGAAGTGAAGTTCTCCATTATGTTCTAACAAAGAAGTGAAGTTCTTGCATGACGTTCTAACACAGAAATTTTATTTTTTATTTTTTGGTTTTTTATTTTATTTTTTAAATAATGTACCTCGTACCGAAGTAGGAGGTGACATGAGCATCCAATGCCATAATGGGTACCATAGTAAGTGTCAATATAGTGATATATATAGCACATCATGACTGGTTCAAGACTCCTTGGATTTAGCAAACATCAACATTTCAAGTATAACTTTGACTTTGACTACGCTGCAACATAAAGAACAACCAAAAAATATTTATTTACAAATATAACACCATGAACTATTTATAATTTTCACATGAGGAACATGTGACATGAACATGTAGACGTAGATAAGCAGTCACGTAATGATGTGTCCGTTGTGTGTGCAGGCCGCTGATCTCCTACCTAAGTAAGTTTTATTACTACGACCCCGAGGAAGAGATGTACCTGTCAATCAAAAACATCCGGGCGGCGTTGACCCCAGAGCGGGAGGCGGACTCTGAGACGTGATCCCGCCTCCTGTGAGTCCCATCATGTTGATTTTTAAAGTTCTCGCTCACGACATGTATAAGTGTAAAACTTTCACTGCGACTCCCCAGGGTCGAGTGTGCTGGTTTTGCAGTCAGTCCCTGGACGGAGGTCCCGCTTCCTGGTCCAGCTGTTTTCTTGTTGGGACCGTTGAGCAGCAGCAAGCGGTGTTGCTGCAGCAGCTGCTGTTAGGCTGGCTGGGTGGAGAACGCCACAATGAAAGACGCCAGCAGACACGAACTGAAGCCCATCCACTGGATTTCGACTGGTTTGTTTGTGCCGCCGTCCTTTCCGCCTTTCCCCCCCTGTCTCTTTTTTTGTGTCCGAAATGAGACGGCTGAAGATGCTTTCAGGGCAGATATACACACTCGCATCATCATGGTGGACCATTGCAACATTTAGCTTTGTGCTTTATTATTGTCTCCTCAGTTGTGGAATATTAATAAAATATGCGATAGATTTCATGGATTCATGCGTGATGATGGTTTGAATTCCAAGTTTTGGTTGACTTTTGAGGCAGATTGTCTTGTTTGATTGCTTTTAAGAGGTTCCCCTGTGTGTTTCCAATTATTATTATTGTTATGAGTGTGTTTTGATGTCAGGAGAAGGCAGCATTCACCAAAGACAAATGATTTAATGCAACCGCCATCCTTGCGGGTGTGAAGTTATTACTGAGTTGTTACTGATGTATAAGAGTTTCCATTATGCCTTGCTCCACAGTGTGTGTATCTGCCATGACTGACCTCTACCTGTCCACGTCCAAATGTCTTTGCTCATTTTCACAAGTTGGCTGCTGTTGTTTTTTTTAAATAAAGACAAAAATAAACTTTGAACCGTGTTTTGGTTTTATTTGACCATCGCATCTTAATTCCCAATAAACAAGAAAGCAACATTTGAGTACAGTCGTGCTACCTAGTGGTCAATTTGCTAAATTACTGTTTTATTAACTGAGCGTCTGTGTTGTCAGTCTAGCGTGAGGGTACCACCCCTCAAATCTCGCATTGGATGTTTGACACGTCAGTCAAACTGATTCCCTGCTGTAATAGGCCGTATAGCTATAAGGGACAATAGTCTTAGAAACGCCCTCTTAGGGCAACAGCTCAGAATTCTATTGGTGGAGCTTGCATCCATCGATTGACGTACCCAAATGCTGTATTACGATTTGTTGAGTTTAAGCTCAATCACCAAGACACCTCAAAGCAATTGGTAGCAACAGCCGTCAATCAACTGTGCCTTGTACGTGCATTGGTGCAGACCGGGCGGGCGGATACCTCCAGGGGCTCGGTGTTCAAGGCTCACGGACAGCGAATGTCGTCATGAGCGGTGGGTAGGAATTTAAACATTGATGTTTATATTGCATTCAGCTAGGTAAAACATCGTATTTTCGTGGCGCGGAAACACACGGAACGGTTCGGTGGTAAGAGGACGGCAGTGATAGGCGGGCTTGCGCAGCTGTGTGAAGGAAAAAACGTCGCACTTCCGGAAGAGGCTTTCCTTTTTCTGTGAGGCTATCAAAGAGTTCAACTCGCTCAGCGCTAACAACATCATGCTAGCCCCTCTTCGTTCACTTCTTCTCCTAATGTAAGACAAACATCTCCTCGCCTTAGCTATTATGATATTATGAATCAAAAAGTTATATACGTTCAGCTGTAACGGTCCCCGCGGGCTTGTTTCCCCATTTAAAACTAAGCTGCACAGCAGTAAATCAGCTTAGGCTAGCCGCTGTGCTAGTGCTAACCTGAGCACAAACAAACCAGCTTTTTAAAATAATGCGTTTTCATTTGTTATCTATATTCACCAAGACTTCTTAGTCAAGCCATTTTTCCTGAATCGTTGTCATGTTTATTATTTGTGTTGCACATTGCAGACCTTTTGCCTGTTGACTTTTGGCCGACAGTTGTTGTATTGATTTAATCGGAAAGCTAGCACAATCCAATGACATTCAATTGAAAAGTTCCAGCAAACAAACACACTGACATTTGCTATCACAATGTAACACTTCAGGATGCCACAATACAGTAGCAAACCAAAGTGAGCATCAGTATTTTTTATATATCACATTTCCAACTCTTATTGGATTGATTGTTTACGTCATGTTTTCATTGATAGTGTGTATTATGATTAATCAGCAGCATGTCTTTAAAAGTTCATGGCAACTGCTCGTTTCGTTCAAACTAGCTTTGCATCTTCGTATCTTTAGTGTATGTGTGTGTATTGTAATTGTCATAGTGTTCCAGTTTCAGTTTGGTGCCTTGTGTGTTCCAGTGTCAAAGGACAACATGGCCACCGTCGTTGCTGTCAGTCCCAGTGAATATCTTCAGCCTTCCACCACCACCACCACACAAGTGAGTTACAACCGCATATTGTTTGTGTTGATTGTTCAATTATTTGGTCGAGTAATATTTGTGTAGGGGCTGCACGGCGGTCGAGTGGTTAGCACGCAGACCTCACAGCTAGGAGACCAGGGTTCAATTCCACCCTCGGCCATCTCTGTGTGGAGTTTGCATGTTCTCTTCATAGGTATGAATGTGAGTGTGAATGGTTGTTTGTCTATATGTGCCCTGTGATTGGCTGGCGACCAGTCCAGGGTGTATGCCGCCTCTCGCCTGAAGACAGCTGGGATAGGCTCCAGCACCCCCGCGACCCTCGTGAGGAAAAGCGGCAGAAAATGAATGAATGAATGAATAATATTTGTGTAATGTCTATAAGATAGTAAACTACAGTGGAACATATCAGGTCAGTTCCAGGGTTAAACTGTGACTGTTGTCAAAAGCTTAGATACAATAATAATGGCTTTCATTTAATTGTGCGTGTACAGGACAGTCAGCCGTCTCCTCTGGCCCTGCTGGCTGCCACCTGCAGTAAGATCGGACCCCCTGCTGCTCAAGCCCCTGTCAGCACCCCCCCATCCGGGCCGCAGCCTCGTCGCCTGCTGCCCATCAAACCGGCGCCCATTGCACCCGCCCCTCCTAAAAACCTGAGCTTCTTGCAAGCAAAGGGCAATGTCATCCAGCTTCCCACTGGCCTGGGCGCCACGACCCCCGGCAGCCCGATCGTGCTCACCATCCAGCAGAGCCCGGCACATCCCAGCCCCCAGGCCCCCGGTAACATCCAATACCAGGTGATGCCGCAGATCCAGGGCGCTCAGACCATCCAGGTGATGCCGCAGGGGGGCCAGATCCAGCTCATACCGGGTACCAATCAGGCTATCATCACCACCCCCATGTCGGTACCAGCCCCGGCGACCTCTACCCCCGCCACCGCCCCTGTCCCAACGCAGAAAACTGTCGCCATCAAGCCCTCGCCCAAAGTGAAGAAGTCAAACGCCGCCATCACTGCCGCTAACATGGTGCAGCTGCCAGGTGGACTCACGCTGCCCATCAACGTGGCGACAGGAGAAGTGGGTGGGGCTCAGATCGTAACTGAGACAGCGGCCGCCCCCACTGCTGCGGGAAAGGCGCGACGAGGGAGGAAGAAGAAAGTGGTGCTGGCTGCTCAGGCTACACCTGCAGCTCCTCCTCCGCCTCTGCCGCAGGCCCCCTCCCCGCCCCCGGACCAGATGGAGACCATCCTGATAGAAACGGGAGACAACATCATTCAGGTGCAGCAACACGCCAAACGCTCTTCACTTCCTGTTCTGTCTCATGAGCAGACGTGGTAGTTGATGGATGACCTTGATGGATGACCTATTTGTGTGTGTGTGTGTGTGTGCGCAGGCGGGTAACAACCTGCTGATCCTGCAGAGTCCAGGCCAGCCGGCTGTGGTCCAGCAGGTGCAGCTGGTGCCGCCCAAACAGGATTCTCAGGTGGTCCAGATCCCTCAGCAGGCTCTGAAAGTGGTTCAAGCTGCCTCTGCCTCGTTGCCGCAGGTCCCGCAGAGACAGTCATCGACCTCCTCTGGCCTGCAGGTGGCGTCACAAGAGGCACCGACACAGGTTCAGCAGACCTTCTAACCTTCTATTTGCTTCTTGCCTGCCGTGTTTGCTGGTGTTCTATCCGCATGACCCAAAATGTTGTTTTGACATCAAATGTCGCCTTTGTCAGATCCTCTTCAAGACAGGGGCCGGCGAGTGGCGGTCTGTCCAACTCCAGGATGCGGTTTCCACGGCAACAACCCCCACGACTCCCGTAACAACCACCGCTGCCCCCGCCTTGCCGGTAGCTGGCACCAAGAGGACACAGACAGGGGTGCGGAAGGAGCGGACTCTGGCAAAGATTGCGCCCGCGGGGGGGATGATGCCGTTGAATACGTCGCAGATGTCCTCGGCGGCACAGGCAGTGCAGACCATAAGCATCAATGGCGTCCAAGTTCAGGGAGTTCCTGTAACCATCACTAACGCAGGAGGTGAGGAAACGCAAAGTTTTCCATAGAGGGGAAGTTCTCACATGACGTTCTAACACATACATGAAGTTCTCGCATGACGTTCTAACACAGAAGTGAAGTTCTCGCATGACGTTCTAACATAGAAGTGAAGTTCTCACATGACGTTCTGACATAGAAGTGAAGTTCTCACATGACGTTCTGACATAGAAGTGAAGTTCTCACATGACGTTCTGACATAGAAGTGAAGTTCTCTCATGACGTTCTAACACAGAAGGGAAGTTCTCTCATGACGTTCTAACACAGAAGGGAAGTTCTCTCATGACGTTCTAACACAGAAGGGACGTTCTCTCATGACGTTCTAACACAGAAGGGACGTTCTCGCATGACGTTCTAACACAGAAGGGACGTTCTCGCATCATGTTCTAACACAGAAGGGAAGTTCTCGCATCATGTTCTAACACAGAAGGGAAGTTCTCGCATGATGTTCTAACACAGAAGGGAAGTTCTCGCATGATGTTCTAACACAGAAGTGAAGTTCTCGCATGACGTTCTGACATAGAAGTGAAGTTCTCACATGACGTTCTAACACAGAAAAGAAGTTCTCGCATGACGTTCTAACACAGAAAAGAAGTTCTCGCATGACGTTCTAACACAAAAAAGAAGTTCTCGCATGACGTTCTAACACAGAAAAGAAGTTCTCGCATGACGTTCTAACACAGAAAAGAAGTTCTCGCATGATGTTCTAACACAGAAAAGAAGTTCTCGCATGATGTTCTAACACAGAAAAGAAGTTCTCGCATGATGTTCTAACACAGAAAAGAAGTTCTCGCATGACGTTGTAACACAGAAGTGAAGTTCCCGCATGACGTTGTAACACAGAAGTGAAGTTCCCGCATGACATTGTAACACAGAAGTGAAATTCTCGCATGACGTTCTAACACAGAAGGGAAGTTTCAACATGACGTTCTGACACAGACGTGAAGTTCTCGCATGACGTTTTAACACAGACGTGAAGTTCTTGCATGACGTGGAGGTGAGGAAATACTCAGCCTTCAAAATAAAAGTCATGGCAGCTTGGTCATCCTGGAAGGGGGATTCCCCCCTTCTGCGGCAGTTCAGGGGTGTATCGTCGTGTATCGTCCTCAGCTTGTAAAGCCTTTTGGTGCTGTTTTGTCATTCAGGGCTATGTAAATAAAGTTGACTTTACTTGACGGTGTGCATGTCATGTTGTGTGTGTGTGTGTGTGTGTGTGTTTGTTTGCCAGGCCAGCAGCACTTGACGGTACAGACCGTTCAGGGTGGGGGCCTGCAGCTGGCGGCAGCGCAGGGCCAGTCCACCATCCACATGGACCAGACGCTCACACTGGAGCTACCCAGCCACACGGGGGAGAGGAAGCGACGCATGGCGTGCACCTGCCCCAACTGTAAAGACCTAGACAAGAGGTTAGCGTTAGTCTTTTTATTATTGCATCATCATGGAGGTGATGTCATCCAGGTTTTGAGTCACGAGATTAGTGAAAGTTCTTTTCAGTGTGAGGATGTTGAGGAGTGAGGAAGGAGTAAGTCCACTGTTTTGATTCCTCCATTCCCCTTTGGAGTTATTGAACCTTTTCCACTTATGGCTTTCTTCAGGCCTGTTATTGGCTAGTGTGACCTGTCGCCTGTCACGAAATTACCTGTAACCGCCACGCTCTGTTCCTCTACGTGCAGGCCGGGCGACGTGGGCAAGAGAAAGCACATCTGTCACGTTCCCGGCTGCGAAAAGACGTTCCGGAAGACGTCGCTCCTCCGAGCTCACGTCCGTCTGCACACGGGGGAGCGTCCCTTTGTCTGCAACTGGGTGTTCTGCGGGAAGCGTTTCACACGCAGCGACGAGCTGCAGCGGCACGCCCGGACGCACACGGGTATGATGCTCCTGTACTGCCTTTTGGCGAGAGCTTTTTTTTTTTTTTTTTCATGCCTGTGTGTGTGTGTTGTGTGCTTGCAGGAGACAAACGCTTCGAGTGTTCTCAGTGTCAGAAACGCTTCATGAGGAGCGACCACCTGACGAAGCATTACAAGACTCACATAAACACCAAGAACCTGTGAGAAGACTCCGGACTGAATGCGGACAAACTCGCCAGCTCGACACTGAGGGGAGTTTGTGACTTGTCCCATAATGGGACATCCCACGCCCTCCCACACATCCCCACTGGGACTCTGTGTAGCATGATTAGAAACAAAAGCCCTCCTGGTGGATTTGAGAGGATCCATATAACCTTGCTCTGCTCGGCGGTGACTGGCCCGGAGAGTGCAGATGACCCACTCTGCTGCTTATTTATGGATCCTTGTGGACAAAGATGGTACACAGCAGCAACTCCAATGACTCCACTCTCAAGTTCCCTCCATTCCATCCAGTAGGGTTTCGAGGTGGAGAACAAAAACAGCCTGGACACCACACGTTTTTAACTGTTATTTTAAAGCATCCGCGTACAGCCACTTCATACATACCAAGCCAGGCTAAACCATTCCCGAGCCGAGATAAGCCGTACATGTTCTCCAGCATGTTCTGCTCCGAAGCATCTAAAGCGAACTTGTGACCTGAAATGATATTTGTACCTGAGTCGGTTACCTGTGTCTGTGGCTCACGGCGATATAATCATCTGTCCAGGGAAGTCGGTGTCTTCTCCCGCATTGAACGCAGTTACAAAGGCGGCAGCGGGAACATCCTGTTTGGTGCCTTTTTAAAAGCTGCCAATCATGAATGAAGATCAGCTGCGTTGCCATGGTGACTGCGTGTAGACACGCAAGGAAGAAGCATGGAGGTATGGAATGCTATTTGGGAATGAATGCAGACATGAGAGGGGCATTCAAATTTATTTAAGACTTCATGGAGGAGAAATTGGAAAAGCTGCTCTTTATAACCTGAAACAAAGATTTAGGAAATAACAGAGGACGTCTCTTTGCCTTTTTAGCGGGACGAGTCCTGGTGTGTTTATCTTCCTTGGTGGTTTGACTGGTATTTACATGTGTTTTCAAATACCAGTCAGATTCCTTTGACCGAGTTGAAGATTATACAGCAGGTAAATTCAATATTGTACACATCATCATTTTTCTTATTAAATATAGGTCCTATTGACAAGAATTTTTCACCAGCTGTCGTAAATAACTTACAGTAGATCCCCACTATTTGTAGGCTTCCGGTTTGAACTGGGAAAGGGGAAAAAAAACATAATTGAGACAGCCGTTATTATCATCCCCCTAGCTTGACATCCTCCGATTTTGGCTCAACATTTGCAATAAAAGTGCCTGTTGTAATTATTAGATTATATTCCGCTCCAAAAGCTTCCCCTCTCATAATAAGAGACAAAGAGAAGTGCATAAAGGCATGGAAAAAACATCTGAAACAATGAAATTCCCAAGCCATCCTGCTGCCCCTCGTTAGTGTAAATTAAATCAGCTGGTTCAGTCCCACATAAAGCGTCCTTATTAATGCAAAACCGTGCTGATGGTTTGTGTAGAGAAAGATATCTAAACTTCTGAATGTTCCAAAGAGCACTGCGGGGGGGCGTAGATGACCAGGTCAGCTTTCTTTCAAGGGAGTGACATGCATTTTAAACGATATATTTACAGCGCTGAGGAAAAAAACGGTGTTCAATACTTACCCACTGTATATCCTACTGTAGACGTTGCCAGTATTAGCCTGTACATTGTTGCTGTACAGTCAGACATTTAACCACTTCAAACCGCTTCTGTGAGCTGCAAGAAGTCCGTTTACCTCAAGTGTTTCAGTGTCGTATCACTTAAACAGCCACGCTTTGACTGGTGCGCATAAGCTATCGGAAGGCGGGCAGACATTTGCAAACATAAATCCGAATATCGGTTGACTTGTTGTGACAATCACAATACAGGACGCAAAGCAGGCCTGCGGTCACTTGCTATTTGATAGCTTTAATTCCACACCAAGTCCAAACAGCGCTTGTCCGTGTGCCCCAAAGAGTCACAATGACTTCACGTCACTTTGCTTTTCTCTGTGCTCGATGACACAAGGTGCGGGAGGGAGATGCGGAACCTGCTCATATTTATGTTTGTATACTTCCTGTTGTATTTGCAGTGTACTCGGTGTAGGACATGCTGCCCGTGCTGTGCTTGGCCCGAAGGAAAAAGGACATTGTACAGTGTGTATGGATGCAAATATAATGTGACTTTGTATAGCTTCGTTCCTGCTCTAGATGTTTTTTCTATTGAATGAAAGATGCCTTAGACAGCTGCACCCACTATTTAAATTGTTTCTGATTTTTGTGTTCTTAACTTATGTTTCATGCTGATGTGACGTGCACTAACACGAAACCACCCCGATGTGTACATTGATTATTATAATAACTAAATGTAAACAACCCCCCCCCCCCCGATTGACATTTTGGTTTCTTGGTTGCTGTGAATTGATTGTTTTTCCTTTTACGTCAAATAATGTCCCCGCTGCCAACTGTGTATTTCAAGAGAGCCCGGAAAACCAGCAGCTAATTTTATACAGTGTATAAAGGTGCTACTTTTCTACAAGCAGCCCACAAATAAACAACTTAAAAGTAGTTTGACACCCTGTCTTTATTTAGAGTACTACCTAAACACTGTCAAAAGCAGATAGATTCTACTATTTGGTACATTAAATGTTATAAATTTATCCAAAACAGTTCATTATCTGCTCGCAGTAGTGTTGTTTTTTGCGTTAATCAGATTTGAGCTTCTGTGTATTGCCATTGGTGGTGGGCAAAACGGTTCATTTCAGTGAACCGTTTCATTCAGTAAAAAGATCCGTTCATTTCGGTCGGTCTCGGTCTTTCAATCACCTAACCCCACCCATCCACAGAGCGAGGCGCTACGATAGGCTAAGACAGGCAATCACGCAGATAGTCCCGCCCTGCAAAAAGGAACGATGAACTGACTCTCCAGAAAAAAAGCATTTGCGACTGAACGGGTAATTTAGGGGCGGTGACCTCGTTCATTCCTTTCACAAAAAAAGAACTAGTTCTTTTTACCCGTTCGTTCATGACCGACACACCACTAATTCACCACGATATCAGTAGTGTTGAACATCATAACAGGTTTGGGGAACCACTTCTTAGAATTTTGTATTTAAAAGCAAGCGACACAAGGAATATAACATCGGTAAGTCATTTTGCTAGCTGTTAGCACAGTGTTAGCCACACTGTAGTTGAAAGTTTTCATCAATGTGAAGTTTCCCAACGTTAAAGTTCGCCATTTTATTTATTTTTCTGGACTATCCATTAATCGGAACTTGTTGCTCCACTTTAAAAGAAAAATGTTTGTAACTGACTTTGGCAGCGTTCAGCGTTCAGTCACGTGTAGCAAACGTGAACGCCATTGCACCTGCTTACAGCGTCGCTTCATTATAAGCTAGCATTAGCTTGGAAACATAAGATGATGGCTGTGTCATTTGAATTCCACGAAGATTGCAGTGCAAGCATGCAGTTATTCCAATTGCGGGAATTCGGTGTGAAGCTTCTTGAAGAGCTCCAGAGGCAGCAAAACAGTGCACAGTTCTGCGATGCACTTTTGCAAACTGAGGGTGAGGCCAATAAAAAAACACCACAACCACTTTAGGTCTGTCACGATAATAACACTTTGCTGGATGATAATTGTCATTGCTGATAAACACTATTATTGTCAACATTATTTTTAGACTTTTTTTCCACGATTGTAATGATAATATATGGCATAATAATGGCTTTGCGCATTAATTTCCACACGATTGTACAGGTTTAACGTGATACTATTAACTATAGGAACACGTTTTCAATTCAGTGGTGATTATTCGGCTCGTCTTTTGACAATAAAATAACATCCGGTCCGAGTCTGTGTTTGTTGCTAGAAACTCATCTATTTGAGTACTGGTGCTCGAAAGGAAATACTTTTGATTAGTTATACATCGGGTTCTTTACCTTGTGAGCACTGGTTGTCCTCTAAGTAAACAGTCATATCAGAAAGTCAAAGATTTACTGCTCTTAATTTGAAGTTCCACCGCAAGCATCCTCTGAGTACGGAAGTAACGCGAAATAACACAAAACGTTTGCTAGCTCTTTATAAAATTCGTCATTTTTTCCCGTGGCTATAAAATGAACAAACAAAAACACCCCAATCAAAATGAAAATGTTGCTTTAGCAAAACTTACAATTACAATATTTCCAATTCTCAATCAGTGAATATTGGAAAACGAACGTCATTGTGTGTCAATGGAGACTCATTTGCATATACAATGTTGCGCTAAATATGCAGTTTACTTTAAATGAGTCAAAGTATATATTCTCGATGCACCAAAATGTACTCTCATTCGCTGGTACACCTTATATTTTAATGACATCATGCAGTTAATCTATTTATTGATTGTCGTGACAGGCCTACAAAAACAAACAAAAAAAGAACACATTGACTGAACTTTAAAGCCTTTTCTCATCTTGTGTCAGGTATCTCCGTACCCGTCCACAGCTGTGTCCTAGCAGCACTGAGCCCATACCTGTCTCAGCAGTTAGCAGCCACCCCGTCCCCTCCTTTCGGACAGAAGCGCCGGCTCCCACTTCACGGTCTGAACACCCACACCCTACTGAAGATGGTCGGTCTCCTCTACTCGGGAGAAGTGCAGGTGAACGAAAGGGATGCGAAGGATGTGATGGCTGCCGTCCACAAGTTTGGGATGACACCCCTTGTGGAAAGACGCGGGACCAGAAAGGAGGTGGAACCCAGAGAGATTGAAATGCGAGATGCACAAGTGCAGGCCCGCGTGAGAGATGCTGTGGAAAATAGGAGTCCTGTATCTACGGAGGCCCAGTGGGAAAATCAACCTCTGACCCCAGAGCGTGTCACTGTTCCACCCCAAAGCATCCTGCCAGACTTGCACCAGTCTATAACGCATCCCACCTCAAATACAAACATCTCCCATGATGCATCTACTGATTCCGGCCGTGTGCCGACTCGAGGTGGGCAAGACACGGGTGGCGAGAACATGCCGGAAGATGAAAATGCCAACTCGGCACCGAGGAGGTCCGCCAATATCGCAAAGAAGAACCTGGCCAAGATGGAGCAGTTGCACAAGAAGCAGATTTCTGTCAAGGTGAGGAAAGGTAGCAGGGGTGTCAAAACTGCGGCTTGAGGGGGGAGATACATGCGTTCACATTTAGCGTCTCCAAAAGCGTCCAATAAGAGCAGAAATTTAGCTACACTTGTAGAGTGGCATGAATACAGAGCCCAGGGGTGTGCCCAAGTTTTTCCATATTTTTTTTGATATTTTATAAGATATGCTAAGAAGTTTTATATATTTGAAGAAAAAAACTGCATGGCCTTTTAGTACAATGCTTTTTTTCCCCAATTTCTGCTGTTTTTTTATGATTAAAAAATACTGTTTTCTCTTAATAGTTAGATTTCATTCTTGTAAAATGACACCTATTTTTGTCATTTGACACCAAATTTTCCGACCTTCTAAATATGTTTTTTAGCGTTATTAGACATGAAATAACACCCCTATAGTCACCTTTATACTCCTATAACCCAATATAGTAGAGTTAATGCCCGAAAATATGATCTCAATTAGACTCATGTGTGTTAGCATCTGTAAAGTTAATTGTTTTTCCTTTTTTTTTTTTAACGTCAGGTTTCTGTACAGTACTTCCTGCGGTGGCTGTTGTCCCCTCAATGTAACAGTAAAATACTACATATCACATGTCCCTAAATGTGTTTTCACCTCACATTTATTAGTATGTTTCGAAAAACCGTGATCGAGTCAAGTTGCGAAATTTGAAGCGCAAAGCGGTGAGGGGATGACCCTGCTCACGTAATCGCATGTCATCTGGGATTTGTCGTCTAGGTGACGCTGAGGAGGAACAAGAGCAAGACAAAAGGACACACATGGGAAGTGGTGTCCATGCAAGAAGATGAGCAGACGATGTCGTTTGCTTCCTTGTCTCAGGTAAGAGAAACAAATCACATACCAATAACACGTATTGTCGATACTCTACGTATGACTGCATTGTAGAGTTGCTGTGTAAGGACTGGATCATGCTAGCTTCCATGGAGAACAACGTCATGTTGATGTTTACCCTCTTCCTGATTTCTTGAATGTTCTTAAATGTTTCAGATCATCAGACAAATTTAAACATTAGTCAATGACAACACAATTGAACACAAAATGCAGTTTTTTGTTCCCCCAGAAAGAAAGTAATTAAGATCTATTAGCTATTTCTAAAGCTTTGGGACTCCAGCAAACCACAGTGAGAGCCATTATCCACAAATGACGATAACCTGGAACAGTGGTGAACCTTTCCAGGAGTGTCCGGCCAAATGCAAAACGACCCCAAGAGCGCAGCAACAACTCATACAAGAGGTCACGAAAGACCCCACAACAGCATCCAAAGAACTGCAAGCCCGCCAGAAAAATTGGCACGACCTTTTTAAAAAGCCTCCAATGTGGCCGAATGACAACAATTCTGCAAAGTCGAGTGGGCCAAAAATTCCTCCACAGCGCTTTAAGAGACTCATTGCAGGTTATCACAAACGCTTGATTGCAGTTGTTGCCGCTAAGGGTGGCTCAACTTATTAGCTTTAGGGGGCAATCGCTTTTGTAGCTTTGGATGTTTTTTTCACCCTTAATAATAAATGTGACGTAATGACTGCTGGGAAACACGGGTCCCGGGTTGAGACCCCTGCTCTAAAACCGGTGTAGTAGCTAAAATGCTTAGTGAAGCCAGCTTCCTTGCTAACTTTGATAACTGGGGAAGCTCGCTTCGTGTTCTACCACAATGTGCTTGTAGGTACTTGTCTCATTGCAGTGTTTAGGTGTTTCATTCAAACGTTTGTATTTTATTTGTCTCAATAGCACCATCTGCCAAGTAGTGCACAGCACGAAAGTATGAATTATGTTGCTCATGAACTACAAAACATTGATGCATCATGACAATTGTTCTGTAATCACCTTCAGGCACAGGATGTGGCAGAAAAGACTATATCGATATCGAAAAGTGTGATATGGAGTTATATTTCATGAGAACGGTGATTATCTCTCCATAGGAAGACTCCAACCTCCAACAGAAAGAAGTGGCCGACATCCAGCCCGCATCCTCCACGGCCCATCCACCCCCCAAGTCCGCAACACCTCCATCCCGCCCCGACGCCACGCCTAACCCATCACACCGCAGCCATCGCACCCCCCCACACCAACCGGAGCAGCTTGACTGTGACGGCCCCGCAGGAGAATACGAAGAGCAGTTAGAGAAGATGTTGGAGGACATCATGAAGGGCCTGAACATCCTGCCCAACGTGGGGGTTCCAGAGGGTGAGGCGGGTCACCGGAAGATGCTTGCTGATGTACCGGCACCGCAATGCCCGTCTGAGCGGAACCTCGGGATTGAAAGCGAGCAGCCGTCGGCACACAGAGGTGATTTAAGAACGCTGGCTTACGTCAGCAGGCGGTGAAAAGCAACACGGTGTAAACACGCTAGCACACACGCACGTACACACGGCTACAGTCGGCTAGCCTGGCCTGTTTCCATTCCCGCTCCATAAGAGGAGGGAGGTGACATTATGGAGTTTTTATGAATTGATTATCCTGTCTATGCTTAGGTGTCGTCCTTAGTAGTCTACACACGGCCCCATTATGATGGCTTTATGAGCGAGATGGCATCAAATCTCCTGCTGGAGGCCCAAATATGTATCAGTACTAGGGCTGTCTTTAATTAACGATTTTCATCAAATCTGATACGTTTGATTTTGTCCACAAAAACACAAAACTGTACCTTTTTTAAAAAAAAAAAAATAAAAAAAAAAAATTATTTATTTCGGGATGCAGAAATGAATTCACATAAATACACAGCACATATTAGAAAATGGGGGCGGTCGAGTGGTTAGCGCACAGACCTCACAGCTAGGAAACCCGAGTTCAATTCCACCTTCGGCCATCTCTGTGTGGAGTTTGCATGTTCTCCCCGTGCATGCGAGTTTTCTCCGGGTATTCCGGTTTCCTCCCACATTCCAAAAACATGCTAGATTAATTAGCCACTCCAAATTGTCCATAGGTATGAATGTGAGTGTGAATGGTTGTTTGTCTATATGTGCCCTGTGATTGGCTGGCTCGCCCGAAAAATGGTTGTTTGTCTATATGTGCCCTGTGATTGGCTGGCGACCAGTCCAGGGTGTACCCCGCCTCTCGCCCCAAGACAGCTGGGATAGGCTCCAGCAACCCCCGCGACCCTCGTGAGGAAAAGCGGTAGAAAATGAATGAATGAATGAATATTAGAAAATGGAGAAAACCAGCATTTCTGCCACCTTGTTTTTTAAATATACTTTATTTTTTCAATTTTTTTTTTAAACAAAGTGGTAGAAAATGAATGAATGAAAACGTCAACATTAATACAAACAAACTCAAAACAAAAAGGGGGCACTGGACATACACAGTATCCAATTTAGTTATGTCCCATTCCTTGTCATGGTGCAATTTGAGTCATTTCCTTGGTTCCATATTGTGTATTGTGTTCATCCCACAAAGCCAGTACTCCAGTACCGGGGGTCTTGGACTAACGCCTGGCTTGTGTTGTTTCTTTAGCTCAGGACCAGCTCGACCGTGAACGTGTTCCAGGCTACGACCCCGGTGGCCTGGTGGTCCGTCAGCAAGGACTGACGGGGGATCTCTCCGCTGAGGAATCAGTGGGGCAGACCGATGGCTCGGTCCACATTGAGGCCTGTCATAGCCGTTTGATTCCCCACAGAAGCTCTGCAGACTCAGCTTTAGTCCCGGGTTCTGATGAGGGAGTACAGAATCGACACTACTCGTCATTCCAGGACAAGCATCCTCCGCAGAACCCGCGCTTCTTATCGGCTCTAGCTTCCAATCCAAATGACAACCAGCCCTGGTCTTTGCTTTCCTTGCCCTGCGTGGATGATTTGCGACTTCCGAGGTGCCTTTCTCCGATAGACCCGTTCACCTCGTTGGCAGTCGATCAGCCCGTCACCGACATCAAGCAGCAGTTGTCTTGGTTGACAAACCCGTGGCTCACTGAGCAGTCGGGACTTCTACATTTCCCTTTTGCTGACGGGGAACACAAAAGGCCACCTCGATGGAACCCAAGGCCGATGCGATGCCTGGACCATCAGCAGAGCAGACCCTGGAGCAGACCACCTCCAAACCGTGTGTGCCAAACTGTCGCAGAAAGGAAGTCCTACCCTACTAGGATGAAGAGAACTGCGGTACGGAAACAGGGTGTCGGGAAGGACGGTCCCGCATCTCCGAAAAAGCGGCGGGTGCACACTGATGACGATGTAGCAGATGCTGCTGGTTCAGTCCATTACGGGATCAAACTTGAGCAAGGCATGAGGTTCTGTTCGGTTAGTTTGGCACAAAACAACATCCTGGCAAAGGAAAGAAATATGTCCTCCCAGGGAGTCCAAAGCAGGAGCGTCGGACTTCCCAACGCTAGCCAAGCTCGCGTCAGGACCAGGAGAGCCGCCAGAAGAACAAGAACTCCAGAGCCGCAAGAGAGCACCTCGGATGGAAAACCCACAGCCAGAAGACGCGCTAAAGTCCCTCCCTTGAAGAGGAAACGAGGGTGGGCGCCAAAGACCCCCACCGTCCCTCTCGTCATTTCAAAGGGCCAAACCAAGGAGCCGAACCATTCAATCAAGATGGAGCCCGACAACGGCACGGGGAAGCCGAAGTGCCAAAGTACGAGCCAAACGGCGGCGGCGGTGATGCCGGTTCCATCAGAGAAGAGTACGGCGGCTGAGACGACACCTGATAATCACAATCACCAGCAGGGTACCTTTTTTTTCCTTGTCCATTTTCCTGCCAACGTAGTTATGATAATTGAACGTTTTTAAACGCCTCACTGATAATGTTTCATTATTAGCGGCGAGTATTTGTACGTTTATACTTCAAATATGTTCATCTGAAATCGAGTGAGAACCGACATGAGGATTTGGGTAAATATTAGGGGTGATAGCGCCAAATCTACTGTGTTTAAGATAAACGATGCCTTCAGATGCCTTGCGTTTGTTTTATGCACCACAGGCAACAGCCAAGGTTCCTCTCCCGGTGACGGCGAGGAACGTCCACACCCGAATGATCAGGACCCCGCCGCCACCAGGTCAGCAGAGATCCCCGTCTGCAAACAAGACGACGAGGAAATGGAGGTGGATGTTCTGCGGTGCTCTCCGGATAAAGTGCCTCTCGTCAGGCAGCGTGAGAATTCTAATCCGCTCCATCACACCGACGTCACCTCAGAAGAGGAGGATGAAATCGATGTGATTGGATGACAGGTCAGGAATTGACGGTCTCCATGTACTGTCTGTTGTTCGGGTTTTAGTTTAATATTCACAGCTATGCAACTTTTGTATAAAAAAAAAAAACAGACTTTTATATCGTAACTGTTCCTCCATCCATTTTTTATTGTTCTCTGTTTGTTTTGTATATTTTGTGTTGTCTGTTGGAATTATTCCAAGTATTTTTGTATCCTAAAATTTAAAATAAACCTTATTTGACGTTGGACCGGAAGTTGTGTTCCTCTGGCAGAACCGGAGGGGATTTTTAAAAAAATCGTTCGAATTAAAATACGGGAAAATATTAAAATTAAAGGGGACCGGGACGGAAATGCTAAATAGGGTTAGCTTGTTTGGTTTTTGCACGCTATTTCTCAATCGTTGGCATCCATTGAACACAACAAATACATTACAACAGAGGGCGCTGTGTCTCCCAGCCTGACTTGAATGCAACTTTATTGACACCGGAAACAGCGGCGGTAACAGACTGCACGTGTATACGTATTATCTGAAGGTTATAGAGAAACACCGGTGAGAAATCTCATCGTTTCACTGTAAGAGAACCACGACATTTTATTTGTAGTTGAAGAGGTCCCGGACTACAACACTGTCATGGATCCCATGAAAGCGCAGCAGTTAGCGGCAGAGCTGGAAGTGGAGATGATGGCTGATATGTACAACCGGTAAGGTACCGACAAGCTAACGTGAGCTAGCTTGAGTGGTCAGGCTAGGCTATATGTAGCTAGTCATCTAAAACTACTCTGTTATGCAAGTATACATTGTAATATTGTAAACATTGTAACATTAACTCAGATGATTTCTGCCAGTGTGTATGCAAGCTATTTAGATGTTTCTGGGTAATGGCTGCATAAAACATCCACCTCCTAGCTGTGTTGAAGCTGATAAAGCAAATTAGTCCAATGGCTAAGGATATTTCTCCGGATTTTCACTTTCGACGCGTTCATATAAGATTCGAGTGTAACCAGATCTCGCGAGATGAAAACGTGAAAGAGTTTTCAGTCAGGAAAAAGGCTTGTTTTTTTAAATATATTTGTTATTATTTATTTATTTTTGTTTTGTTTGTGGAAAATGGACTTGTTTCTGTGCAAAATGTATCCGTTATTCCATATAATCAATTTGTGAGGAGAGAAATTGTGTTTGAACGTCCATGAATCCAGTGCTTGCTTGTGAAAAAGGGATAACTTAATAGGTAACTTAGAACATTTAAAATTACAAGTCAGCGGGAACTTGAGGCCACCACATTTTCAAACACAAGGTTGGGGAAAAACAAACCAAGGACTTTTGTCACACATCAGACATTTTTTTGACCCATTTGATTTTGAACATATGGTTTGGAGAGTTTCAAAGTCATTGGCATTGAATCCTCCTTTCTAATCATTGTGTTCCTCTTAATATACTCTGTTTTATTTCTCCATAAGAATTTAATGTAGTATTGATGGTGGAGGATGTTTTTCTGTCAACATATAGTGAATAGGGCAGGATAAACAATTCTAGAAATCCCATCAGCCTTGGAGAGCATAGCAAAAAGGCTTGTGGGCACTAAACCTGGGATGATGGTAATTAGTCACACTATAAATGAAAATGAACTGGATAATTTTGCCGGACTGAATATTCACGTGCATGGTTTTATGATTTCATGTCCCGCCTCCAAACAGGCAGGAAGAGAGGGGTCACTCTCTGCATTGGTTTGTTTGTGGTTTAAAAAAGAAGCGACAGAAGAACATTCATTCTGAGTTCTAAACTCACTTTTTGCTCATGCGACATGGCTAAGTATTCAAAATTTTCCCACAAACCTCCACTGCCACCGATAGATTGCATTCCTGTGGGAAACATGATGATAAAACATTTAATATCTGTACAAGTCAGTTTAAATATAATTTGTGGAGTATTATATCATCAAAATGTTGTTTTATAGTACATGTTTAACAACCTCAGGCCAAGTTGCCCTCTTTAGTGTATTTAGAATTATAGTTATTTTAACAATATAATAGCCACCTATTTCAGGGGGTCCCAAAACCCCCGAAAAGCTTGCGTAATAACATGGAAATTATAGCATTTGACATTCCGCTGTACCAAGTGTCCCCCATTCTTTCCAGGATGACCAACGCCTGCCAAAGGAAGTGTGTCCCCCCGCTTTACAAAGAGGCGGAGCTGACCAAGGGCGAGTGTGTGTGCTTGGACCGCTGCGTGGCCAAGTACCTGGACCTCCACGAGAGACTGGGCCGCAAGCTGACTGAGCTCTCCGTCCAGGATGAGGACATGATGAGGAAAGCGGCCGTGGGCAGTAGATAAAGATGAGACTGGGATGAGATGGGAAATCATAGCTAGCGTGGTTTTCCGATAAATTGGTCGAAGGTGATGGAGGAGAACTTTGTGGGCTGCACCTTCCAAGCTCATCAGAAAGTGGACTCGTATGTTCAGCCAAAAGTGGACTTGAAATATGAAATATGAAACATTGTCTGGTGTTTGAAAGCAAAGTGAGAAGTAATAGTTGGAGACTGTCTTTTTTTTTTTTTTTTTTTTAAACCGTTCTCTCCGCCCCAGGACAGCACTTTCCAATCCACCAATCACAGGTGAGGTGCGTTCACTGACATAACAGAAAACACGAGCAGGTGGCTCACATGTACTGATATGGTAAGCTAGCTCTCGGGTACACGTCTGTTACTTTATACAAGTCGTTTTCTCAACCCTGCTGATGTTGTGTACAATGAATCCGGTGATTCGAAATAAATGAATAAAATAATGAATCGAATAAAATGTTCATCATATCAGCTGTAGTATGAGTGACAGTCGTAATCTGCAGCGGATATTAACATTGTTATTGCCGATAAGAAATGTGTGCTTGTACCTTTAAGACAAACACGAACAACAGATGGGGAGGAAGTGAAAAAAAAGTCTCTTTCGGTTCCCCGTGAAAGTACTTCTACTTGTACCTGCTGCATGGAAAAGGGAAGTAAAGACTTTTAGTGCCGCTTGTGTCCTTCAGGTGGACAATATTCGACCCTTTTTTGTGCCAGGGCGGACACGGTAAGTCACGCTAACGCTAGCTTGATTGATTGATTAGCTAACACCTTGTGATTCAGCACCGTTCTTTATTAACAAAAGTCCCAAAGTTCCAGTGTGTAGGGGCGTATAAATGATGGAAATAAAGGTTTAATGTGCTATCCCGAGTTAACACAGCATTTAAAACTATATTTGTAAGTGTTTGCAGCTACCTACTTCTTACAAACCAATGATATTATCGGTACTGGATCAATTGGGATGTTCGTGTTTCACACAAAGTAACAAAAGCTATCTTACAAGTAAACACTAGATGGCAGTAAAAGCACATTTTCTCAACTAACCCATTGTCATTTTACTGTATAGTAATCCCTCCATATACTGTACCCCCCCCAAAAAAAAAACACTAGTATTTTGGTTTAAACTTAGTGACGTAAAATATAAATATATAGCGTATTTTGTCTACTATATTGGGTAATACATGTGTGTAGCCATTGGAAGCCAAAAGGAAGTACGCTGTCCTGAAAAAAACTGGAACTGCTAAGATGCGAGTCTTTGTTATCTTATTTATGTCTAATATGCCTTACTTTCTGATTATGTAAAAGTTTAGGATTATAGTGAAGTTAATGATGACTATAGGGGTGATGTTTCTTGTCTTGAGGGCTCTAGTAATGTTAAAAAATCTATTTAGGAGATCGTAAACAGTTTTTTTTTGCTGTAACTGAAATATTCGCTTTATTAATATTATGAACTCGGGATTACTGTATCATAACATGCAGTACCAGAGAGGATGACATTCAAAATCCGGGTAATGCATATTCATCTAAAAAATCTAAATTTACAAGAAAAAAAAAACTCGCAAAAGGGGGCACTTATTTGACCTTTGGCCTTGGGCATGTGGAGGGGGCGGGGTGAGGAGAGAAGGGCTTGATATGCTAATTTATTTAGTTTTGCTGCCACATCGTAAATAAAAGCTTGTTTGAAACAAGGCGAAAGTTTGGAAATTTGTGACTTTTTGCGAATTTACAACTTCATTTTTTAAAATAATAAATATGCGTTTTTATTCTTGGGAATTTGCGACTTAATTCTTGTAAATGTACATTTTTTTCTTGTAAATGTACAACTACATTCTTGAAATCTCATAATATATTTATTTTTCAATAACACTTCATTATAGGTTAGAGTTGGACCATCTAGAGCGAATTCATGACACCAAGGTTCCACAGGTTCCACTGTGTACTGTGTACTGTATACTGCTTTCTGCCCACTAGATGGCGGCAATGGACGTCCAGCAGGAGTTTAAAGACGCCGATGAGATTCTAGCGCCCCCCAATGGCCCTATGAATGAAATGCTGGACGTGGGGCAGGAAGAGCAGGTGACATTTCTGATGTGATCATTACACTTTCCTGTCATTTTAAAAATGTCATTAATTTTAAAATCTTATTTAATCTAAACAAATTGTGTTTCTGTTTGCCAAAGATGGAGGAGTTTCTGGGCCCGCAGGCAGAATACAACGAGGAAGAGGAGGAGAGAAAATACTACAGACGGAAGAGATTAGGAGTCATCAAAAATGTGGTTGCAGCCAGTATCGGAGCCATGATGGTGTACAGCGTGTACATGGGTGCGTACGGTATTTGTGGCGGTGTGAGTGAGTGAGACAAGCGCACACGTTCCTCATCGGCGACGTGTGTCCTCCAGGGTTGCTGCAGATGCAGCTCATCCTCCATTATGACACGACCTACCGGGAAGTCAAGTACAGCAACCTGGGTCTGGAGGACATTGATCGTATGATGCAGAGGGGCATCAACGTCACGCCCGTCGTGGCCCTGCTTTATACACCTGTTCTCATCAGGTACACACACACACACACACACACATTGAAGTCAGACCCTTGCTCATGTGTGTAAACCTTCATCTTAGGTTTCTAGGAACAAAGTGGATGATGTTCCTCGCTTCAGGAATCTATGCCTTTTTTGTCTCCACCAATTACTGGGAGCGCTACTACACTCTGGTTCCCTCCGCCGTCGCCATCGGCGTGGCCATCGTGCCTTTGTGGGCCTCCCTCGGAAACTACATCACGAGGTGAGACACGTGACAAACAGGGACCGTGGAAGAGGTTCCACCGGACTGGAGGTAAACTTTCAGGATTGGTGAGCAGTACGTGGAATATAGCGAGGCGCTCACGTCTATAGGACCAGTATAGGACCAATTATAGGGCTGGTATTGTGCAAGCCAATACTGACGCCATCTTAGTAATCCCTCCTTTATGGCGGCTAAATTGGTTCCAGACCCCATCATGATAAGTAGAAGTAGAATCCCTTATTTTTATTTTTATTTTTATTTTTATTTTTATTTTTATTTTTATTTTTATTTTTATTTTTATTTTTATTTTTATTTTTATTTTTATTTTTATTTTTATTTTTATTTTTATTTTTATTTTTATTTGTATTTGTATTTGTATTTGTATTTGTATTTGTATTTGTATTTTCATTTTTATTTTAAAAACAGTAAACCTGTTTTTAAATCAGTTTTTAACATTATTAGAGTCCTCTAGACATGTAATAACACCCCTATAGTCACATTCACACTCTTATTACCCAAATAAAATAAACACTACCAAATAGCCAAATAAAATATCAACTCATTCAATTCCGATCCCAACAAGGTACTGATGCATTTGCCAACATCCAGGTTACCATGGAGACTGAAGCGTTCTTTTGGAATGATGCTGACTTTGTTGTCGTCATGTCCTGCCGTCTCGCACGCAGGATGGCACAGCAGTACTACGAATACGTCAACTACAAGGAGGAGCACGTGCAGGACCAGAAGAAGATTCCCAAAGGAGCGTGCCACAAATACATCATCATTTTCCACTCGGTCTTCAGTCTCATCTTCCATGTGAGTAAAAACATTTCCTCAGAGCAGACGTGAAAAGGCCTTAATGGTCACACACATCCATGTCTATTCCAGGGGTCTCAAACACGCGGCCCACACTACTTTGAGGCCCCCGCCTTGATATGAAAGTTTAATGTTAGTGCGGCCCCTGCAAGTTTGATATGGATGCTGTATGGTATCATGTACCCAGAAAAAATTATTACGTTTGATTAATGTTCATGTTAAAGGTTAAATAACTGTTAATAGTTATCCTTCCTATCCGTGTGGAAGTGGTACGTTTTTGGCTATTTAAGTTTAAAGGAAATAACTTGAAGGCTACCGTTTAGGTCGCTAGCTCTCTAGTTTGCGAGTTAGCATGTGTCTCAAGACCCTGCAGTTGTGCAATATGTTGTAAATAAAAAGAGTATAAATGTGACTATAGTCGTGTTTTGTCATGTCTACAGGGCTCTAATAATGCTTTGTTCATTTTAATCTGAAAAAAATAATTTGTCTACCCACCAACTATATGTGGTTTCTTAAGTTTTTATTATTTGCCGTTTTATTATAATTATTATATTTATTTATTTATTACTGATTGATTGATTTTCTTTGTTCTTGATTTGTTTATTTCTTTTTCATCTTATTTTGTGTAGAAAAATAAAAAGTAAGATATTTGTGAACAGTGGAATGTTTTATCAGAGCTTTTCTTGTAGAAAATTGGAACCAAAGCAAAGTTTTTAAATTTTTTTTGTTTTTAATAAATGCGTTTTTTTTTGTTTTTTTTGGAAAACCTGATGTGGCCCAGTCTCACCCAGACCCTAGCTCCAGTGGCCCCCAAGTAAATTGAGTTTGAGACCCCTGGTCTATTCCCACATTGAGTTATTTTAGCCGTCTGTACTCGGCGCCACCGCAGGGGGGCGCTAATTCCCATTCATCAATACACCGTCACTGACTGACTGACTGACTTTTCTGTTGTTCTCACCAGCTGAGCTTCATCTTTGCTGAGTTCCCCACGTGCTTCTTCCTCAACGACCACCTGCTCAACAACGACCACGATACCTACAACGTCCAAAAGTGCGGTAAAGTCACCTTTTGTCAAACCTTGTCGAACCAGACGTACCCGACACAATTGAAGCCTCACTATGAAATGAGATAACCACGACATAAGAAATGCCAAACGTTAGCAAATGTTAGCACCGGTCACGTCTAGGCTGGTTCTAAGATGGCGTCGTGTGTCCTACCAGGAGCCACAGTCCAAGGTGTGATTCCTGGATTTAATACCACCGTGCTGAAAACTCTCCCAAGCTCCATGCTGCTGATCAAAGTGGAGAGCGTTCTCATGGGCTTCGCCTTCCTTTCCATGATCATTGTAAGTTCTCCGCCATCTGCTAACATCGACTTGTGGCGTTGCCGTCGTCATTGGAGGTGGGAGTGTGGGGCGGGGGCATTGTCTATGCACAGGCAGCATAGGCAATGGATGGATAGTGCTGCACTGCTGCCTGTGTCCATCAGACAGGGAGGCTGACGTCATTGCAGCACCTCACATTCATTCATTCATTCATTTTCTACCGCTTTTTCCTCACGAGGGTCGCGGGGGATGCTGGAGCCTATCCCAGCTGTCTTTGGGCGAGAGGCGGGGTACACCCTGGACTGGTGGCCAGCCAATCACAGGGCACATATAGACAAACAACCATTCACACTCACATTCATACCTATGGACAATTTGGAGTGGCTAATTAACCTAGCATGTTTTTGGAATGTGGGAGGAAACCGGAGTACCCGGAGAAAACCCACGCATGCACAGGGAGAACATGCAAACTTCATGCAGAGATGGCCGAGGGTGGGATTGAACCCTGGTCTGCGTGCTAACCACTCGACCGCCGTGCCGCCCACCTCACATTGCACTATGGGAAAAACCTAAAAGCTTTTTTTTTGTAACTTTAAACTCGTATTGGTATGTTTGTATATTTCCTATGTGTTAAGTTAAGAGTGTTAAGTTGCTGTGTGAGGAGTTTAGTGTTCTTTGTAAGATGACACCTTATATTGTTATTTATAATGACGTCCTGATATTCCAAATGGGTTGACAAGCTGGTTGCGAGTACACTGGTATCTTGTGATTGAGCTCTAGCTACAGTAGTACTATATACTACAATTATACTACAATTAGTAGTAGATTATAACCTAGACGAAAAGTAGCTGCACAGCTGTATAGGAAGCAGGGTTCAAAGTACAGCAGGTTTTCTCCCCTATTTTAGTCGGGAGCTGATATTTTCCTGAAAGTTACCCATGTAGTATGTGCTACTGCTGATTACTAAAGAAGTGAAAAAGGTGATGAAATCTTTGTTTTGGTATGTGCCATGTTCATACAGCCATTGAACACGATACTCGGTGTGCCTTGAAACAAAAATGCCGCCACTGAGACGGATGTCTATGGGAAAACGGTTGGGATTAAAGAAGCCATGAAGAGTAAAGGTTAAAAAACGGATGTCAGACGACCATGAACCTGTTTCCTGGTTCATGGATGCTAGCTTGGTATCATTGCAGCGTCGGCGTTCCGTATGAAGTACTTCTTTTCCCGTTCGTTCAGTTCCTCGTGCTGTGTGGCGCCGCCTACCGCCCGACGGAGGAGATCGACCTCCGCAGCATCGGCTGGGGAAACATCTTCCAGCTTCCTTTCAAGCATCTCAGGGACTACCGCCTACGACTGCTCTGCCCTTTTTTCATCTACAGCGGACTTGAGGTCCTCTTTGCCATCACCGGCCTGACTTTGGTGAGTACCGTCTTGGGAATGTGCTGGAATTCATGAGGATTTGAGTCCTACAAGGATTTCTCATTTCTCATTTCCCGCCTTGCAGTCCTACGGCGTCTGCACGCTGGGTCTAAAGAAGCTGTGTCTCCTCATCATGGTCTACGGATGTTCTTGCTCCGTCTTCTCCTCCCTGTCCCTCGGCCTTCTGCGTCTCCCGCGATGGACGTGTCTTACGGGAGGCGCCGCCGTGCATTTTGTGCTTTTGGTGGTCCTCATGGTTTTTTCCCCGACTCCCCAAAACCTTAAATACGAGGCCCCTCTGCTGGTCATCTCCATCCTGTGGGGACTCGGCACGGCCCTGAACAAGACTGGAGTCAGCAGTAAGCAGGAAATCTGATTAATGTGTGGATGTTCTGTGCACAAACATATTTATTTTTTTTTAATTTGATTGTGTCAGCCTTGCTTGGTATTTTGTATGCCGAGGAGAAAGAACGCCTGGACTTTGTCTACACCATCTATTACTGGTTGCAGGCCGTCGCCATCTTTATTGTATATCTCTGGTCCAAGCTGCCGATGAGGGTACGTGATGCTGCATGTGCTTCCGTGTTTACATACTGTATGCTTATTAACGATATTATTATTATTTGAATTTTTTATTTTTATTTTTTTAGAGTAAACCTGTTTTTAAATCAGTTTTTAACATTATTAGAGTCCTCTAGACATGTAATAACACCCCTATAGTCATGGAGGACCTTATTTTGCCCGTCACTGTGCGTCGCTGGCATAGATGACGAACAAAGATATACGTTATTTCTAGTAATAAGTAGCCATTTTGGAATACCCGCTAATCTTTTCTTTTCTCCTCTCCAAAAATGGCAAGGCCAAACTTGCCATCCTGTTGACTACGTTACTGCTAGCATGCTACTGCTACTGGGTGATGGAGCGCCGCCTCGCCAAGAAAGTACGCCACAGACTGCCCCGCATCCCTCGGCCAAGACACAAGGTGATATGTGTTATGTTATGTAATAATGTAAATAATCTTTGTACAAAATAACAAAATAAGAGCATGAATGTTCAAGCAAATAGTAACTACCAATTCCAACATTTTTTATGATGACTCAGGAACGATGATGTTTGTGTCCACAGGTGAAAGGCTATCGCTACCTGGAAGAAGGCAACTCGGATGAGTCGGACTCGGAGAGAAGCGAAGAGGATGACGAAAAGGATGTGGAGCACGTCGAGGAAGAGGAGCAGTCGGCAAACGAGATGGGAGCGGAGGACACGGAGAATGAACGCCATGATGGCGAAGCCACAGGAGCTGACTCGCTCAGGCCCAGGAGGAAGAGGGCGGAGGGGCAGCAGCAGCACAGAGAGGAGGACGGCCATGTGAAGGAGGGCCATAGAGGGTGACGGACGTTCAGATGGGAGGAAGAGGGTGAGCGGTGTCGCCTTGTGTTGTTCATGCAATTTGGGATCATAATTGAATGATCTTTAAGACCATAATTAGCTAATTCACATGAACGGGTGCAGGGAATTCACCAAAATGGCAGCTGTTGTATTTCTGGACAACAAAAGAGCATTTTAATGGACATATTTTACTAACCGGAAAAAGTGTCTCCAAACCTTTGAATGCGATCAGAAAGTGTCTCCAAAACCTTTTAGTGGTAGCAGTATGAGTCAAAAGTTTGGAGACACTTTAACATTCTATAACATGGGACACTGTCTCCAAACTTTTGAGTCAAAAGTTTTGAAACACTTTATCATTCAATAATATGAGACAGTGTCTCCAAACTTATGACTATTATTGCTCACAGTCAAAAGTGTGGAGACAATGCCTCATGTTATTGAATGATAGTGTCTCAAACACTGTCTCATGTTATTGAATGATAAAGTGTCTCCAAACACTGCCTCATGTTATTCAACGATAAAGTGTCTCAAAACTTTAAAACTTTTGACTCAAAAGTTTTGAGACACTGTCTCGTGTTATTGAATGATAAAGTGTCTCCAAACTTATGACTCTTATTGCTTATCATTCAATAACATGAGACAGTGTTTGAGACACTTTATCATTCAATAACATGAGGCAGTGTCTCCAAACTTTTGACTGTGAGCAATAATAGTCATAAGTTTGGAGACACTTTATCATTCAATAACATTAGGCGGTGTCTCAAAACCTTTGATTCAAAAGTTTGGAGACACTATCATTCAGTAACATGACAGTGAGCAACATAACTGTAACATAACATAACTTTGAGCAATAATAAGCCATAATAGTCATGAGTTTGGAGACACTTTAACATTCAATAACATGAGGCGGTGTCTCCAAACTTTTGAGTCAAAAGTTTAAAAGTTTTGAGACACTTTATCATTGAATAACATGAGGAAGTGTCTTCAAACACATTTCATGATTTGGCTCCGAGACGTTGTGAAGCAGGAGTATCAAACTTTTTTGTGCCACATGCTGAAAAATCCAACGCTAGACGCTAAAGGGGTCATTTTCACATTTTTCATATATTGACAACAAATATAATATATATATTATTATTTGCATCAACATTTCAACTGTCTTTTTGCTGTACATGATGCTAAGTGCTAATGTTGGCACGTGCCAGATTGTGAGCGATACCAGATATCATTAGTTATTGAAATATTGTGCTGGTTGTTGTCCTGTGTTCCTCCGCAATATGAAATATCAAATATATTATACCCAAATATCATTACACTTGTTGCATCATATCTTCACATGACTCCTATTCTTCAACTAGCGTAGTCCAACCTCGCTGCTGGTGGGCGGGATGCAATGGTGACAAACAGGAATATCCATCCACGGTTGGCTGTAGCATAACAGGGAGGCGGATACAGCGACACCTGGAAGAGCCGTAGTGTTGGGAACATGGGAGTATGGGACCAGATGAATCCGGGGGCCTCCTTCCACGGTAAGAAGGAAGATGATTCAGCCTGAAAGAACCTTGTGTTGTGTTCAAGTGTTAGGGTTCTGGTTTGGGTGAGGGTAAGGGGTTGTTGTTAGGGTTATGATTGGGTGAGGGTTAGGGTTGGGATTTCCTGTATCCCGCCCAATCACAGTGCCAAGTCGCAATGACATCATACCCCCCACCCAAAAAAAAAACATCCCAACAAATAATTCCGCAATATACATGAAACAGCACAGTCTGAGAAAAAATCATCTTTTTATTAAAACAGTATTGCTAGTTACATTATTCATTCATAAATGAGAATGTGCAACTTTAAGAGCCAAGGCAGAGACTAAAGTGTAGTGTTTTTTTAACCTCGATGTTCCAATAGCTTTTTCTAATTAAGACACTAACAGCACAACTGATTGCATATGCGTTCACCCCCGGCACCCGAAACAATTACGCCAAATCAATATATAAAAAAAATTACATAAAGCCATTAAAATTAACAAATATTCTCTTGTATATATAGTTTAAATGTGCTTTATTTTTTTCTCCTCTCCTTCCGACTTTAATCAGCGGCCTACGCCTCCTTAGACAAAACAATCCCAGCCCCAGTCTGCGCTTCTCGGTTCATTATGGACAAAAAGCTGAAGCAAAGTGAAAGAAAACATGACATAGTGCTGGTTCCCATCAAGTATGTACATCTTAGGTGGCGCTAGAGTACGTCAGCCCGGACACAAAATGGCCGTGTGTTGTTGTGCAGACATGAAGGCGGCTGTGTGTTGTTTTTTTTTCCCAGACATTAATTTTGCAGATTCGAACTAAAGCGTTCCACATCACAGCTGAGGTTTGATTGACACATCTGACATACCTGTCCTGAGTAAGCAAGGCACTCCAGTTGGCCCACAACGACAGCGTACTGGTACTGCAGTACAACATTCAGATCATTAAGGACTTATGGAAAACAAAAACTGTTTGTGGTAGAATGCCTGATATCTATATAATGTCTGAACTAAAACATGTACAAATATGTATATAGTATATAGTATACATATACACTGTACACCCTCGCTAGTTTCTTCGACCACACGCCCATAAAAAACATAATTTGGAAGACAAAATGCAACAGTAGGCGAATATACAATACTATTTCATACTAATGTGCAACCCGCAAGGCATGCTGGGCAACTTCCTGCTGTGGGGCAAGCGTGCACAGGCATGCCAGCATGCTTTGCGAATCAGTATCGCATAGTATAATAGTACTTTTGCATGTATCTTCCTGCGTGGGCGCCTATTCCGGTGTTTTTGGTTGCACCGTGAGCAAGGGAGCGTTGGAAATATCAAATCATGCTTTTTGGAGATTATATGCAGAAATATGCTGGGATCCACAGTATATATACACATACAGTATAGATATACACACACAGCATGTAGCCGACATGTGGATTGACTATAGAAAGCACGGCAGGCCCCGGCGTCCCAGCGATGGAGTTTGACATCAAACTTTGTCCCACAAGCGAGCCGAGGCGTCCTTGAAGTGGTTAGTAGAAGAAACTCCGTCATGGCAGTTGTAGCGGCAGCGTTTGGCACAAAAAGCGAAACATTTTTCTCGTAGTCGGCGCCCGTTTAGGAGAAAGAAATGACACAAGCCCTGGATTACTCGTGTCCGATTACACCCGAATGCAACATCCAGGGTATCTGCTCCATTAGTGTTGTCGTGGCGAAGGGTTTTTAGTCACAGTTTCTGACCGACGCCTTCTCATAGCGGCGGGGGTGTGGTCATCATAGTGTCACAATCTTGTCGTCGCATCCACGTCGTTCATCCAGTTTCTCAAAGGGGGGGGGGGCATTGGTCAGCGGCGAAAGGAGGAATGTAATAACGAGCAAAGAGACGCTCCAAAAGCATGAGGGGAGGGGCGGGGCGTCCCATCGCGGGGTGTCAGTTCAGCAGGGGCAGTGGGCTGGAGGAGGCTGTCGTCTCATGATGCACACCATCAGTTTTTCTGCATGGGAGGGGGGAAAAGCCATAATATGAGCACATATTGGGGGTGTCCCAATCCAATATTATTAGCCATCTACGTCACAGATGCGGCTAAAATGCTTAATGCATTAGCTTGGTTTGATTGGTCCCAACTGGTTCCAGGGTGGGACCAGTTGGGACCGTCCGCCTCTCACCCCAGGGGGGCTTCATCAGTGCATGCTAAAAGACTGGATAGGACAGCGCCGGTCTTTGAGCATGCTCACTGAGGCGTTTGTGACGCTGACAAACTCGGCTGAACTGATGAAGACTAGATAGGACAGCTCGAGAGTCGTCCTATCATCTCTGCGGAGAGACAAAACGTCCTCTGGGACAATCTGAGCATCCATCCAATGCCCTGACAATTTTAGGGGGACTTCAGACCCCCTAAAATTGTTTAAATATTAAATATAAAATTTAAATATATTTTTACCAAAAAATCTGACAAATTTCATATAATAATAATAATATATTAAATATAAATAAATAAGACAAATTTCATATAATATAGTAAATAATGTAAAATTTCATAATTTTTAAAATATATTTATTTTTTTTTTTTATGCGTACTACATTCATTCATATGCTGTGCATCTCCAGGGGGGCTAAGCCCCCCCCCCCCCGTCCTCAGACCCTAGCGCCACCCCTGGTCTACAGTTCAGACTCCAAGTAGACGTTTGAGGAAACGGGAACCACAGAAAAAGAAACAGCGGCAGGCGGTCTCCAACCTATGGAAACATGGCATCTACGAGGACAACACAAGCGGTAACAAGACGGGTAACAAACACAAGGCCATGCAGTGAGGGGGACGAGCGTAGCAAGCAGTGACATGCAGGTTAGAGAGTGGGTGTGGCCTAACCATCGTAAGAATCCATTAGAGGCAAACAGGCGAGCCTCTGCCCTGACTTCCCTCCCTGGGGGGGAGAAACAGGAGAGGAGGAATGTAAGAGAATGGAGCACAGAGGAAATGAACAGCAGCAATAGAAGACGACCCGCCATGGAGATTGGGTAAAAAGTGTCAGGTGATGTTAGGAGAGAAAGGAGTGAAGCGTCAGAGGAAGAGAAAGGCTTTAGAAAGGTTGAACGTGTGCTTGAATTGGCAAAGAAATAAGAAAGCAGGAGCTGGAAGACGACCTGCAGGGACATGCCTTGCTTTAATGCTTCCCGTGGGCGTGAGTGGGAGCGTGTCGTTTCACGCAGCAACCTTTGCTGCTGGTAACCGCTCTGCCCATCCTGCACAAATGGATGACCTCATAGGTCCCCCCCTCCCCGTCTCACAGCTTTTCCAATTACTCAACACAAGTTCAGAGCCAGTTTAGCAATGATAAGAATCAATACACTACACACACGCTTGTTGAATGGGACTGGAACTCGTGGCTGACGATAGTTACCCATAGTTACAGATAGTTACGATACCTCCCAATAGTTACCGATGGTTACGATACCTCCCAATAGTTACTGATGGTTACGATACCTCCCAAGTTTCCAATAGTTACCGATGGTTACGATACCTCCCAATAATTACAATACATTCCAATAGTTAGCGATAGTTACGATACCTCCCGATAGTTAGCGATAGTTACGATACCTCCCGATAGTTAGCGATAGTTACGATACCTCCCAATAGTTACCACTAGTTACCAATAGTTACGATACCTCCCAATAGTTACCGAGAGTTACGATACCTCCCAATAGTTACGATACCTCCCAATAGTTACGATACCTCCCAATAGTTACGATACCTCCCAATAGTTACCACGTTAGCGATAGTTACCACTAGTTAGCGATAGTTACCACTAGTTAGCGATAGTTACAATACCTCCCAATAGTTAGCGATAGTTACGATACCTATTGGAGAGTTATATTATTGGAATATAGTCCAAAGATTATAGGAATAATGTCATAATTTCAATAGAAAGTTGGAATATTGGGACAACCACTGTCATAATCATTTCTGTCGTCTTCCACTGTAAAGTTGAGAAAATGGCGTCTATGACATATTTTCTCACAGGACCGCTATTTGACAAATGGAAAACAATTCTGCCCCCCCCTCCTCCCCCCAAAAAATGAAGCTAACGGTTATGGACTGTATGGACTGCTACCTGTACTGCGTCTTTGTCATCGGGCTCAATAGTGTTGTCCAGAGTGTTCCTTCTCCCCCTCTGGTCCAGTGTGGAGTAGGCATCTAATGACAGGAGCAGGAGGGAGTTGTGTTATCATCATAAAACCCTCATATGAACCAAAAACTAATAAGTTGTGTGTACTGAAGAAATACTTGCCTGGTCCCATGTCATTCATTGGAATCATCTCCTGATCACTTTTGCCTCCTGAACACAGACCAAAATAAAAGGGATGATATTAAAGTGTCGTGACCCCAGGGTGAGACCAGCTGAGTTGGCACTAAGGGTTTCTTAGGCACCACTAAGGTTCTCCAGTCAAAAATGAGGGCAAAGATTTGGGCAAGTACAATAGTCCCTGGTTCATCCTGGTTCCGGGCCCGAAGTAGGATTCCTTATTCATCACTGGAATATTTTTGCAGTGAGAGCACAGAAAACGTGTTTACAAGCTCCTAAATGCGCTTTGAAAACATTATTAGAGTCCTGTAGACATGAAATAACACCCCTATAGTCACATTTACACTCCCAATACAGTAGAAATAAGAGAAAATGCAAATGTTCCAAACGCGTGGACAGGAAGTAAGTTGAGTGTTGGCTGGCTAACCAGCAGCACATGTCAATGTTGTGGTAATGATTATTATTATGTACTTTTATGTATTATCATTGTGCCTGCAATAAAAGGCCAAATATCCAGTGTGGCGCTTGTATGTTTCACTTACCGCCACCCAGTGTCCGGTGTAGAATGCGTCTTAATGCTATATTTGTATTTTAGTTCATATAGACATTTTGACGCTAGAAATTGCTTCACTTGGGCAAAAAAATATGGAAAATGTTCATAAATGTGCATATTCAACAATAAAACAGCACCATTCATTAATTGATATATTTTATAAACCATGATGGAGTGAAGCCTAATGCATTCGTGATCAGATGGAACGTTAACATTTACATATAAGAATAGCAAGCGCCCACAGAAATGATTTAAACTACAAGTTACAATAAAAAGACTACAAATGAAGATAATTGTGTTTTTAACTGATTCAAATGAAAAATGTATCCAAAAATAAAAATGTAATGTATCTGACCTTTGTCTATGAGCGGCATGGTGCTGTCCTCATAGCCCCCGTTGGCCCTGGTGGTGTTGCTGGGGGGGTTTAGGTTGACCATGAAGTCAGTTTTCTTCCAACCATCCTTTTCTAAAGTGCGCCGCAGCTCCTTGTAGCCCCAAACCGTCTGCAGGACCAGACCGGCCCCGCGCACTTCCCTCTCCGAACGATTCCTGGTGGTGAAAGACGAATGGGAACTTCTCAGACATGGACTGCATTTAAATCCCAGCACGCGTGCTGCGATTCCTGGTAGACCCCTTACCCGTCCTTGTTGATGAGGACTAGCCTCTCGATTCCCTGCGAGGCCCTGAGAGTCTTTGCTGCTTCCAGACTGGAGCCCAGCACCTCCTGGAGCGTGCTCAGCACCGACACCACCGTTGCCTCCGACAGCGCTCGGACGGGCTGACTCTGACCGCCGCCAGGCAGGTTGGCCACTAGGTGGGGCACTGCGTGTTTGCCTGGAACGCAGGACAGTAATGATGATATGGGAGTGAAATGGGAATTTCTAGCGGACCATATGCCTTATTCAAACACGAAGGGAGTTGCGAGCCTCACCAAGTAGGTCTCTGTTGCGGGCATCGATGGCCAGATTACGGAGGGCCCCCGACATGGCTCGAACCACTCTGTCGTTGCCGTGGGCCAGTAGCTCAGTCATCATGGGCAGGCCTTTCTCCTGGCGCAGCAGGGCACGAATGTATCTGCCGTACTACACAAATAAAGACGCTACTTCAAAACAGGTTTCAACAGGTTTTCACATCTATTTGGGTTGTGAACCATCAACCCGTGTAACCACATATCTGGTTTGACAAGCGACGGATGTGGCTGCATTCGTTGCAGACTCCCGGAATCTATAAGAATGACTTGCATACTAACATTATTTGATTGCGGAGACATGTAGCGGGTATCAAGACTAGGAACCGTTTGGGAGTCTCTCCATAAACTCGAGAGTCTGGGCTGCTGGATGTCACACTTAAATAGATAATCACATTCAAATATTAGCCAATGACTATTAAGGGAAATAATAAGTGGCTGCACGGTGGGCGAATGGTTAGCGCGCAGACCTCACAGCTAGGAGACCGGGGTTCAATTCCACCCTCGGCCATCTCTGTGTGGAGTTTGCATGTCCTCCCCGTGCATACGTGGGTTTTTTCCGGGTACTCCGGTTTCCTCCCACATTCCAAAAACATGCTAGGTTAATTGGCCACTCCAAATTGTCCATAGGTATGAATGTGAGTGTGAATGGTTGTTTGTCTATATGTGCCCTGCGATTAGCTGGCCACCAGTCCAGGGTGTAACCCGCCTCTCGCCCGAAGACAGCAGGGATAGGCTCCAGCACCCCCCGCGACCCTCGTGAGGAAAAGCGGTAGAAAATGAATGAATGAATAATAATAAGTGGTTGGGCCCCCCTGAGCAACAACTGCAATCAAGCCTTTGTGCTAACTTGCAATGAGCCTCTTATTTGGCTGAATTGTTGTGATTCGGTCACATTGGAGGCTTTTCCGACATGAAGCCTTTTTAAGGTCATGCTGCAGCATCTCAATGGGATTCAGGTCAGGACTTGGACTAGACCAGGGGTCGGGAACCTTTTTGGCTAAGAGAGCCATGAAGGCCAGATATTTTAAAATGTGTATCTGTGAGAACCATATACATTTTTTTAAACATTGAATGCAATAAAATGTGTGCATTTTTATGTAAGACCAACAGTTTTAGATATAATGGGCTCTAATTATGTAGACCAGGCATACTACCCCACGCCAATGGGGTGTGGCCAGCACACTTTCGTGAGCAGCGCAGTGTCCAATAATAAATCAAATACTTGCTGCCATTAATGCAACTTCTGCTGCTGCATAGTTTTGAACCGTATTCAGTACACGTATTTCATTCTTTTGGCCATCTTCGTCAAAAGGCTTGGTTCTGCAGCTTTAGCTAGGTGACTATTTGACTAAAGGAGGAAAGTTTACATTTACATGTTTTTTTGACATCTCAATGACTGAGGTAGACTACCGCATTACCCAGTAATAATCAGGTTTTGGTGTTTGACCTGGAAAATATCATCAAGAAAGATGGATATGGTCGGCCATATTGCAGTAGAAAATAGATGGACGAATTAAAATGCATAAGAAAGTTTTGATTTTTAATATTATTTTTAACAGTCATTTCTGTGATGTTTACTTTAAAATGTTAGCAAATATACATTTTTATTGTGGTAAATGCTTGAGAGCCAGATACAGTCATCAAAAGAGCCCTACCTGGCTCCCGAGCCATAGGTTCCCTACCTCTGGACTAGACCAATCCAAGTTCTTCATTTGGTTTTTCTTTCTTTGTTCACTTTTCACAGGGTCATGTGGGTTTGGATTTTTTACCTCCCTTAATAATACAAAGTTTCATTTGAAAACTGATTTTGTGTTGTCATTGACTAATAATTATGTTTGTTTGATGCTCTGAAACATTTAAGTGTGACAAACCTTTTCCCACCATTGTGTATTATTATTATTTTTTAATAGTATCTTAAATCTTCTCTCACAAAGAGAGAGCCCTCCCTCGTATGTGTTAGCTTCTTGTGGATCTATGTCGGCTAAATAAAAATGGCTGCTCATGCAAAGAGGCTTCTTTCTTACTGTCCAACGTCCAGCGCATAGATTCTGGACAGCTCCAGCTGAGGCCTCCAACACGGTGGGGTTCTTGGACTCCTTCAACAGAGAGGTGTAGATACGGACCACCTCCGGCTGGAACAACAGCTCATAGCCTGCGAGGGAGACCAGGAGAAACGGGGTCAACAGTGGAAGGCAACACGTCGGGCGTAGCCTGTTACGATGTTGATGAGACTCGGGTTACCTTTAGCAGGTGTGGTCCTCTTTGGGATGTCTACGATGTCGGCAGCTGCGTCCTCATCTTTCTTTCCTGGAACAGACATCAAAGTTAGAAGTTACACTAAATAAAAGGAAATACGCCGCATTCCTCGCCTACGTTTGTTGTTCCTGTTCTTTCACAGACCGTTTATGTTAGTACAAAGACAACTCTCTAGCCCAGGGGTGTCCAACGTGCGACCTGGGGGCCATTGATTGACCGGTGGCACATTCTAAAAATATAATATATCAAATAGAAATAATAAAATAGAACTAAAGAAAATATATTTTTTTTAAGTTGCCGTGTTATGATAAATTTAAAAAATGTCATTTTGGGGGAAAATATACTATGGAAATAAAGTCAAAATATTATGGGAATAAATTAATAATATTACAAAAACAAGATTTAAGAATAAAGTTCAAATATATATTAAAAAAAAATCAAAGTAGCCCTTGCTGGAAAAAGTTTGGACACCCCTGCTCTAGTTAGTTCAACTACATCTAGTACTACTACTACTACTACTACTACTACTGCAGTGTTTCCCATACATTCATTTAATCGTGGCAGTACAGTACAGTACAATAGTATACAAAATATATTAATTGTGCTGTTTTGTGGTTGAATATAGTGTATTATTAGTAAAAAAAATATGCACTTTTAAGCACATTTGACTTCTGTTACCCAAATGAAGCATTTTTAAGCATAAAAACAGCTAAATAATGATCTCTCAGGAACAATAATCCCAATTACAAGTTATTTTTGCAGCGTATTTTTGCACTACTTTTGCAGCCGTTTGTCTTTACCAAATATCATGACATCACTTTCTTACCAAATGTTAAAAAAAAAATCGTATAAAAACATACTCTGTGACAAAAGCTGGTATCTTCAACGATGGTAAAAGGGCTCGCCATCCAGCACTATTATTTCCATGAGGAAATCACTGATCGTCTCTAAATGCCACGATAGTAAAACAAGCCCGAGGCGTTCGGGGGTCGTAGCGATATTGGTGTTAAGGTGGCTGATAAGGTTTGATTATCCGTCTCTCCTACAGCACCCATTACACTTCCATGCACAAGCGTCATGGCCAACTATGCTAATTATATGATGCCCTTATCTACACTACGGGACAAATGGACTGCAGTCCTGTGGGAAACACTGTACTACTACTACTACTACTAGCACAGAAAGCGATAGGGAGCTTACCTTTGGAAAACCATTCATCTGTAGCCCAGCGCCAAAAAGGAAAGAGAAAAGTAGAAGATCAGAGCAGGAAGAGAAAGGAGCAAAGAAAAGGCAGCATGTAAGTGAAGCAATCAGGTGACACCTGTTCAAGTCCCAACACCACTGATTCACCCCAAGGACCAGCAGGAGGAAAGGAAGCACACTCCCAAGCTGCAAGCCGTGTGTGAAATAAGGTTGAGGCACTTAGCAACAAAAACTCGGAATATCACGAGACTGAAGTCATACATTTACCAGAAAAAAAAAACTATTGCTAAAGGTGGACCTACTGTATGTGACCTTTTGGCTTTGGGCACTTAGGGGGGCGGGATGAGGAACGCAGACAGGTGCGCGCCACATGCGTAAAAAGGGCTAGACATGCTAATCTGTTTGCGCTCAACTACGCTGTTTTGCTGCCAAATTATAAATAAAATCTTGAAGCCTGAAGCAAAGAAAAAAAAACTTGCTTCCTGAAGTTAGTTTCTGGACCAAGAGAAACCAGAGCGATGCTCCATTTTTTTTCTCGTAATACTGCAAATTTCTCATAACTTTATTACTTTTTCTCTTAAATTTACAAATTTCTGCTCATAAATTTACAAATTTATGTTTGAAATATTTTTCCTCATACATTTACGACTTTATTCTCATGAATTTACAACTTCTCGTAATATGATAAGCTTTTTCTCGTAAATTTACCGCTATTCTAGTTATACAATGACTTTTTTTCTCGTAAATGTACAACTTTATTTTCATGAATTTGCGACTTCTCATAAAATTATGACTTTATTCTTGAAAAGAGTTTTAGTTCTCGTACATTCTTGTTATATTGAAACTTTTTTCTTGTAAATTTGACTCATAAATTTGAGACTTTATTCTCACAATTTATTCTAACAATGTTTTTCTCTTAAATATAAGACTATTATTGTAATATTACATGTTTTTCTTGTAAATTTACGACTTTACTGTACTTTTATTACAACTTTTCCTTTTAAATTTGACTTTTTTCTCATACATTTGTGACTTCATTCTGATACATTTGTGACATCGTACATTTAAAACTATTCTTGTAAATGTACGACTTTATTTTCATATTATGAGTTTTATTCTCATAAATGTATGACTTCATTCTCAAACTCTCTCTCCATTTGCCCTCAATGTGGCCCTAATCTCAATATTGAGGCAGACAAAAATAGCAATTAGATTATTTTAAAAAATGTTACAGCCCCAGCAAACACACATGCAAAGCTACTGAAAAATAACCGACAGGAGTTCCAACAGAGAGCAGCTGGCGGAGATGAGCTTTCTCTCACATTCCCAACATTCCAGTGCAAACTTGTAGCTTTGTTCGAGTGGGAATGTGTCCTTGTCGGCCTTGTAGACTCAATAGTCAACCAGTGACCAAGTGAAAAGTGATACTTTGTTAACTGTCCACATGGATCGCTCCATGGGAAACAGACCTTTGCTCTTTCGGGAGCTGAAACAGCCCCCCTTCTGGCTGGACTGGGCTGGACCCTGGTGGACGGGAGCGGCTTCTTGGTAGCGCTCGCAACCCGGGATTTCACGGTGGACTTGGTAGGATAGGTTCCTCAGCAGACATACGCTGTTCTCTATCAGCTGTATACAAAAAAGGGTTAGATAAAAAAAAAAAAGGAGAACACACCAACAACGCATGCTCTAGATGGGAATGGGAACGGTTTACTGGAACGTGCCTTATTGTCCACGTCTTTACAGTCAATCTGGGACTGGACGATGTACATGAGAGAATCCACCAATCCTGTGCACTCCCTCAGCTTCCGCCGCGCTTCGCTTCGCTCCGAACTCACATTTCTTCCACGGAGAAGAACAGAAACATGGCAACATTATCCAAACGCTAAATAATGCAGGAAGCAGGGAAGCCAAAGACTCGTGACTCTGGAAAAAAAACTGGACACCCATGCCCCCCCATGTACCTCAGGCAGCCGGCTGTGTTGGTGAGGGCCGTCTCCCACTCCAGGTGTCTCGGCTTGCAGTTTTCCTCCCCCCCGCCACCGTTGCTCCCGCGCTCCCAGCCCGACCGGGGCACCATCACTTCATCGGAGAGAGCGTGCAACGCATGGTCCACAATCTCCATTTTGACAGAATCGTGAGAAGAGAGGTTCCAAAGTGTCCCTGCGACATTTTGCAATTTGGAAAAAGCGTTTGTGTATGCAAACACTCACACAACAACATAATAGGGCCGACATCTTAAGTTGACAGCGTGCATCTCACCTGTGATGATGTCGGTGAGGTCCTGGTCATGCGTCTTCCTGAGAAGTCTAATCAGAGCAGGCACGCCATCACAGTTCTTGATGGCAATTTTGTTGTCTGGATCTTTACCGTAGGAAATGTTCTTCAGCGCTCCACAGGCTGCGTAGTGAACCTATGAAGAGGTATGAGGACCAGCTCGTGTCTGACAATAACAAACTGTAACTTATACATAAACAGCTTCAAACTCCTCCCTCTAGTCTTTCAATAAAAGGTCAAAGCCGGTGGTCTCAAACTTGCGGCCCGCGGGCCAAATGCGGCCCGTGGGATGCTAGTTTGAGGCCCCCCACCTTGATATGAAAGTTTAATGTTAGTGCGGCCCGCGCGAGTTCGGTATCATGAACCTAGAAATGATAGCTTTGTGCACAACGGACACAATTGATGCGATTTTCCCAGATGTAACAATGCTAACTTGCTAATTGGGTAAAAGGGTTAAGTTTCATTAATGTTCATGTTAAAGGTTATCGGACAAAAAAATAATTTCTCTACCCACCTACTATATGTGGTTTATTAGTTTATTATTTGCAGTTTTATTATTATTTTATTTATGTATTACTGATTGATTTATTTTCTTTATTTTTTCATTTTATTTTGTGTAGTAAATAAAAATTTATATATTTGAGAAAAGTGGAATGTTTTATCAGAGCTTTTTTCGTGGAAAACCGGAACCAAAGCACTGAAAAAGTGTAGGGTAGAGTAGAAGCAAATGCATTGAAGACAGTTTTTAATTTATTTTTTTCTGTTTTTAATAAATATTTTTTGTTTTTAAACCTGATGCGGCCCAGCCTCAACCAGACCCTAGGTCCAGTGGCCCCCCCGAGTAAATTGAGTTTGAGACCCCTGGTCAAAGCTATCAAAATAAAAACAGTTCACATTTTTGACTCTTCTCTGGAGCAAAGTATCGTTTGTGCTCGCTTCGTGCCAACCTGGGCTGTGCCTCAACAATGTGTTCTACTCACACATACTACATACTCATACGGCATATCTGATTGGACCAGGAATGCTGAATGCAACGTCTCTTCCTCCCCTTCTTCCAGTGACTATTTGTCTTTGCATTGTTCCACGAGTAAAACCAAGCACATAACCCTGACACTTTATCCAAGTACAAACATAATCATCATTTCAAAGACTTTACCACCATGGAGAAAGGGTAAGCAAACCTCTTTGTTTGGGTTGTCCAGCATAGAGACCAGCGCTGGGATGCCTTTCAGACGACGAACCTCCGACTTAACCTAAAAAGCCAAAGGTTTTACAGAAGTTGTGATGCGGTATCATAGCAAACGTATGTTATGTAAGACTTTTCCTTTCATTTGAGACAAAAACAAACACACTCAGATCTTACTTTGTCATTCTTGTAAGTAAGATGTTGCAGGTATGCGGCAGCGTTGCTGCGGACTGGATCCAAGCGGTAGTTGAGCATTGCGATAACCTCTGGCAACTCTGGCTGGCGCCATCCACCCGGGCCCGGGCCTTTCCTCAGAGTGCTGTCCAGTGAAGCCATGCTTCCTCTTTCACCCTGTGCCAAAGGAGCGCCCCCCCAATAGTACATGTCCCCCGGACCACTCATACTGGCATCCAGCGTGCCCTCGTAGCTCCTACGGAGGAAGGGGGAGAAACATTGAAATGTAAGGTGCAACAATTAACAACATGCACGCCCTTACCCGGTCCTACGTGGCGGCCCTTGGGGGAAGCCATGGTGGTTACGGGGCACCGTGCTGTAGTGTACTGGATGCCCCATGCCGTAGTCGGGCTCATCGTAACCCATGCTGCGGCTATCATCCTCCAGACCGTATGGCTCTGGGACGAATCTTGGGATGGAGGAGAGCTCCACTGAACTTCCCATGCGCCCGACCTAAAAAAGGATATCATAGCATCACATTGGCGCGCAATGTACCACTAATTGCACGTACAGAAGGTGAAGAATTGCTTTAGCATGAGAGTACATCCATTGTAAAATATTCAATTAAAAGATGGAAAGACTGTAACAAGCAGTGATTTTAAAGATGCTAATTCTACCTGAGGCTGAGCAGCGTAGGGGTCCAGCTGGCTCCTGCTGGGGGCTCTGTAGCTTGGATCCAAGGTTCTGTAACCGTCTGGATGGACTGGTCTGGATTAAAAACAAACAAAGGGTCTTATTTCAGGGGAAAAGTTTTGTTTTCATAAATAACTGCCATTACCTGTAGTGATCGTCCATGCGGGCGCCCCTGTTGAGGCTCGCATAGGCTTCAGAAGGGGGTCCAGCGCGATAGTCCTCATAGCCGCCTGGAGGTCCGTAGTGGTAGTTTCGGGGCACAGTCTGGGTGGGGTATTCCATGGGTACGCCTACTCCGGGGCCCTGCCTGTAGCCCCCTGCCATGGGCGGGATGTAAGCTCCCATACCCGTCACTGATCCCCCACCATCCAAGGATAGTGTGTCTGATACGGAGGGGATGACTGTGCGAGTGGTAGTGGTCTTCACTACTTTTTTTACCTGAAAGGGCGCCAGAGGAGAGGAAACGATGCAGGACGTGTTTTTTTTCCACATTAGAAGTACCTGGTATTCAACTCAATTTGTACTTGGGAATAGAATGCATAGTATCTGGCATGACACGTGTTAAATGACGAATATTTGCCGCCATTCTTGGTACATTCAGTGTTACCGTGGTTTCTGTGCGTCGTGTGGTGCCGTCATCATTGGTCTCCACAGAGACAACGGGGGTGGACTCCTGGGGCGCTTCCTCCACTGTGTACGTCTCCTGCACCATCGAACCAGGCTCCATCCTGAACTGCACAAACCGTAAGCGGATTTAAGGAAGAAGAAAAAACACTAGCTAATGAAGGAGAGCTGAAATAGGAGAGTGAAAAGTTGCTTACATGATGTGTCCCGTTGACGTAGCCCTCGTTAAGTGTCAGCCTTTCTATGTCCGCATCACAAGGAACGCGGCCGTTCTATGAGGAGGAAATGTACACAAGTGTTTTAACGACTTTTTCTCGTCTATTGACCGCAAGCCATAAGAAGCTCGTGCATGATGTTATTTGATCAGACGTTATTAAAACACACCCTGAAATTCTACACACGCAACATGCAGACAGCAGCAAGCAAACAGAGTTCCAAGTTAAATTCCTCAATTCAATGTAGGGGTACCAGGGACCACAGACGGGGCTGGACTTGATGTGACATGATGATAACCATAGACAATTACATTTCTCACATTAGAGCCAAAAGGTGCTCAGAGCTGCTGAAAAGATTTTTTTTTCATTTTGGCAGTAACTTGGGAGATTACTCAAGCTTTGAAGAAAAAAAATGTTGAACCCCCTCCCCAAAACAAATTGACATATACATTTGTAATGTGTGCACAGCCGTATGACAATTTTTTCACAAATTTTTTTTTTGAAAAAAAATAAAAAAATAAATAAAGAAAAAAAAAAGAATTGCCATCTTGCTCTTTTGGACCTTAAGTAGGTTCTAAGTAGAGGTTGAAATGAATTTAAAAAAGAAATGAGAGTGAGACAAATCATATTTGAGTAAGTAAACAAGCGTTAAAGTCAAATAGGCTCTTCAGCTGACCAAAAGCTCAAAAGACCACCCCCCCCCAAAAAAAATGAAATAAAATGAAAAAAGTCATGCATAGCTATGCCAATCATGTTGGTCACCTTAATTACCTTTATTTATTTATGCTAATTTGACAACCCCTCCACTGCCACGCATAGATATCAAAGTCCTGGGAAACACTAACTCCAAAGCGGTTGAAGCAAAAACGGACCCATGCAGTGACGACAGGATGACACACGACAAGACGATGATGTCCAGTAGTGGAAGTCATTTTCTTGGACCAGAAACAAATTCAACAGACTTTGACTACAACTAATCAAAGCTAGATGGGTCCTTCTGGAAAGTAGAACAATAAGGAACCGCTTCCAACATGATGGGCTGTCTTGGTGGAGCTGGAATAGGATGAAACATGGTCTCCTACCGAGTCATGAATGTGGGATGGAACGCTGCAGCGTGGAGGCTAAAAATGTTGCAGATAATTGCGATACCGAAAAATGTGTTATCGTGATAGAGATCAGTCATACGACATGATTGGTGATGTCTCAAAATACACATGGAAATGCAACGTTGATCTTTAATATTCCAATTATCTATCTTCTAGAAAAGTTGAGAATTTTTTAATAAGATGGCTTGACTTCAGCTTAATTATCTTTTGCATCAGCTAACTTGACGCAATACATGGAGCGTATCTGAAGAACGCTACCTAATTACCTAAGTATTCAGGTTATGCAATCACCTTTATTGCCGGCATGATTGTGAATTATCAAACCATAAACTATTTTGAGGACATGTCAACTTTGAAACTGTGAATATGAAATTATTAGTATTTGGTATAGTAGGCTGCACGGCAGTCGAGTGGTTAGCGCGTAGACCTCACAACTAGGAGACCCTGCTAGGTTAATTGGTGACTCCAAATTGTCCATAGGTATGAATGTGAGTGTGAATGGTTGTTTGTCTATATGTGCCCTGTGATTGGCTGGCCAACCAGTCCAGGGTGTACCCCGCCTCTCGCCCAAAGACAGCTGGGATAGGCTCCAGCATCCCCCGCGACCCTCGTGAGGATAAGCGGTAGAAAATGAATGAATGGTATAGTAGTCTCAAGGTATACTGTTTAGCTTTATATGGTGTATATATTGTATGAAAAAGGGGGCTCGAAGGGGCTTTTGCCCGCATGATGGTGGATGGGAACAGGGTGAGGATTCCGAAACATTACCTGTATGCTGGGGAGCGGGCGGGGCAGGGTGCCGGCGCACGACCTCCGCTCCTCCTCTAGAGCTCGGCTCAGCATCTCAAACTGTCTCTCCTGCTCCCGCACGGAGGCCAGCAGGGAGGCCGTACTCGCACACTGCTCCATTCACACGCTGAGAGCAGAGCAGAGGAAAGGAAAGGACAGGGTCAACACCACAGAGCCAGGAGGGCTTCCACCAGCAACCAAAGCACCGACAGAGCAGAACCAAAATCACCCAGGTACATAAAGGCATGAGGCGTACGAATGATTGATTTTTGATGAAACGGGAGTTGACAGTCATGTCAGTCAAAGCCAGAGAAGATTAAGAGGTTAAGTGCAAGAAAATGAAATGACAAGAATGAAGTGCAATCTAAGGGTCAAGCATCAGCTGTACAGAGAACCAGAACCAGAACTGTTGTGGATGTGCAGGGTGGGTTAAAAATAGAAAGTGTGATACATGAGAGATTACAGAATGTTTGAAGCTGCAGAATGAGCAGCTTGTTAGCACGTCTTCATTGCAAGGATGCAGTGAAAGTGAGAAGGAGTAAAAAGTGTGAGAGCGACACGTTCTCGAGCCAAAAGGAGATGGCGTCGTACTGACGTTACGCCAAATTTACTGAAAGGAAAACTGCACGTCGATTTTGCCCATCATCCCTAATCCTTATGTGAAACATGAGCACACATCTTCCTCTTTTGTGTTGGTTCGAAAACGAGAAAAATGGAGCTAACAATGCAAGTCGTGGGACAAACCTATTCAATTACAAAGCCCTCAAAAAAATAAAAAAAAAACTCCAACAAGGTTTTATATCCATTCTGTGGTCATGCAACAACAGGTACATTCATGATAATATATAATACTTACAGTATTGTCTGTTTGCTACGACTACTCATGGCAGACTTGTGGATCCAGAACTGTATCTTACTGGGCCTGAATATATAAACTTCCTAGCAGATGGGGTGGGGGGGGGGGGGAGTCATTGCACCGACATGACTTGTAAATGTGGAGCTTGCCAAGCCATGCTAACAGAAACGTAGTGGCATACAGTGTTAACATGGATGGAAATGTTGGACATTGCTCCAATGGATTACATCATAACGAAGGAAGAATAAACCCTGCGCTGATAAAAAAAACAAACATTTTTCCACCTACCCAAAATACATAGAAAAAGACGCCCCAGACCAGCTGGACCACTGTGCATTGATAGCGATACATGGAGCGCATAGCATATGATATCACAGCACAGTCCACCTAAATGTGTATAAACAATGTCATAAATAAACAATATTAACAATGAAACGTGGGCTAATATTTCACAGATCACTTGGTTGTCTATTCATAGTCTTTTCCTAGTCACTACAGATTGGTTAAGCTGTACATTGTTCATATTTGATGTCATCTATTTATTCTCCACATTATTGTTTATTATTATACAGGAGCCAGGCAACAACGTTTGGTTGGCAATTTCACTGCTGTGTTTATTGTGCAATGACAAAGAAAGTCTATCTACGTATCTCTAGCTATTGGTGTCGGCTCGCTACTGCTAGGTAGTGGCACTGTGTCGCTACACCAGTAAAATAGTTCTTCGAGTTAGCTACAATAACAATGTCACTGTAGCAGGACGTGTGGTCATGTTTCTGACAAGTTTTGATCGGAATGTCCCGAGTAACTAACTTTTTCCTTTAGCTTTGTATTCACGACATGTCTTTTTATATTCATACAAAAAATACAGTGGAACTTTTTGTGTTTTTCGTTCAGATGCCATACTAAAGAAGGATCATACCATCTGTCACTGCAGTGTTTCTTTCTGACGGCCCACCATGAATAAATGTGGACCACCACAGGACTGTGTGTAGCATCATAAGTTGTACCAACAAATGACTGGGCAGTGCCTTCATCAACATAGTGAGATATTACATCCGTAAGTCAATGACTTCTTATGTCGTCAAATCAGGTTGAAAAACATGACAAGATGTCACATTTTGATTTCTGACACAAACCAAAAGGCTAGTTTTTACAGGTCCACGCACACTAACGCTCTGGCCAAAGTTTTGCATCAATTAGACTTAAAATTATTAAAATAAATTGTAATAATTAATACATGTCATGCTGCACTATAGTCCCTGGGAGGATCCCACATAAATTGTCTACCAGAAGCTCCACCGGCGGGTGTAACTACAACTCTGCTAACCAGACTAACAATGGTTCGTGGAAGCTCCCCCCCCCCCCCGGAGAAGCCTCCACTCAGTTGACTCATGATTGGCTCACTTGGGAGTAAATGAGGTTCAAAGTGAATGAAGTGGTCCCCCCCCCCCCCCAGTTTCTTACAGCTCACTCGGTAGAGAGAGGAAAGTGGAATCTGGGAACGCTTGCTCCAACTGTCTAGGAATGATGACACCAGCATGGCTGCACACCAGGGCAAAAGTCTTCCTGTCCATTTCAACTCCCTGACTCATACTCGTAAATACTCTTTCCGGGCGAACTAAATAAAGATGGGTATTTGGAGTTTGCGTGTGTGTGACGACCAGAAAACTATTTTTTCTCCCCACTCAGCCATCCAAATATCCCTAGTGAGCACCTTCTTTTCCAGAGCACAGCAACGGGAAAAGTCATAGGAAGCCACAAAGGAAGAGTGCTATGAAAGTTGACAGCAGGGATAAACTCTTCAAGTCCTGACATGACACATCAGGTAAGCCCTCATACCAGTCAAGAGCTTTTTGTTTGTCACGCTGTCCAAAGCGTCAACACGTTTTATACGAGCACGGCAGAGGACAACCACTTGAGTGCTTCAGTGGTCCAAACGCAACAACCTCTGCAGCGATGCACCACCAACCCACCACTAGCATTCTTGTGGTCGGGAGGATCTCTTCTTCAAATGGCTTTAGCTAGTAAAAGCAGCGGTATCGCTCATGAAATTGCGATTAGGTCATTAGCAGCGATGCTAATGGCTTGGGGGTACATGCATACAACCGTATACAGGCCACAGCTGTCTATAAGACGTTGGCGTCCATGTCGTAACAATGGATGTTTAGTACATGTAAAGATGTTACACAGAAAGATTGTTTTAACTTTTCATAAAATAAACAGAACAGTGCATGTAATATTGCTAGTTAAACAGTAGCCTACCAGAAAAGTCATTGGCACCGTCGTCATCCTGGGAAACTAAAACCACTCAAGTCACCTCATAATTCCTTCATCACACACGTTATCTGTCTCTCTTACACTTTTCCATTGTCGCTTTGTTTCAGTTTTGTCTCAAAGACATTTAGCCTTTCCAAACCTGTTGGTGGGCTTCAAGTAATCAAAACACTTCGATCTGACTTCCATGATGTCACGTTCCGCGATATTCCACGTTCAACGGTAACAGCAAAATTAGCGACTTTGTTGTTATTTATCATGCAATTAATTGATTTATGGCGGCACGGCGGTCAAGTGGTTAGCGCGCAGACCTCACAGCTAGGACACCAGGGTTCAATTCCATCCTCGGCCATCTCTGTGTGGAGTTTGCATGCGTGGGTTTTCTCCAGGTACTCCGGTTTCCTCCCACATTCCAAAAACATGCTAGGTTAATTGGCCACTCCAAATTGTCCATAGGTATGAATGTGAGTGTGAATGGTTGTTTGTCTATATGTGCCCTAGGGTGTTCAGAAAAATAAAAGTTTGTGATATTCGTTGTGCTGAGTTTTGATTCAGCTCTACTACCCGAGAGTATTGCACCGCAGTTTGCAATTTCTCCCGCGACATCCCTATCCCGTGCCTCACCACATCCCGGATCCTGAGGGTGGGCGAAGCGATCGCTTGGCGATTGTGGTGACAGGAATGGGTCTGGAGAAGATTTTGTCCGTCCCCTCCATCCTGGCAGGGACTGGCGTGGCCATGGGAGGAGCAATCCTGAAGGTTTTGGAAGAATGGCCTCAAGTCAAACCTTGGCTGGCGGGACTCTGCTTCGATACGACAGCTGCCAACACAGGCGTTCACGGTGGCGCTTGTGCTGTAGTGGAGCGAGCTCTTGGATCCCGACTCCTCTTCCTGGCATGCCGTCATCACATGGCAGAGTTGGTAATGTCAGCGGTGTTTGACCACTTCTTCTCCTCGTCTGGACCAGACATTCCCATCTTTGGGAGATTCAAAGACTTCTGGGGCAGGCTAGACCAGTCCTCCTACGATGACTCTAACCAGAGGTCCCATCAATGGATATCGGACAGAGCCAACGAGATCGAGCAGTTTGTCCTCAATCACATGGAGAAGGCCGAAACCAGGGACGACTACCTGGAGCTGCTGAACCTGACACTGGCCTACTTGGGGAAGAAGCCCAAGATGGCATTCCGCCGACCTGGAGCCTACCACCGAGCCCGCTGGATGGCAAAGGGGCTTTACTGTCTGAAGATATGCCTCTTCCGACGGCAGCTGAAGGAAGCAGCGAACTTCGCCATCAGCAAGCACCAGGAACAGGCCATCCAGCGGTTGTGTACCTTCCTGGTCTCTGTCTATGTGTGCCACTGGTTCGAGGCTCCCTACGCCGCGGATGCTCCGATCAACGACCTGCTTCTGGTGAAGGAAATCGAAGCCTATGGTCAACTGGTCGACGCTGACGTGGCGGGGAAGGCGATGCAGAAAGTAAAGGGCCACTTATGGTACCTGAGCGAGGATCTCGTTGGTCTTGCCCTGTTCTCCAAGAAGTTGTCGCCGGACGAGAAGAAGGAGATGCTGGAGAACATGGCATCTGTGCCGCCAACAAAGAAGGACCTCCGTCGGGTGAACCTCAACTTGAAGGCTGGTCCAAAAACAGCTGACTTGAAGTTAAGTCTGTTCGTCACACAACGGTCTCAGAACCTATTCTTGAAGTTGATGGTCGACACGCCGGGTAATGGCATTGGCTGCGTGTAATGGTGTCTACCTATGTGTAATGTGAAAATAAAGGCATCGGCTTCTCGCCCCTGTGGCAGCGGACTATAGGAGCTTTCGCCTAGGGGCAGCAAACTGGACTGGGCTCGGCTGGCAGTGCATGCAACTTCGTCCTTCAGTGGGCACCTGGTACTGGTACAATGTTGTTATCACATACCTGGGTATAGTGAGGCACGGGAATGCGTGTGTGAAAAAAGCTGTTATTTTGCTCAGTTAATGGTTTTACGAAATGGAACCGATTCAGCACTTAGCCGCTTCAAATTTCGAAAGAAAAAAAATCACCATATAAGGGCTGAACACCCTAATGTGCCCTGTGATTGGCTGGCCACCAGTCCAGGGTGTACCCCGCCTCTCGCCCCAAGACAGCTGGGATAGGCTCCAGCACCCCCCGCGACTCTCGTGAGGAAAAGCGGTAGAAAATGAATGAATAATGGATTTATTGTCACAGGCCTTTGTAAATAAAATAATATTTATCTGCAATAATCGCCCAGCAAAATGCGTTATGGTGACAGACCTATGCTCCTCTAACTTCTAAGGACATGATAACTTCTAGCCTTCTAACCTCTAACTCAATAGGGAAGTTGCATGCTTATTCATGCCAGTGGCACAAGGCCAAGTGGTTCAATGGTTAACTTGACAGGTCTGTGCAACTCATACGTGCAGTCTGTCACTTATTCACGTGTGCATAAAAAGGAGATGTAGTATAATGGCGCACATTGAGCTCACCCAGCTGACGCGCTATCATCTGCCACCGATGCGAGCGTTTGTCGTCGACAGCAGCGCTTTGCAAAAACAATCGCAGCAAAGAAAGTCCAAACAAGGACGAGCCACAGAAGAGCAGAAGAATCGGTCCTCAGTTGAACTTGACAGCACAAAATAAGGAGGGCACAGTGCTGGGAATTGACCAAAGTGATACTGTCACACAGGGCCAGAATGCTAGCCATCACCGTTGCATTTGATGGCCGCCATCGAGCTTCCATGACACGTGGAATGCCACTGTGCCAGACTGGTATGCTTATAATGCATGGATGTCTACCCTTGGCTGGCAAGGACATTACCACAACCACAAAGTACACAATACAACCTTGACATGTTACTTAGTAAGTGAAACATAGGCCAGCATTTCATCAATATAGTCAGATATTAGATGTATTGAACATTATCTGCAACTTTTTTCTCTTCATATCATGTCTTCACAATCATTATATTGTGACTTTATTATGGCAATATTATAACTTTTACCCAACCTACATTTCTTAAAATTGCAACTTATTTTCAGTTTTGTCTGTTTCTCACAATATTACCACCGTTAATTAAAAAAACAACACATTTTTAATATTCCAACTTTATGCTATTTATTCTTAGAATTATGACTGGATTTTTGCCCAAAACACAAAAATAATAGCTCTGCTTTCATTATGACTACAGAAATGTGCCAATATTCCCATATTATTTAAGTGCATGAAATGAGAGGATAGTTATATGTTGAAACAAAAAAAAACAATTAAATACCAAAATAGTGGTCAAGTAATTGGATAATTAATTAACTATGAATTCATTGTTGAAGCACTACCCAAACCACAAAAATAATAGGTCCTCTTTCATGGATGATGACAAAAATTTAAAAATACACAAGAGGAAGAAATGAGAGGATATTCACATTTTAAAACTAAATAAACTATTAATCCAATACCAAAATGGGTCAATTAATTGGATAATCGATTAATCATTGATTAATTGTTGGAGCTTTAGCTAAAACACAAAAACAATATGTCTGCTTTCATGGATGACAACAAAAATTTTAAAATATCCTCATTTGAGAAGCTAAAATGAGAGAATATTTATAATTGCGAACCAAAAATACATTTGAATCAAATGCCAAAATAGTCATTGATTAAGTTAACAATCGATTAATCATTGATGAATTGCTGATGCTGTCGCTAAAACACAAAAATAATCGGTTAATAGTTGTTAAGTAAATGATCGATTAATCATTGATTACTTATTGAAGCCATACCTACAACACAAAAATAACAGGTCTGCTTTCACGAATGACGACAAAAATGTAAAAATATTCTCATTTGCAAGGTTGAAATCTGAGGAGAGTTACATTTTTAAACCAAACCAGGAATGGAATACCAAAAAAAGTAATCGATTAATCATCAATTCTGGTCGCTGCAGCTCTACAAATAAATCTGAAAGTGAAAAGACTTAGGGACCAACACAAAAACATTAACCAGCATTTCCAACACGGGAAAAAAGGCTCGGTGTGGAACATCACGTTCACCTCGGAGAGTGACGTGACGTGATCAGGGTTCAAATAAAACAGCACCACACTCCAACCGTTGGGCCATAAAGAGCGAGGGAGACAGGGAGGAGTGTGACTAGAAGAAAGCGCCAGCTTCTGAGCGACACACCCATGCTTTGCTCTGGAAGCCCGTCATTATGCAGGCTTACAAATGATAGCCCTGGCTAAAACAACGCACTTCAGGACTTTTTACGTCCTTACAGGCAACACTGGCTGCTGAGAATCAACACAGAGTGAAACTTCTTAAAACTCTTGCAGAGATGAGAGAGTGCGGAGGTATCTGCTCAAAGGGCGTGTTTAAACCTGCCCCTTATCTGACATCTCTGCTCCAACAGGTAAATTCAGTCGCACCTGCGGGCCATTTCAAGGAAAATGCAAGGCATGTCCTTAACACACAAAAATCAAATCAGCAAGTACTATGTGTGCATATGTTCTGCAGTTGGACACCACAGACAGATCCCTTCCGATCCCACTGTAAGAGGAGAAGGCGGCTGTGGTGCAAGCCTCTACAAAGGACACCGAATAATGCAACGAAGCACGCTTGTTATCACGCCACACCCCAAACACAAGCAGACCCACGCAACAGGTTCTTGCTTTTGTCTGCACCAAGGAAGCCACTCCCGTCACCCGCCTCTCCAACTTGGAGCAACAACATTTAAAAACACTGAATTCGGACACAAATGGTGAGAGAAGGCGGCAAAAGAGCAGGAAGAATTCATCATGACACCACTGATAAGAAACCCAGACTGGACTTTGACCTCTTACAGTCTGGCTAGTCACTTCCGTGTCCTCTTGTCACGCATATTATTCATATTATACTTACGTATTCTCTATTAAAAGGCATACACGCTACTGTTTTCAACGCCAATCTACCAATAACATTCTATATTTAAATGGTAAACATCGCACGTCAGGTTTTTATTATGGAAATTGGCATAAACTTAACACAAAGTTTTTTAACACAAGTATGCAGCCACAAATTTCAGCGACACATAAGCTGAGAGAAACATTTACCATAAACCAGTCGAGCAAACAAATGTACAAACTTACCGCAGTGGTGGCTTTAGCTGCTGTTTAGCTAGCATGCTAACGTTGCGCTTCAAGAAAAAAAATGTAAAAAAATAAAATTCCTGTTTTATCTATGCAACGACACCACACCCAAAACAAGCGCAAATCACATCAAAACAGCACATTACCGTTTCTGGAGAATGATATCCTCGCTTTTTTCCACTTTATTCGGTTTCGGGCCTAGCATAGCATACTTTAGCTTAGCCTAGCTTAGCCCTACTGCACGTACGTTCAACCCCAATCACAAGCTACAGTGCCAGAGAGAGTTCGGACTCGTTTGGCGCGGACAAAAAATAAACAAACAAAAGGAGTGTTCGCACAAACGCCTTAAAATGCAGGAAATTAAATATCCGTAACAGTAGTAGGGCTGAAAATAAGGTCAGAGAAACCACCCACCTATGCAATTTCCTCTGTCAGGCTTGTTGTTCACTTGACTCTTCCTTCTCCACCGGGAGAGGAGGAGTAGAAGGCGGGGGAAAGGAGAGTAAGAAAACGCGGATTTACGGAGACATTTTAAATACACATATACATATAAAGTGTACACACAGATGTCAAGTTTTCACAAGTTCATAACTTTGCTTGACGAGTGGTATCTTACAACGACTTCAATTGGTCTTATTTCCTGGCGGAAAATACTTCTTAAATACGTCTCAATTTCAAAGTAAAATACAACCCTCCATGAAAAAGTTAAAAACAAGTACAGTCGTATGTGTATTTTAATGTCAGACATATAATGTAAAGTTGAAGCGATGTATTGTATTTCGGTTGCGTTATAATACCGCCCTCATGTGGCAGCTCTTCTAAACACAGCAAAGGCGTCGTTGAAGTCAAATGCTTCACTTTGACATTACACCGGAAGTAGCGTGGAAGCTAATTGATGCACATTAAGAATTATGGCGAATACGATATGTTTTAAGTAAAATGTTCAATCTTTAAATTGTTTTGAAATTTTGCCTTTAATATGTTGATCATAGTTAGATTTTCAGCAAAGACTCGACCGCGTATTGTGTCATCTTATGGGCACGCTTTTATTTTGAAAGCTTGACTTTACCGGCGACAGAATGTGTTAAAAGACTTTAAACTAAAGTTATGTGGAGCAGTGTTTTATTTTGGAGATCAGGAAGTGGGTCTACGCTGTTGCTTCACCGCTTTATGGAACATTAAACAATAAGTTCAGTGAATTGTAATAGTAGTGATGTTTGAGATATTTTGGCCTTCTGTAAAAAAACGATTTGGTTAATTTTGCGCAAAAAGGTGAAAATGGACGAACATTTATGACACTTCTCACCACCATTAAAGATAATTTAAATTCAGTTTTACACATTAAGAAAACATTACAGGCACACAGTATTGTACCTGTGTATCCTACACTGGACACTAGGTGTCAGTAATGTTACATTGATGAGACAATAGAACAGGAAGTTAATAAGTTTATCTTATTATGTCTACTATTTAGGGTAATACGAGTGTAAAGGACACTATATGGGTGCTATTGCATGTCTAGAGGGCTCCAATAATGTTAAAACCTGTACTTAGAAGGTTATAAACAGGTTTTCTGTGGTCCTATTCATGTATTCAGGTGATTATGGCTTCTGTACGGCTTCTCTGCCATGATGATAAACATGGTGGTTGACACAATTTTTGAATCAGGCACACATCCCATCAAGATGTAGCTCTGTCCCAAGATAGCATGATGGACCTCAGGAAGCCTCTGGTAGTATCTAAAGCATCTTTGTCTTGCACTACTTGTTTACAGCTGACAACACTGATTTCTTTCTTTCTCCAGACCACAAACATCTTCTGTAAGATGTGTTCCTTTTCGTGATATAAAGTCTGAGCGTCCAGAATGGAGAACTCCAAAGACTAAATGTTTCAGGAAGTGTCGTGGAGAGGTGAACTTTGGGTAAGGATGCGTTTGTCCACTGCTTCAAGCTGAACTTGAAAAAGTCAAGTACGCCTGCGGGCAGCATTTCCACGCTTGGAAAGATTGCAGTGGATCCACTACCACTTCATCATGGGGTCTCATCATCTGACAAAAGTTGTATTCAGAGCAAACTGTACATTCACACCAAATATTCTTTCAGACGCAGTATTTTTCTACCACTTAAACGCAGTAGAATAGAAATAAAATAATAAAAATAAGTGAAGAAACTAGGAAGGTTTTGTTGTTGTTCATAATACTTAAACAAATGTCTGTTTAATATTTCAACTTGACCTTATTTAGTCCTTCGTGTCCTTAGAAACGTTCCCACAGAGCAACTGAAATACACTTGCATATGGCGCCAAAATGAACGCGCGTAAAAACCTAGTCCGCACGCGGAGTACGTTTTGACGCGCGTTAATTTCGGCATCCACCTGACGCCTATACTTGCACTATTCCGAACGTCACATCAAACAGTTGAAGCGCGAAAGTCATTGCTCGTGCTGAATGACGTCACCAATCGACGATTGCGGATTGCTCGCGCGCGCACACGCACAGATAGAATGAGGAGAAGCTGTACAATTGCAAGGAGAATGTTTGGACCTGCCGGAGATGATAAGGTAACAGTTCTCACTTCTTAAAATGGCTAAGAATGACTAAATATGGCACTAAATATGACACTAAGTACATTTTTGTGACTTGATGTTTTTATCTGTCCGTCTTGTGACTGCTGTCCTGTGGCAAGAGAGACTAGGAAAACATAGTGTATTTGCTACTTCAAAAAAAAAAACATCCAAATGATAAGTGGTATGAGGTAAAAAGTCAAAGTTGTGTGTTAGAAAGTCAGAATTATGTGACAAAGTCATTATTGTAAGATTAAAACTCCAAATTAAGAGATAGAAAGTCTTAATTATGACATACAAATGTCATAACTATGAGGTAAAAAGTCAACATTGAGATAATTATGAGGTAAAAAGTCAACTTTATGAGATAGAAAGTCATAATTATGTGACAAAGTCATTATTGTGAGATGAAAAGTCCAAATTATGAGATACAAAGTCTTAATTATGACATAAATGTCAATGGTGAAAAGTCAACATTATGAGATAGTAATTCAGAATTATGTGATAAAAACTCAAAAGTACGAGATAAAAGTCACAATTATGACATAAAAAGTCCTAACTATGAGTCAAAAAGTCATATTTATGAGATGAAGTCATAATTATGAGGTAAAAAGTCAACATTATGAGATAGAAAGTCGGAATTATGTGATAAAAAGTCAAAATTACAAGATAAAAGTCACAATTATGACATAAAAAGTCCTAACTTTGAGTCAAAAAGTCATATTCATGAGATGAAGTCATAATTAGCAGACAAAAACTCAAATGAGTCAGTTTTCTTGGCGCGGGGGAGGGGGGGGGGGGGGCATGTTTGTCAATTTTTTCCTATGATTGCGCATCATAGGAAAGATAGCTGACCAAACTAAAATAATGGTCACCATGGGAGATGGAACCAAGAACAAGAACGTGCAGGAGATAAACACCAACAGCTGATGAATTTGCTCCAATAATTTCCTTGTTTAAGGACGACTCTCGTCTCCTTTGCAGAATCTTGTACTTACCATGTAAGCGACTTCAAAGGCCGAACGACGTTTTCATAGGGAGTACCTTGGTCTTGGCGAATCGCTTGGACGCCGGAAGACGTGAAGCATGGAGAGTCGCAAGAGCGGCACGAAGACGCTCTACATGATGACCCTGCTGTCGGGGTTGCTGGAGTGTATGTTCTTTGCCGGCATCGTCTTCGGTTTTGCCTCCTTGGTGTTTGTGTTGAAGGAGGAAGGATACTTCGCTCATCGCTGTACCGGTTCTCCGGGTACCAACCGGACAGACACTGTTCAAGGTAAGAAGCAACATGAAGACACGGATGTAGGGGACAATCAGCGATCCTTTCGGTTCCTACCCAAAGCTGATGACCATAAGTGAGGGTAGGAACGTACGTCGACCGGACGCCGCAACAATCTAAGATCCTACGGACGGAACGCCGTAGGATGCCTGGGCTCTTCTGAAGGGAGGACCCAGTTGAGGTGGCTCAGCTCTCGTCCGGACCCCTCCCTGGTTTGTGGTCTGGGGATTATGTCTGACAACTGACCATCCATGGCCTCAGTGTCCACTCCTGGCAAAGTTTGTCTTCCATGAAGAAACTATCCCATTCCAAACGATGAGCATCTGGAAGACCGGGAGAGAGACTGGTTTTGGTTTATTTGGCAAACTTGCTCCTCAGTGACGCAGACATGATGATTGGTTTTGTGTCCTGTTTCCAGACTGCGGTGGTCAGGATGAGAAGTTCGCTCTGGTCTTCACCATCGCATCCTTCCTCAACAATTTCATGGTCCTGTTTAGCGGCATCGTCTTTGATCGTTTTGGCACCCTGGTCACCAGACTTCTGGCAATGTGAGAACCAATCATATACCAGCTTGTTTCTTAGTCATAGAATCCCGAAATCCCGAAAAAAGTGTGATATCTCACTAGAAGACCTGAGTTCAATCCCACCCTCGGCCATCTCTGTGTGGCGTTTGCATGTTCATGTCAAAATGTCATAATTATGAGGTAAAAAGTCAACATTATGAGATAGAAAGTCAGAATTATGTGATACAGTTATTATTGTGAGATGAAAAGTTCAAATTATGAGATGGAAAGTCTTAATTATGACATAAAAATGTCATAGGTATGAGGTAAAAAGTCAACATTATGAGATAGAAAATCAGAATTATGTGATAGTCAATATTGTGAGATGAAAAGTCTCAAGTCAAATAATAAAAATCAACATTATGAGATAGAAAGTCTTAATTATGACAAAAATGTCATAATTAAAAAAGTTATGACATAAAAATGACATAACTATGAGGTAAAAAGTCAACATTATGAGAGAGAAAGTCAGAATTATGTGATAAAAACTCAAAATTATGAGATAAAAGTCACAATTATGACATAAAAAGTCCTAACTATGAGTCAAAGTCAACATTATGAGATAGAAAGTCAGAATTATGTAATAAAAACTCAAAATTATGAGATAAAAGTCACAATTATGACATAAAAAGTCCGAACTATGAGTCAAAAAGTCATATGTATGAGATGAAGTCATAATTATGAGGTAAAAAGTCAACATTATGAGATAGAAAGTCAGAATTATGTGATTAAAAAAGTCAAAACTATGAGATAAAAGTCATAATTGAGATAAAAAAGTCACAATTATGAGAAAAAAAAGTCCTAACTATGAGTCAAAAAGTCATATGTATGAGATGAAGTCATAATTATGAGGTAAAAAGTCAACATTATGAGATAGAAAGTCAGAATTATGTGAATAAAAAAGTCAAAACTATGAGATAAAAGTCATAATTGAGATAAAAAAAGTCACAATTATGACAAAAAAGTCCTAACTATGAGTCAAAAAGTCATATTTATGAGATGAAGTCATAATTATGAGACAAAAACTCAACTCAAATGAAATGAATGATTTCAATATATGCAATAATATGACACCCTATTGGACTGCAGTGGCTCAGGAAGTAGACCAGGTCCTCCACCCAAGTCGCATGACCCTTCAACCTCCGCTGTATGAATATTTGGCGGTGGTCGGAGAGGCTGGAGGTGCGAATTTGGCGTCACATGGCCAGGGCAGCTGTGGCTACAGATGTAGTTTACCACTGAGGAATGAATGAATAATGGCTTCACTTCATTGTGAAGCTTTAACCTTGAATAGCATTATATAAAATGTACTAACAAGATACTCATTGTTTGATATTTGATCCTTTACAAGTCATTTTGCTTTTTCTCTCCAGAAGTATTTACAGCATTGGGACTGTTCTAGTGGCCTTTTCTAATGCAAGTAGGTGCACACACACACACACACACACACACACACACACACACACACACACTGGGAATTGTCACTGACAAAAACTACATGATGGGAATAATCCATGCAGCACTTTCAGTCCTGCTGTTTCCTGCGCTGTCCTGCATCGCCGTGGGAGGACTGATGCTCCTGATGACAAACATGCAGGTATGAACAGGAGGACCCTCGCTCATCAACACACGCCTGACCTGGTCTCGCCAATGTTGCACCCCACTTAACACCCCTTTATCCACATTTATCCACATCTATTATTTCAATGTTTACACCGCATTGTTACATATTAGTTAGCCTCCCCAATTCATTCATTTTCTACCGCTTTTTCCTCACGAGGGTTGCTGGAGCCTATCCCAGCTGTCTTTGGGCGAGAGGCGGGGTACGCCCTGGACTGGTGGCTAGCCAGTCACAGGGCACATATAGACAAACAACCATTCACACTCACAATTTGGAGTCGCTAATTAACCTAGCATGTTTTTGGAATGTGGGAGGAAACCGGAGTACCACACATGCACAGGGAGAACATGCAAACTCCACACAGAGATAGCAATTATTGGGAACGGGGGTTACCTTCCGGATCGATAAGTGGATCGGCTTTGTGTGTTTTGGAAAGGTTGGCAACCTGTTTGTGGCTCATCGCTCCACCATCATCACCCTCTACTGCGGCGCCTTCGACTCCTCCGCGGTGGTGTTTTTCATCATCAAGGTAAGGTGATGCAGTGACAGAAAGCATTAGCGGCATCTGAAATGTACAGGAAGTGCAGTGTCATGTCTATTTCTCTTGGAGATGTATAAAGCATCTAGGTCCTCCTTTCCTGTGCAGGTTCTGCACCAACAAGGCATCACCATGCACCGCTCCTTCCTCTTTCTGTCCTTCTGCTCCATCCTACACATCCTGCGCACCGTCTTCCTGCTGCCCCACACACGCATCCCCTACCCCGTGCCGCCGCGCTACACCTACGGGTGAGAACGCCGTTGTTGGCATATGGACCGCACGGGAAGACGCTACACATTGCATGACTGTTTTTACAGGCTGAAGTTGGGAATAACCAAGCACTGCGTGGAGCAGAGGGTGAGGGATGAAATGCCAATGTCCAATTTGCCAACCGGCACGCCTGAGGATGAGACGGCGGTGAAAGAGCATGGAAAAGGTAATTTTTTCAAAATGTCCAATGTCAACATCAGCTCATAAAGACGGAACACAAATGCCCCCCCACCCCCAATTCTGGTCTCTTGACTTCACAAAATAAATTTCCCTCCAAAAAATGTGACTTTTAGGCTAGGTTGACTTTTATACATCGTTTTTCTTCTTCATTGTGCATTTGTGGCTGGTGCAACTTACAGTATGGAAAGTACACCATATTTTGGCCTTCTTTGCAGGTTCCAATGATCATTTAGTTGCGACCCACACTTTCATTTTTTTTTACACTTTATTGAAGTCATTTTTATTTTTATTCATTTTTATATTATTTAAATCATTATTTGTATTTATTACATTTTTATGGAAGTCATTTTATTTATGTTTCAATATTTTTTACACTTATTTAAATAAACCTTATTTGTATTTATTTTGTGTGTATTTTGTTAATTTTAATTTGTTTAATTTTATTTTAAGTAATTTGTGTTTTTATTTTTTTTTGTATTTTAAATTATTTTTTACACATAAGTGATTTTATTTGTCTTAATTTTTATTATCTTTTACACTTGTCAAGTCATTTTATTTGTATTTATTTTTTTAATATTTTTTTACACTCTATTTACATAATTTTATTTGTATTTATTGTTTTAATTATTATGTCTAACAGCGGCCCAGGCCAACACCATTCATCATAAATCAATTGACATAATTACGTAGACTCAATCTATGTGATGGTACCGGCCGAGATCACTCATGGATGACTGGTATCGAAGCATCATCCCTCGTGAACATAAAAACAATCTTTTTTGTGTCCAGGAGATTTAGTGAAGAGTTTCCAGAGCTGCGTGCAGTCCTGGTTCTTCGTGTGGAACCTGTTGTGGTTGTCCATCGTACAGCTGAGACACTATATCTTCATCAGCACCCTCAACCCCAAGCTGGTCCGACTGGCCAACAACGACCATGCCCTGGGTGAATCTGCTCGTTCCATAAGTTTGCAGTGCCAATCTTCGTACTTTGCTGATGTGGTCATCGTCTGCCCCCCCCTCCCCTCTACAGTGAGTCAGTACACCAACGCCTTCGCCATCACTCAGCTGTGTGGGATGCTGTGTTCCCCCTGGAATGGGCTCTTGCTGGACAGACACAAGGGAAAGCCTCTCTCACCTGGTGAGTCTTTAGGATTTTTGGAATTGAAAATTAACTTGGGAGGGCAGGGGGCGGAGCTTGGAGTGTGAGTACTTCTGGGTTTTGGGGAGCGCAGCCTCTCAAATTGCAATCCCGCCGAAAATGGAAAATGGAGGCCAGTAAGGTGTGAGTGTGAGCCTTCTGGACATGAAATAGCACCCCTATAGTTACATTTACACTCCTATTACCCATTATTGTTGACACAGTAAGAGAAAATAAGATAAATACGACTCACAAATAAGCATTATCATCGAATACTTCCTGTGGTGACTATTGTCTAACGTCACACACACTTCTGACAACCACTAACCTGTGAAAATACTGCAGATACTAGCACCTTCTCAGTGAGGTGGCTCCCTGACGACTTGTCCTTGCGCAGGAGAAACGGAGCAGGAGGCGGACCTGCGCTCCTCCGTCCTGTCGCTGTTCCTGACCTCCCTGCAGTGTCTTCTCTTCTCCTTGTGCGCCTCCATTCCTTCTTTGCCCGCGCAGTTCTTAACCTTTGCTTTGGAAGTCATTAATCGCTCCTTCATCTACGGGGGAAATGCAGCCTTCGTTAGCATGGTGTGAGTAAACATCGTGTTTGGCGTATTGTTCACCTACGGGGGATCCAGATCAATTGACTGTCAATGAGTGTGTTTTTCCACAGCTTTCCGGCGTGTCACTTTGGGAAGCTGTACGGCCTCACCATGTGTTTGTCTGCCGTGTTCTCCCTGCTTCAGTATCCCTGCTTTGCTCTGTTCAAAGAAGCTCTGGATGGGGACAGTATTTATGTAAGTACTCCGTTATGTGATACTTTTAGTCAAACTTTACAGAATAATCAGACAGGTGCTCTAAATCAGGGGTCTCAAACTCAATTTACCTGGGGACCACCAGAGCTAGGTTCTGGGTGAAGCCGGGCCCCATCAGGTTTTCAAAAAAAAAAAAAAAAAAACGCATTAAAAACTGGAAAAAAAAATCAATAAAAATCTCTATATCTTCAATGCTTTTGCTTCTGCTATACCCTACACTTTTTCAGTACTTTGGTTCCAGTTTTCCACACCAAAATATCTGATAAAACATTCCACTGTTCTCAAATATCTTAAATAAAATAAGATAAAAACAAAAACAAATTAATAATAAAGACAATAAATCAATCAATCAGTAATAAATAAGTAAAATAATAATAAAAACCTAAGAAACCACATACAGTTGGTAGAGAAATTATTTTTTTCAGATTCAAATGTACAGTATTAACAGTTATTTAACATTTAACATGAACATTAATGAAACGTAATAATTTGACCCAATTAGCAAGTTAGCATCGTACTCAGTTCCATCTGGGAGCAGTGTCGTAACTTTAACATGTTTGATGAGATGCTTTATCTTGATGTGTATTTTCAGTTTTATTCCTGCATTTATTTGTACCCAGCGTTATAAGCCTTTAGCTTCATTGCTAATCCAAAGCAAAACAGGGCGGAGTAACAGGGTAGGGTAAACAGTATGGGCGGGGCAAAATCATGTTAATTGTGTCCGGTGTGCACACAGCTTTGAGCTGTCATTTCAACATTAAACTTTGGTATCAAGGTGGGGGCCTCAAACTAGCGTCTCGCGGGCCGCAAGTTTGAGACCCCTGCTCTAAATAGTACATTTTTAGATCCCAAGTTTGCATCACTATGATTTCCGGTGAGACAACGGAATATAACGGAAGTGTGGTTCTGTGTTGCAGGCGGACATGACCCTGTGTCTGATCACGACGCTGACGTTTATCCATCCACTGTACGTCTTCATGCACTGCTGGAAATTAGCCCAGGCCAGGAAGAACAGGCAGCCTGTGACATTGTAACGACGGCTAGCAAATGTGAGGATTGATGCTTACGATATCACATTTCAAAAGCCATTCTCAAATAAAAACTATCCATACTTCCAATACGTTCCAATACGTCACAGCAGACTCGATGCTGAATGCTTATGAATGCCGAAGGGGTCTGTGCGCTGTTCTTCCAGACCAGGTCAGGCCAATAAGATGGCGGAAAGGCCTGCAAGACAACCACAGTAATTAAAAAGAAAACGTTGTTGCAATTTAAATTATGGTGCTTTGACATTTTATTCAATCCTCTTGATCAGGATGGAACTACTATGAAATACCAAACACAGCACGGTCATGGAACTACAAGTCGTGATTCAGAAGACAACTCGGACTTTTAGCTGCCATGTTTGAGGGCGGATCTTCTCAACAGGCAACGGGTCTGAAGCTCAACTTTGAATTCATGTTTTACTTTTGTGTCTGATCATGTGGTTGTGGTGCAGAAACAGGATCGCGTCCAAACTTTCCGGCGGGATGCTGTCTCTTTTCCTGTTGGTTGCTCCCGCTCTGTCCTGAACAAAGTCCTGCGCCATGTTGCCCGCCACCGCCGGGGCGGCCAAGTACGCCTGCGCCACTTTAGCCAGCATCGGGAATTGCACCGCCTTTGTCCTCCACCAATGGAGCGGCTCCACTCCCATCGAAGCTCCCTTGTCAGCTCGGAAGACCGATATCTCCAAGTCTACCGACTCCTCCACCGAGTCCTGCCTGCTCCGTGGCGTGGAGAACAGGTCTCCGAGCAGGAACTCCATACCGGATACTTCGCCTAGTGAGCTGAGTTCTGGCAGATCCAGTTCTTCTTCGTCCTCCATTTCCCTGAAGTCCATCTCACCCAGTTTGCTTCTCTTCAAGAAGTGAGTCTCTGATTCTGGTCTTTCAGAGGAGAGGAACCGCTTGCCTGAGGTTGAGTAGGTCTTCTTCAGTTTGTGCGTCTTCCTGTCTTCGGCCATCCTGATGGTGTCCTTCTTCAGCCAATCAAAAGTCTCCGCTTGCTCCTAAAAGAAACACCAACATTAATCGCATTCGCATGAAAAACAGCCAAATCTCAGTTGTCTTAGACCAGGGGTGAGCAAATCATGGCCCGGGGGCCACCTCCGGCACGCCAAGTGTTTAAATACGGCCCGCCCGTTCCTTCCAAAGTATTTCATTGAATCTCAGGGAAGAAGTACATTTGAAACACTTCTATGTTAGGACTACGTTATGCTAGCCATAGCATTTCAGTATGTGGAATCAAACTATGGAATGGATTGAGTAAGGAAATCAAACAATGCACAACGATGAGCCAATTCAAGAAACAATACAAGCAGTTGATGTTTGCTAAATACAAGGATGAAGAGTCTTGAACGAGTCATGATGTGCTATATATATATCACTATATTGACACTTACTATGGTACCCATTATGGCATTGGATACTAATATCACCTTGTACTTTACTACGTGACAAAAATTCAAAAAAATTTTTTAGATTTTAATTTTTAGTGATTTTTGACATTTTTAGAAATTTTAGTGATATTAGATAGAAAATAAAAATATTAGGAAAGCAGGAAGTGAACAAATGTAACAGTTACTGATTGTAAAAGTACCAGATGGAGGGGTAGGATTTAAAAAAATTTGCTTCTTTCTACTCCCTTTGGACATGTGGAACTGGGAACTGATTATGGGATGCATTCAATTGTAATCTGATGCATGTTCAAATTAAATTCAACCATTACCATTACTTGTAAAATATATAGTCTGGCCCCCCCGTCAATTTTGTTAAATCAATGCGGCGCGCGAGTCAAAAAGTTTGCCCCCCCCCGTCTTGGACGATGTTGGGACTCATTCCACCTTGCTCAAAGACTAGATAGGACAGCTAGTCTGCTTAAATGTGTTACACTGTCACGACGCAATCCCTAGTCCAAATGTGTGCGGAGTTTTAAAAACAACGTTGCGGCCTACATGTTGGCAGGTCTGGAAGTAAGCATGGGCGGTGAGAGATTCCCACGAGATGATAACTAAATATTTTACTGAACGTGAAAACGGTCATTTCTTAGCATATAATTGGATGAGATGCTAAATCTCACACCTGTGGTTACACCGCATGGTAGCCCGTGTCCGACCGCGAGGACAACACAGAAATGGTATGACCCAAAATCTTACCGTGGTATACCTTGAAACCGGCAACTGACCCATGCCTAAATGGAAGCATGCAAACATCACACAGGAAGGCCCCCCCAGGTGAGGTACTAACGACAAGGCTACTCGATGGGAACTGTAACACTCACCTTCTCGCTCATGAACCCCAGCCCGTGAAACTGGGGGTCGAGGGAACAGGCCACACTTAAAATCCTGTTGACTTCCGGGTTGTTGTAATGCCTGGCCAACATCTGCCTCACCATCTGCTTCATGTCGGTCAAAATGCCGGGGTCCCCCGGCCGGCACACGAGGTGGCGGGACAGCAAGCCGGTGAGGATGGGTTTGATGAGAGACAAGCGCGGGAAGGCGTCCTTGGCCAGCGTCTGACACGCCACGTCCAACGGTTTCAGCACCGAACACAACTCCTCCAAGATCTTCCACTCGGAGTGCAACGGTACCGTGTTTGACACATCCGCGGCGGGTGACGGATTCGCATAGCAACAGCTACGCGCACCGGACTCCGAAGCGACGTCTTCATCCGTGAGGTTCTCGTATTTGACCTGCTTTACCAAGCTAGCGATAAGGCTTTCGTGTTTGAGTAGGGTGCTCAGCAGGGGGTAGAGCCTGTCCCACGTGGGGCGACAGTTGGCAGCCCACGACCTCAGCTCCGCCTGCTCCCGTTTTGTCAACGTTTCCAACGCGCTCTGGTGATAACTTAACGGAATACGACACGAGTCCCTGCGTTGACACGATGCCGGGAAGAGATTTAAGAGAGCGGCCTGGAACTGGAAGAGGGTCTTGGAGATGAGCGGGTGTGACATCAATTCCTCCACGCAGCCGTGCACCACGCTGAAGAAACACGGTACAAACAGAAGCCCGTCGCTCGGGGGACCCAATTCCATGGGCGGCGCAGACTTGCCCTTCTCCCGAAAGGAGTTTGACCGCAAGGCTTCTTCTGCGTTATTCATCATCTGCAGTCTCATCTTGTTGTTGCCTTTCCCTCCCAGCAAGACCAGATGAAACTGGGACACCCCCCACTCCTGGGCCATCATCTTGACTTGGGCTTCCAAGCCCTGGAGGCAGCTGTTTGCCGCGTCACTCTCTCGGAGTCTTTGCGTTGCCAGCGTGACGTTCTGGCACTTCATGTTTGAGTCTACGTAATGCGCCCAGAGGGTGAGGTAGCCCTCGTTGTGCCCCTCCCAGCTGTGGACCCAAACGTCCACACTTAATGTGACAAAATACGGAACGTCCTCCCACTCGCTGGGAGGCCGCGCGAGTCTCCCGCATTCATACTCCACAGGCGCGGTGTAATCGGATACGGTTTCGTTCTGCTTGTCGCTAGATGTCTTCAGCATCTGAGCGAGGAGCTTCTTGTCCCTGCTGTGGTGGTCATTCAGGAGCTTCTCCAGCAGGGACGGGGATGGGAGCTTGTAGGCCGGAAGCAGGGAGTGGATCAGCTCCGTGAAGCCTTTTCCACCGACCAGAGCTGGAGGCTGGAGATCCATGATGAGGAAATTGACGATGGCTTCCGTCAACTGAGCGGATGAGCCTGTAGAGGGGGTACGGAAAAGACCAACCGTCCGTTATCCATGACTGACAGACGGCGTGGAAAACACCACCGCATTTTCCAGTCAACTTTAAAACCTGGTTCATCAACTTTGCTTAAATATGTTACATATTGTTTGTAATCATGTTCTACATTGTTACAATGATACATTCGCCAAAATGACATTCGCCATCGGGGTGACGCCTCTCAGCTAAAGCAGAGACACAATGTCGACTTGGTTCAGTCTATTTTCTATCAAAATAGTAGTCATGACTAAATGTTGTGTTGCTGCTGGATGTTCATTTTCTTTCTTCTAAAAGAGGAAGCTTTAAAACAAAAATGGACAAAACAATTGCAGAGAACGAGACTGATGGGACGCCCACTTCCTGTTCAGCTCTTTGTGCTGATAAATTCACTAATGACTGAAGAAACACCTTTACAAGAAGCATTTGGCTTGGAAGTATGATAGAAACTCATTTGGGAAACATGATGCTAATCAGACAACGTCAAGGTTGCCACAGAACACAGTAAATCATGTCTTGTTTACATCATCTAAACACTACTCTATGATAGCGCCGAGGCTGTAAAGCAGGGGTGGGCAAACTACGGCCCGGGGGCCACATGGCCCCACCAAGCCTTGCTTTCTAAGTATTTCAACTTTTAACTTACAAGCTGGCAACATGACTTGCAAGTCAGATGTCCTATTCGGTAAAATAAATAAAACTTTTAAAAAATTAAAAAATAAATAAATAAAATAAAATAAAGAAAAATAAAAAAATTAAACTGTAAAATTCTATGAGGACATATAACTGATAGTATAACACTTTTACAGATAAAATTAGACAAATAATTCAATGTTAGAATTAAATATTCATTCATTTCCTACCGCTTATCCTCACGAGGGTCGTGGCGGGGGCGCTGGAGCCTATCCCAGCTGTCTTGGGGTGAGAGGCGGGGTACACCCTGGACTGGTGGCCAGCCAATCACAGGGCACATATAGACAAACAACCATTCACACTCACATTCATACCTATGGACAATTTGGAGTTGCCAATTAACCTAGCATGTCTTTGGAATGTAAATACTTTAACTAAATAGTGTGTGTGTGTGTTACATATATATTCTGGCCCCCTGGACAATTTTGTTAACTCAATGGGCAGGGGTGATATTATGCAACAAATTAGGATATAACGACCCCTTTATGCTCATTAAAAAGTCACTTTAAAACAAAAAGGCTCATTTCCACTAACAGTTCTGTGTTTTGAAGGCTCAAGTCCCGGTTTTGCAAGTCCTCTATTTCATCTCCAAATGTTTCTCACTTCTTTTCTCCTTGAAAACTATTGACACGTCGCTGAAATTAATCACTTCTGGACATGTGACTAAACAGCGAGAGCTCATCACGTATGATGCCATGAACTACAAATGGTATTTTTACACATTTACTGTTATGGCTTTCAAAAAGTGAACATTGTAGAACATAATTACAAAGAATATATAACAGATTTAAGCAAATATTTAGGCATGGCTTGAAGTTATTGATGGTGTATCAAACCAAAGTAGCAAAGAATGGTTACCTGGGATTGAGGAAGTAAAGGCGGAGTGAGAGATCTGTCCTGAATCACTATTTCCATCTGGATTTGACAAGGTGGTCACGTCACTGATGACAGGCAGTGATTGGTTGTGGTCGCCAGTCTGGAAGGACATGCCGGCCTCCGGGAGGGTCACCAGCTGAATATCCGGAAGAAGTTGCAGAACCGTTTCCTTATCGCCAAGTTCACATTTCACATTCTCACCTGGACCCAGAAAAAAAAAAACATTGGACGTTGAGTGGAAAGTTATTGTTATTGTACGGGCCAATGTGTTATGTGTGGGAAGTTGCTTCATGAATTTTAATTTGCTAAATGAACGCACATAAAACAATAAAATACTCTGTTTCTGTCTTATTTCTTCTTTCTAATTCTAATAGAATTATAAAATTAATAAAATAACCCAACATGACACACGCACGATATCGGGCCATCCCTACTAGCGTTTGCTTCGTTTCTTTGAAACACGGCGGACGCCATCTTAAACTCACCCATCCTGAGGCCCAGCAGTTTAGCGTAATCCCGGCCGATCCAGACCCTGAGCTCATCGCCCTCCGGGATGGGCTGTGAAACCTTGTAGTAGATGTTCCGATAGAACTGGAAAACTACCATATTGTGTTGGGCCTCACTGCTGCTGTATGTTACATACCTGAAACACACACACAAACAAAATGTTACGTTTTTAAGTCAAAGTATATATAAATAAATATGTTTTGGACAATGGACAACGCTTTAAAAGCACCCCACCTCATCCAGTTGGATCTGTTTTCATCAAAGCCATCAACGTAGACAAAATCAGCATCATTCCTGATCTGAAAAGCACAAAAAAGAAGTTTGTTTTGGAATTCCTAAACGCTCCCAATGCAGTGTCCCCCCAAAACATGCAGTGACTTACTGCCCAGGCATATTTAAGGCTTGCCGGCATGTGACCTTTGGACACTTCTCCAACGTACGGTCCGAATATGATACCCTGCTGAAGGTGGCACTTGGCATACACCTTCCACTGGTCCGTTCGTTCGTCACCAGAAGATCCGGGATCGGCGGAATCATGGAGGCACAGACAGGAAGGCAGGGAAAGCACAGCTCGCGAGGGTCCGCCTTGAAGCCAGGTCTCACCGGGTGGCAGAGCGGCGTCCGGGATGTAGTTGTGGTTGGATCGAGTCTGGATCAGTGACATTCCCTCATAAGACTCTTGCCGTTCGTCCACCCCTGGAAGCAAAACAAATACCAACTGTCAAACAATTACATTTTTTTAAACCACATCACCGCCACTCCATGGGTCAATACTACAAATTGGTTCAAAGATGGTGGACATCTAGCATCTCTCCCATCTAGCATCTTGTGTTGCTTTAACCTGGCTCATGGCTACTGTCTTTATTCACCTTTAAACAGCACACATCTTCGATCATTTGACTCAGTTGTGGAAGAGAAAGACCTACTGAGTCCCCGGCGCTTCGTTAGGGCGTTTTGTCGAAAGACGGCCGATGAAATACTCGCAGATGAATCCCCGGCAAATGTATGCTTGGCGTTGATGTGGTACTTTAAGCTGGACGTGCTTCGGTGAAACGAGAACTCCTTCCGGCATAGTGTACACACCACCTTCTGTCGGTCGATTGATCCGTCCTGGTGTTTTTTGTATTCAAACTTCCCATTGAGAGGGCCGATGTGTTTAGGGTCGTCCATCTTGATCCGGTTGCTTCTGCCTCCAGATGAGCGCCAATCCGGGGCACTTCTTCTTCTTCGGCTACTGATTTCTTCTTCTTCCTCGGCTACTGCTGTCTTCTTCTTCGGCTACTGCGCTCTTCTTCTTCGGCTACTGCTAGCTTCTTCTTCGGCTATGCTAGCTTCTTCTTCGGCTACTGCTGTCTTCTTCTTCGGCTATGCTAGCTTCTTCTTCTACGTCTACTTTGGTTGAAAGAGTCGAATCCATGACTTCAAATGTATTTAGCGCCACCTACAGTATCGGATAAAGTCAGCTAATATACGTCTATTTTTTAAAAACACACACATTTCGTAATATAACACTACGTTTTTCAAATATTCTCTACAAAAATAAAAAAAACAACTGAGTGTGTCTCTTTGAAGTGTCAGTCAGATTGCAACCATGAACATGAGTGATGGTGGAGTATTGACCGAGTCGTTCAAAACTCGCGAGTTTTTTTTTACTGAGTCGGAACTCGCGGGTATTCATTCAACTCGTTCACTTACCCTGCTGCTGTTAGCTCAGTCACAAGGGAAAGCGGGTGACATGGTGTTAAGTTACTTTAACTTTATTTGTAGAAACGCATTAAAAAGCAACACGTCTGCTTGTAGACCCAAAACAACTCTCTTTTCCACTTCCTTTTCCTGTTCCTGTATGAGCTGCTCGCTTGCTAACATCGTCACTACACGATACGTGCCGGCAGGGCCGTTGACAGCTTTGATGGGGCCCGGGACTAAATAATATGAGTGCCCCCCCTGGTGTTTAACACTTGACTGAGCAAGACATTCAACTGAACAAGGTGTCCCACCAGGAAGTGTTCTCAGCCCCCTGCTTTTCATCCTGCTGACTTACGCCTGCATTCAAACCTCTAGTCCACGTTTGGGGATCATACTGGGTCTCATCAAACGCCATTGTCGTCGACTTACCCAGCATCCTCCACTGACCATCAACAAAGTCAGTGTGGAAAACAGCGCAAAGTTGCTGGATGTTCACATCACCAAGAACCTTACCTGTCAAAAATAGACATCAATTACTCATTTTGACACTTTTTTTTGTCATTCGCTGAAGGTCCTGGAGAGCAGCCGGGGGGTCTCTACTGGACTACATCTCCCTTCCAGCATCTCCACAAGTCTAATGGTCCAGATTTGTTCTAAACTCACGTGTTCTTCAGGTGGGCTGCACACTGTTGTTCATTTTTCATTAACCCAAACCATCTTTTTCATGCTGACTCATTGGATCGTTATTGTTTGATGAGCTCCAGTGATGGTTAACAGGCAGAGCGACGGGACTTCACGGTATTTGGTCGTCTTGGAGGAATGCATGTTACACAGTACACGCTACACATTGCTTTGTAATACTACAAACGCTGGCCAAGGATACTCTCAGTACTGCTTTGTTGTATTTATACACTGTTTGATTGCTGGCTTGTTGATAAAATATGTATTTTCATCTCCTAAAATATTTGTATTTGAATCTTTTGACTTTGCTTTCCAAAATCACTAATAATTCAATGAGAATTTCCGGTTTAAAAGATATCGATATCAACACATGTATCGTCCCTGTTTTTGATTGGTATCAAATTGATCTTCAGTATCGCCCACCGCATTCTGCTCGCTGGGGATGCAAGAACTACATGTGTGTCCGAGGGGCCCTAAATGCACCACCCGTGGGCATCAAGGCACAGGTGAAGTAGAGCCCCACGTTCCGTCCATCTTTGTACTGTTGGTAGAACTTCGCCTCCATCAAGTACTCCCACTCGGCAACTTAGCAACATGGACGGCGGGAACAAGACAATGGAGTATTCGGAGGGAGTGAGGGAAGCTTCGGAGACAAGTGGAGCGGCTCTTCCGAGTTTGTGCTCGGGACGCCTCGGTTCGTGTATCCCGGTCAGTTACCGTAATGAACTGCTTCAACTCTTCAAGCTAGCAGGGCCAGTGGTAAGTGAACGCACCGCAATTTGTCACAATGGAAATGCATTTACTACTACAATATACTAGCGCATCTTCATTACTTCGAATATGGTGGAAGATGTATTTCTTTTCAGGATTATACATATATCTGTATGAATAGAATGTATGTGAAAAAAACTAAATATAACAGTCGCATAAAGTTGAACTATTAAGGATACAATTATGAGAAGCAATCAAACAATGAATAAAGTTAGGTAGCAGAAAATATTTAATGTTACTAGAATAAAGTCAAAATATTAAGAGAAAAAAAGTCACAAGTTTACATATTATTGTGATGAAAATGTCATTTTTGTAGCATAGAGTTGAAATATTTAAGAAGAAAAACAAAATAAATATAACAGTTGCACAAAGTTGAAATATTAAGGATAAAATTATGTGAAGTAATCAAACAATGATTAAAGTTACGTAGCAGAAAATATTAAAAGTTACTAGAATAAAGTCAAAATATTAACAGAAAAAAATCACAACATTACATACTTTTATGATAAAAATAATGTCATTTGTGTAGCATAGAGTTGAAATATTTAAGAAGAAAAACAAAACAAAATAATGTTGTCAGTTTTGAAAGAATGGGTTAATATAGTAAAAATATTATGGGAATTAAGTCATAATAGTGTGAAAAGAATTAAGAAAAAATATTTGGAAAATAAAATAAAATAAAACAACAGAAAAAGGGGGAAAAATAACAAAGACAGAAGTTGATACTAATAATACCCTTTTTCACCTATATCACAAAGATGAAATAATTTTTTTTCTTGAAATATATATAACCTCTTGGCATATCTACATGTGTTGCTTTACAACATCAAAGTGTCCCTCGCTGTCACGTCTGAAGACCCGAATGAAGACCTAAATGAAGACATGATGCATCTGACGTTTCGTTCTGGTGTGAAACAGGACAATAGTTGACAAATGATATTTAACAGTATAGCGGACACACCACAGTCTTATGTACATACCCTAAGAGGCCATAAGAACATGTACCTATGTCTGCTTGACGTAATATGATTTAAAAAGCAGGATTATTAAAAAGGACCCAAGTTCAACACCACCGTTTAATAGCAAAACGTTGATCCATTGCACGGTTGAGCACGTGAGCAAATGAGTACACCGGCAGGTTAGACATTTACAGTAGCTTGTTTGGACAGCCGGAACAAACCGCACGCACACACACACACACACACCATACACTATGCACAACTACAGATAAAACACATTGTGATATCAAAACAACATTTTTGGTGAACATCCATCCATCCATTATCTGACTCCTGGTCTCCGGCCACCCTGGGCCATCCTAGGCTAAGAAACTAAGAAAACTAAAGAAGTGTTTTCTCTACTCCAGGTCATTTCCCAGATGATGGTTTTCATGATCAGTCTGGTCAGCACGGTGTTCTGTGGCCATCTGGGGAAAACGGAACTTGCAGCTGTATCCTTATCAATAGCGGTAAGGACTGCTACTTTGTTGGAAAAGTCTGGTCACGTCCTGGTGAGCCTGGGCATGTAACCCTCCATCTTCATTCAGTAATTCAGCAGCCCATAAAAATACCTTCCATGCATTTGACTGTACTGGCTTCTATTCTATGGAAAAACGGCAGTGACAAGCACCTTCCACTGTTCTTTTCGACATATGAGCAAGAATTATGATGCCATGTTACATTAAAGACATTATAAAAGTTATAAAAAGCCACGCTGTGTTGTAAATATATTGTTATATTCAAGAAAATCGCAAAAAATGCAGAATAGAGCAATGCTAACATTCTAATGTTAGCACCTAACTTATGAAAATGGCAAAAAACGCTAATATGCCAACATTAAGTATATGCTTAAGTTCATAATCACAAAAATCGCAAAAAATGCAGAATGCTAATGTTAGCTAGAGAGCAATGCTAACATTCTAATGTTAGCATTAAGATCCAATTAACACATTCCAGAAAGCCAAAACATGTTTTTATAATTTTACAATTATAGTTTTATAGATTTTCTCATCAAAAGTTTCTACTTTTCTTTGGATCACGGCTGCAAATAACCCAAAATGGAGTCAAAGAAAGTTCCAAGTGCCGACATTTTGATAAAGAAAGTGAGAAACACTATTGAATTAAAAAAATACTACGTCTTTGATGTCAGTTGAAGTTAAGGAAACTGCCGTTTTTAGGGTTTTTTTTGCCCATCATTCACAATCCTTTTCTGTGGATTCTAAAGAAAAATGAACAGTTAGCATGAGGAAGCTAACAAAGCACGTCATGGGACACACCTATTTCAAGTATAAAGCCATCCAAAATACCTCCAATTAGGTTTTACATCCATGCTGAGACATGCAGTAACAGGTACATTCATGATAATATGTAATACTTATAGTATTTTTATCATTTGTAGCGTTATGTGCTCGCTGCTTTTCTCTGTAAAAATTAAAAAATAGCGCAGTTTTCCTTTAAGTATTCATTTACATACATATTGATTGCGATTTTTATGTATTTATACACATTTAGAAGTGTATCAAGCATGTAATACATAGGCGTATGCTAACCAAGGTTCCACTGTATGATGCTGTATTTGTCTCTTTAATTGCAGGTGGTTAATGTCACGGGTATTTCCATTGGCACCGGTTTGGCGATGACGTGCGATACCCTCATATCTCAGGTAGCGTCCTCACCAAAGGTTGCTCTTTCGCTTTATTTATCTTATTGAAACACAACCACTCGGACCGGGCCCCCCGGGGGCGTCCTGGGGTCCACTTGCAAACATTTCAACAATGAACGTTTGTATCAAGTTAGTTTTCTTTGATATAGCAAAACAGTAATTATCGGCACGCTGCGGCGTTTCCTCACGTTGCTTTTCCGCGTCTTGTCTTTGTGTAGACATATGGGAGTGGTAACCTGAAGCGTGTGGGGGTGATTCTCCAGAGGGGCATCCTCATTCTGCTGCTGGCTTGTTTCCCATGCTGGGCTGTCCTCATACACACCGAACCGCTTCTACTGGCTGTACGACAGAGCCCCGATGTCGCCAGGTCAGTCGCTATTCATTCATTCATTAATTTTCTACCGTGGGGGTGCTGGAGCCTATCCCAGCTGTCTTCTTCAGGCGAGAGGCGGGGTACACTCTGGACTGGTGGCCAGCCAATCACAGGGCACATATAGACAAACAACCATTCACTCTCACATTCATACCTGTGGACAATTTGGAGTGGCTAATTAACCTAGCATGTTTTTTTGGAATGTGGGAGGAAACCGGAGTACCCGGAGAAAACCCACGCATGCACGGGGAGAACATGCGAACTCCACACAGAGATTTTTTTTTCAGAATCAGAATCGTCTCCATTGTCAACGAAATTTGAGAAAACAACAAAATTTGAGATGACAAGGGCGGAATTGAACTCGGGTCTCCTAGCTGCAAGGCCTGCACGCTAACCACTCAACCACCGTGCAGCCTCAGTCGCTATTCAATATGTAAAATAACTTAATAACTTGTAAAGAAGGATATTTGCGTCACTGAGGTAGTGGAAACTGAGGGCATGACAGTACCCCCCTATTCAGAAAAATCCATTATTCGCAGATGAGGGATCTGATTCAAATATTGCTAGCCATGTTGGAAAACAGCAAACAGGGACACTTGGTGGTCATCAACTAACTGAGTGGGCGGGCGGGTGGGTGGGGGGGTAGACCTTAGTGTGACGTCCCAGTTTACATACTTTACATCTCCAATGCCATTATCATTATCAGCCATACGCTGTGTACGCCTACCAAACACTCCATGACGGAACTGGAAGGGATGGCGGGAGACCAGGAAATCTGTGCTCCCCGACTGCTGCCCCCTCGACCTGGAAGCGGAACAACATGATTTTTCCCATTGAATTTAAATTTATGTAATTCCCATTTTTCTGTTGTGCAGGCTATCACAACTCTACGTGAAGATCTTCATGCCTGCTCTGCCGGTAAGTTCATTCTCAGTATACGTGAATAATAGACATGAAATATTTGCTTCCATCGTGCAAGATTATGCTTTTGCACCGCAGGCAGCGTTTATGTACCAACTACAAGGGAGGTACCTTCAAAACCAGGTGACGTGGAACCTTGATATGAACCGTAGTAATGGCAGTGTGGGCATCACATAAGAAGTATTTTTTTGGTCATATTTCAGGGAATCATTTGGCCTCAGGTCATAACTGGCGTGATTGGAAACATCCTAAACGCAGTCAACAATTACGTCTTCCTCTATCCGCTGGATTTGGGAGTTGCGTGAGTTTTCCTACATCATACAGAAGTTGCAGAATGAGTGCGTCTGGAAAAGTAAAGTTAACACGGTGAAACAATGTGTACAGCAAAGATACGCCTGAAATTAGAGTTTGCGGTATTTTATTTATAATAAATAATGTTAAAATGAAATCTGCATAGCTACCATCCTTTTTTTTAAGTATAAGTGGTCCTCCCCAAAAAAACATCAATTCTACAGCAGCAAAAGGTGACATATATATATATATATATATATATGTATTAGGGCTGTCAAAAATTTAGCGTTTATTTTATTAATTACGTTACATTTTTTTTACTGTAAATAAGGATGCACACTGTAGGATCCCAAGTGTTTGACGCTTTTTTATAACTTATAACTTATAACCTCTGATCTGAACACATCAACAGCAGTGCAACACCAACACCATATACCGTATTTTCCGCACTTTTTTTTCATAGGTTGGCTGTTCCTGCCACTTATACTCCAGAGCGACTTATACATGAAAAAACTGTTTATGTTACATAAACACTGGACACCTTTTCTGTTCATGTTTATTTTTTTTGTAGCTAATAAGCATTGTAGCTAATAAGCACTTGCCTTCCAAGAGGACCTAATGTCTGTTTTGGTCAAGTAGTTTGGAAAATTAATTACCCGCAAAAAATGCCACTTAGACTCCAGTGCGACTTATGTATGTTTTTTTCTGCCGAACTATGCATTTTTGGCATTGTGTGACTTATACTCCAGTGCGACTTATGTACTTTTTTTTCCTATCTAATTATCCATTTTTTGGCCTTGTGCAACTTATACTCCAGTGTGACTTATGTATGTTTTTTTTCTACCTAGCTATGCATTTTTGGCATTGTGCGACTTATGTATGTTTTTTTCTACCTAATTATGCATTTTTGGCATTGTGCGACTTATACTCCATTGCGACTTATGTATGTTTTTCCTACCTAATTATGCATTTTTGGCCTTGTGCGACTTATACTCCAGTGCGACTTATGTATGTTTTTTTTCTACCTAATTATGCAATTATTATGGGGGGGGGGGCACCAGCAGGACACACACAATCCAGCAGCCATTATTATTTGGCGTGCATTCTCTGTCTTTTTAGCTTTTTATGATGTTCATTTTCACTTCCATGCTGATGGCTTTCCTTTTCTTTGACACACAGCCGCTCGGGAGACATAATTGAAGTCTTCCGTAACGCTTGTGTTTGTGTTTGTAAGCATGAAACAATAAAAACCGAGGACCACGTTATAACATGTCAAACAAAGACTAGGTTTTCCAGTTTTTCCCTGTGTTTCCAAACTTGTTGTGTTTGTCATCTTCAAGTGGATCCGCAGCAGCCAACGCCATCTCACAGTACCTGCTGGCCGTTGTCTTGTTTGTGTATATTTGCTCCAGAGGTTTGCACAAAGCCACGTGGGAAGGTCAGTCGCCCTTTTATTCACTCACTGAACTTGATGAGAATTGTCAAGAAAAACAAGGAATACTTTGTGAGCCTCAAGGAATGTTGACGATTTAAACTTGGATTATAGTAAATATAGACTATTATGAGAAGTAAAAATAAAAATATTTGAATTTACAGTGGAACTTTAGTTGGCGTCATTCATTTGCTCCAGAAGGTCTTACTCTAACCAAAGCGGACTTTAATCAAATCAGTTTGTCCCATAAGAAATAATGTAAATCCAATTAATTTGTTTTAGATAACCAAAATACATGCAAAACTGAGGCAAAATTGTGGCGCAAATGTTAACCAAAAAACACGCTAACTGGGGCGGACGCTAAACGAGGTTTCACTGAAATGTGAAAAGTTGCATGTTTTTATAAAAAGTTGTTTGACGGACAGATGTTCGACCCACAGGCTGGTCACTGGACTGTCTCCAGGAGTGGGGGCCCTTTGTCAAACTGGCCGTACCGAGCATGCTAATGCTTTGTCTTGAGTGGTGGATGTTTGAGGTGGGAGGAGTCCTGGCTGGCCTCATTAGTGAGGCTGAGCTGGGAGCGCAAGCCATAGCATACCAACTGACAGCTATAGCGTACATGGTAATTCCTCCATGAAGGAAATCATCCGCAGCCCTTATGCGACGCGTCTGCACGCGGCTTTCTTTTTTCTGTGTTCTAAAGAAATAAAAAAATGGCTAAAAATGCTAATATGCTAAAGTTAAGTATATGCCTATGTTCCTATTCACAAAACTCGCAAAAAATGCAGAATGCTAATGTTAGCTTGAGAGCAATGCTAACATTCTAATGTTAGCACCTAACCTATGAAAATGGCTAAAAATGCTAATATGCTAATGTTAAGCATATGCCTATGTTCATATTCACAAAAATCGCAAAATATGCAGAATGCTAATGTTAGCTTGAGAACAATGCTAACATTCTAATGCTAGCACCTAACCTATGAAAATGGCTAAAAATGCTAATATGCTAACGTTAAGTATATGCCTAAGTTCATATTCATGAAAATCGCAAATAATGCAGAATGCTAATGTTAGCTTGAGAGCAATGCTAACATTCTAATGTTAGCACCTAACCTATGAAAATGGCTAAAAATGTTAATATGCTAACGTTAACTATATGCCTAAGTTCATATTCATGAAAATCGCAAAAAACGCAGAATGCTAATATTAGCTTGAGAGCCATGCTAACATTCTAATGTTAGCACCTAACTTATGAAAATGTCTAAAAGTTATTTTATGCTAATGTTACCATGCTACCAATGCTAACATGCTAACACATACCATAATAAGTGTCTACTTAAGAAAATGACCTAACTTTCCTAAAAACCACAAGATGGCAGCGTATGCTAACACTTGCTCTCTCTTGCTTACCGTCATGGCGGACTTTCTGCTCCAAATGGTTCATGTAGTTGTCATGTTCCTGTGGACCACAAGATGGGAGCACATGCTAAGGAATAACATAGCTTTCTCTTTTTGAGCTTTATATATCTTTAGAACACACAGTAAAGAGAAAGATGTGCGTTGAAGTCTCATATTGAGATTGTGGATGATGGGCAACATTTCCAGTCATTTCCAGTGAATCCAAAATACTTACATTGACATGTTGTACTTCCAGTTCCCACTTGGATTTTCAGCCGCTGCTAGCGTGCGAGTGGGGAATGCTCTTGGTGCAGGAAACATCGAGCAGGCCTGGCTGTCTTGCAAAGTTCCCATCATCTGTGCATGTAAGAGACTTGGTTTGCTCATGGGTTGGTACAATTATACACAGTTAGAACCCCTCAATCACAGCTCAGAACCATATGCATTGAAATATCATATGAATACACAAGAGCCCAAATAAAAATATAAAGGAAAACCATGTACAAGCAATGGCTAGTTTGGTTTTTGGAACTGTTGGACAGCCAATCCGACATTGGAATATTATCACAAAAATTTTACTAAAATTTCTAAAAAATTCTAAACAATCACTAAAAATTCATTTTAGGAATTTCTAATATTTTCCTAATGTAGTTGAAGTTTTTTTTATGTTATTAATTTTTTTTTTTTTTGTCACGTACCGAAGTACGATATATATATATATATATATATATAATAATATAAACTAATATAGTTTAAGTTTTTTGTTTTTTTTTAAGTGTTTCAAATGTAGTTCTTCCCTGAGATCATATTTCTCCTCTCTTGTAGAGAAGTATTGGATGACATTTTTAGCTAATTGGTTATTTTTAGCCTTATGCATTATTTTAGCTGTTTGAAGATGAACTATATCAGCAAGTTGAAGTATTTGTGATTTTAGAAATAAGGAGTTAGTATGTTCTCTGTCGGCGGCATTAGGAATTATCCTTACTGACCTTTTTTTGCAGATTGCTTTTATAGTTATTAGCCCATATTTCCACACAATAAGTAAGATATGGTAGAACCAGAGAGCAATAAAGAGTGTGGAGTGATTTATGATTGAGAACAAATTTTGCTTTGTTCAATACTGAAATATTTCTGGCCACCTTATGTTGTATATTTGTAATATGAGGTTTCCAGATCATATTTTCATCTATTGTGATCCTCAGAAATGTATTTTCCTTCACCCTTTCAATGTCTACACCGTCTATTTGTATTTGTAATTGGTGTTTTGTGGTTGAATTTGTTAGTAAAAAAAAAAAAATCATATTGAAACAAATTGTCTGTATTCATGCGTGTAACAATATGAATTGAATTGCTAATGTTGTTAATATGCAGACCGTCTCTGCTCTTTTTGGTAAAAGTATTTCTCTTCCGTTGCAGTCATAACAGCCTGTTTTATTGGAGCTACCTTCAGCCTTTGCAGGAAAGTAGTTGGATACATTTTCACCACAGAACAGTAAGTTACAGCTTCTTGACATATATTGGTATTTTTTTGCCGTTTTGTGTATTGTATGTAGTATTTTTACCAGTCGGAGTATTTTGAGTCTAGTGTTGCCCATGCACAGCCCTCTGCAGGTATCCCAGTCTATCCCTTCAAACATTTACAGGATCCGGGTTTGGGTTGCAGGGACAGCAGTCGAACCAAAGATGCTCAGACCAACTCCGCTAACAGCAAGCTAGCTCAAACATGTATCGGCATGCAGTTGTATAATTATGATCAATATCTGCGGTCAGGAAAAGGGCCAAAAAAAGAAAATAAATGTGGTCTCACCGTGGTAGAACCTTTTCATGGGTTTGTGCTCAACCAGGATTTCACCAGCAGGTCCTCGGTTGTTCCCGTGAAGGGGTCTGACTAGTCGTGGCTGCCCCCCCACGAAAACACCACAGATCAGTTCTAGAACACCAAATCAGGCATTTGCAGCTGCATTCATTCTCCAAAAAAGTCTGATGAGCTAATCTACTAGCTAAAATGCTACTATTCTATCTTCTATGTTTTTTTTCCAGAGACATCCTGAAAAGGGTTGCTGACGTCTTGGTGGTTTTTGGCTTCATGCACATTGCTGACGCTGTTGCGGTGAGAAACCAACTCATGTGAGATATTGGAGACGGTGCAAACGAGCACGGAGTCATGACACCGCCACTGATCACGACAGGGTGTCAGTGGAGGCGTCATTCGAGGAGCGGGAAAACAAAAGATTGGCGCTGCGTGTAATCTGGTGGGATACTACTTCATCGGCTTTCCCATTGGTGCCTCCTTGATGTTTGCAGCAGGAATGGGTATCGTTGGTAAGTAGTGAGCATCCCAGGGATTGTACAGTGGAGTTTACCATCCCGGACGGGGATATATGGTCATGGTAATGGTAATGGTTTAATTTCATTTGAACATGCATCAGATTACAATTGAGTGCATCCCATAATCAGTTCCCAGTTCCACATGTCCAAAAGGAGTAGGAAGAAGCAAAGCTTATTAAATCCTACCCCTCCATCTGGTACTTTTACAATCACTAACTGTTACATTTGTTCACTTCCTGCTTTCTTAATATAGTTTAAGTTGTTGTTGTTTTTTAATGTTATTTTAAAAAATATATATATTTTTGTCACGTGATATGACCATCCAATGACATAATGGTTACCATAGTGATATATACAGCACATCATGACTGGTTCAAGACTGGTACTGGTAAGATCTGGTACTTTTACAATCAGTAACTATTACATTTGTTCACTTCCTGCTTTCCTAATATAGTTTAATTTTTTTTATTATTTTATTTATTATTTTTTTATTATTAAAAAAATATTTTATTTTAATTTTTGTCACGTACCGAAGTATGAGGTGATATGAGCATCCAATGCCATAATGGGTACCATAGTAAGTGTCAATATAGTGATATATATAGCACATCATGACTGGTTCAAGACTGGTACTGGTAAGATCTAGTACTTTTACAATCAGTGACTGTTACATTTGTTCACTTCCTGCTTTCCTAATATAGTTTAATTTTTTTAATTTTTTATTTTATTTATTAATTTTTTTATTATTATTTTTAAAAAAATATTTTATTTTAATTTTTGTCACGATATGAGCATCCAATGACATAATGGGTACCATAGTAACTGTCAATATAATGATATATTATATATATATATATATATATATATATATATATATATATAGCACATCATGACTGGTTCAAGACTGGTACTGGTAAGATCTAGTACTTTTACAATCAGTGACTGTTGCATTTGTTCACTTCCTGCTTTCCTAATATAGTTTAAGTTTATTTATTTTTTTTTAATTTTTTATTATTATTTAAATTTTTTTAATGTTTTGTATTTTTACATTTGTTCACTTCCTCCTGCTTTCCTAATACAGTTTAAGTTTATTTATATAAAATTTTATTTATTATTTTTATTTTTTTTTAATTGATTTAAGGTTTTTTATTTTTAATTTGTTGACTTCCTGCTTTTCTAATATAGTTTAAGTTTACTTATTTAATTTTTTATTATTTATTTTTTTTTCATTTTTGTAGTACAAGGTGATATGAGCATCCAATGACATAACGGGTACCATAGTAAGTGTCAATATATGCGGGGATCCACTATCCGGTGAATGTTTTGCTATCCCAATTGAAAGAAATGATGTTGTCTCCTGAGCAGGACTTTGGACTGGACTGACTGTGTGTGTGTTGGCTCAGTCCATTTTCTTCATCGCTTATTTGCATAAGCTTGACTGGAAAAAGGCCGCTGAAGAGGTGTGTCATTTCATCCCCATGAGAAACATACGACACGAAACATGAAAATGACCCCAGTCGTGTCTTTGAGCAGGCACGTTTGAGAGCTGGAGTCCAGGTCAAGGTGGAGGTCCCGGACACGGACACGGACGCAGTGGAAGATCCAGGCAAGTTCAAGTGAAGTTACTTCGGTCATCCGGTTCAAATAACTCCAAACTTTTATGATTGGATCTTTAGACTCTGTGGTGAAAGCGGGTAAGGTTACCGCCGTCGCGTCCGGCTGTGAGAGCGGCGTTGAGGACCACGTTGCAGCCACCATCGTTGGAGATGTTCTCTCAAGAACACAGCTGCTTGTACGGCGGGCTTTGACTTTACTCATCATGGTTGTCATCCTCGTGGTTGGAATCCTGAGCAGTGGCTTCCTCACTGGATTGCTCAAATGATGCTTTGACCGGCAAACGAAAAACTGTTGGACCCCTTAAAGGGGCCCCGTCCTTCACTTGTCAGGCTTATGTTTCATAGGTTGTATTCTTCTTTGACATGACGTGGAAGTGTCATAGCCAAAATCTCGTGTATTTTTGGGTGAGACAACATCACGGGATTTCCCACGTCTGTAGGAAGTCCATATATGGCAGCTTGACGGCAACGCAGTACCGCAAATAAGAATGGTGATTTGTTGTTTTCTGGGGAGCTAAAGACCCACCTTGGGAGCTAAGTACAGTCCCACGCCAGATTGTCCGATATTCCAACCGTTCCAAAAATAATAACTACCACAGCATGTGAGCTTTGTCTTAAAAATTTGTTGACGTAACTCCTGTGAATTTGCAGACCGATCGTGTTCCCAGTGCGGATGGCCTAGTGTCAAGCAAGCTAGCGAGCTACTCAGTTAGCCCTGAATTTATTTCTTTTAAACTTTAGAAGCCAAAAATGTACCACTTCCACACTGAATGGGAGAACATTTTTTTTACATTTTGGCTGACTTCATGCAGTGTTAAGGTAATGCAATGTAAGGTACTGTCTAATAATAGACATAATAACATAATTGCTACCAAACAGCCAACATTTGTTTTGGCTGTTTTTCTGAATTAATTTCTGATATGGCGTTGGGAGCGGTCATCAAATACGTCATTTTGTAATACTTCACCTGAGGGCGGGCCAAAAAATACCAGAGAACTAGTGTTCGATATTTCATTGGCTTGTGATGTTTATAAGAATTAATTATTGGCCACCTTCCTATTCTCATTCAGAGCGCCTGTTTTCACACCTGCCACCAGAGGGCGCTGCCGGCCCTTCATTCTCTTGGCTGGGGCGTCAATTGCTGAACAGCACTGTTAATTCATTCAGTGTTGAATTATTATTATTATTATTATTATTTTACAGGTACTGCATCGTAAAACAAAGCACATATATTTAGGGACTTGTTCAGAAATAATCATGGCATGTTTTTCTTAAAAAAATATACAGTAACAATGTTCATACAGTAGTTCAGGCATTAGTTGCAAATGGTGATTAACCATGATTAATTCGTTTGAAATGATATGACAGCCCTAATAAAAACATAAACTAAAAATTGTGAAACCTGAATTGTCTTGATCATATTTCCACATTTTACCCTGCTTATGGTGAAACAAAATGGCTTAATTTGATTAACAAAAGAGTAAAATCTTTTTTAAAAACCAAAAATCCAAGATTTTGCGCGGTTGTGAATGCTGAATCCCAAATTTTCTTTATTATTTTGTAATCATTTTTTGTATATATTTTGAAAATATATTTAATATATTTTGTAATATTATTTTATTATTATTTTGCACTATTGAACATATTTTTCTCAAACAATTGTATGTAATAATTGTATTCTTAAATTATTGGATTTAAGGACAGTAATCCCCCACGGTCTATCCAATTTATCACAGTTTTAAAAAAAAATATATGAATTAATACATCTATTTAGTGGTTGAATATTGTCTATTAGTAATCAAAATATATTGATAATTAATCAAAAGTATCTTTTTTGCCTAAATGAAACCTTCTTCAAGCCTAAAAATTGCTAATGAAATAAAATACAAATACAAGGCATTCAGAAGACGCATTCAAAGATGTGATGATATGCTATGTAGTACAACAGCCACCGCAGGAAGTACTGGACAGAACAGGAAGTAAAAAAGATCTTATTTATGTTCTATATGTCCTATTTTCTGTTATGATGTCTAATATATTGGATACTACACGTGTGAAGGTGAACATAGGGGTGTTACTTAATGTCTAGAGGTCTCTAATCATGTTAAAAAATATTTAGAAGGTCGCAAACATGTTTCCCATTTTCCTAACTATGAAAATATTAATATTTAGAGAAAATTAACTTTTAGTTGTCAGTTAATCGTCATATAGGATGGATTGGGTATTGGCAATACTGACCTTGTATTTACCTGGTATTGGATCAATACAGGATTGAATATCAGAAAGCCAACATACATGAGGTACGACGGGGATTGTTTGAGCCTTAAAAGGTTGTTGAGCAAAGATATGGGATATGGGTGGCTCTATTTTAAAGGCCATTAACTTACATGATGAATTTCAAGTGGATACCTTGACACGCATTCTTGTTGTTATGTGTTATGCGGTGCGGCACGACGCCCAAACAACCACATAACTCAAGTCGCCGCTGCTACGCTACGGCAAAAGAAATCCATTCTGTTGCATGTTAACCATTTGACATATGGCGTACATGACATGTGGCTTATATAATGTTACGTAAATGTCCGCCAGTGGATCCCCAGCCATTCCTGGGTGGGCTGAGAATGGAACCCCCAACACCCCCACCCGACGCGCGATTAGCGAGCACTTAGAACAGCCATGAAAATGTCAGTTTTTACACTTTTAACATGTCATCTGGGAGAAACTCTGGTCAAGATGGCACCCGGACGCCCCCCTGGGGGGGGACCAAAAGTGAGAGCGCTGCTTGTGACCCCACCTTGGATAAGCAGAAGACGGATGGATACATGATTCATAATGACAATATTTGGGGTGTCAGTGAAAGCACCTAGCATCGCTTTATATTGACAAAATGACTACGAGTGACGGCTGCGCGGTGGACGAGTGGTTAGGGCCACACAGCTTGCATAAGAGAGTTCTGCAATGTGATGTCAACAATGAATAATCGGAGTGTAAAGGTGACTATATGAGTGTTATCTGAAAGTCATAAACAGGTTTTCCGTGCTCTAAGTAAGAAAATATTCATTTTATGAACTTACTCAACTCTAGCTATTTAGCTGTCACTCTCTGTGTCGGCCATTTTTGATGTTTTTGACTGACTTTTCAAGGCACACAGATTATTGTGTTAAGTTTCAGCTAAATATCTTGTCTAAAAAAAAAAAAAAGAAGAAAAAACATACATTTCAAGTCATAGCTATTTAACCAATAGCTTGTACTTCGGTACGGGACAAAAAATAAAAAAAATCAAAATTCCCCAAAAATTTAGATATCAATTTTTAGTGATTTTTTTGACATTTTTTGAAATTTTTGTAACATTTTAATGATATTAGATAGAAAATAAAAATAAAACAACTATATTAGGAAAGCAGGAAGTGAACAAATGTAACAGTCACTGATTATAACAATTTAAATAAATGAATTAAAATAAATTATATTAGGAAAGCAGGAAGTGAACAAATGTAACAGTTACTGATTGTAAAAGTACCAGATGGAGGGGTAGGATTTAATAAGCTTTGCTTCTTCCTACTCCTTTTGGACATGTGGAACTGGGAACTGATTATGGGATGCATTCAATTGTAATCTGTTCAAATGAAATTAAACCATTACCATTACCAAAATGTATAACCAATGATTCAACAACTTAAAAAAAAAACAATAAAAAAATGTCTGTTTTAGATGAAAATAACATTGATCTATTGACAATGTAGACATTTGCAACTGAACTGAGTGCATTAAAATTCAAATACAGGTTCTTATAAAAATGTATTTCTGCCACCTTGTGGTGGTTTTTAGGAGACGAAAACTGCACCAACCATGCTCACATAATCAACTCTTTGGGCCTCTCGCACAAAAAAAAAAAAATCATATAAATACGTCTTTGGGAGCGAACGAGTTAACTTGTTAACGAGTTAACTGACAACTGACATATCACTGTTGCTAAAAATGAAAAGATGATGTGGATCTCAACCACAATCGATGCTGTTATTATTGTCTTGGCCTTCATTCCATTCTTTCACTTCTTTGTGTTTTCCATTCATCTCCGTTCACCTTTTTCCAGACTATTTGCTTTCCCAGTTCCTGTTGAGTCTGGTCAGATTGTTGCGGAGTCTTTAGCCAAGCTTGCCTGCACGTGTCCAGTCTCGTCTGTCTAGTCTTTCATGTTTCCTGCTGTTTATTTGCGTGTGCTGCGTGCCGCCTCAGCGGCCTGAGGAATCGGGTAGACTCATCAGGACCGATACCGTGAAAAAACCTGCGATTTCAAAGCCAGCCCCGCAGCTTTGATACCCGGGGGGATGAACGCACTGACTGTTTTGGTCTGGTTGGTATTGATGTGGTCTGTTTAGGACCTCGCTGGATGACTCCATTATCAATACAACAAGCTTCACATCAATCAATCAAGAAAACGACTATTGGTCGCAGCCCCTAAATATGCAAATTAACAGTCATAGCCTGCACCACTTGTTGGACTTGACCACCAATACGGAATACGATATTCAGACGTAATCATCTTACGTCAGTGGCCAGACGCCAGCTTCTAATCCAGTTAATAATCAATGGGAATGAAACCATTAAGAATTCCTGCTCTTACGTTGTATTTTTCTTGATTTACAGGTACGCAAAAACAAAAACCAGTTTGATCTGGAAAGGAGAGCATCTTCTGCGTCAAGGAATGACTAACCGTTCTGGTACAGTGACCTCATTTCAATCGGATTGCGTGAGGTCAAACGGGATGAGGAATACCGGGCGGAGTCATGAATGGGTCAGTCTTTGAACTCACGTTACATCCTGGACGTTTGTAATGAAGGTTGGGTACAATGTGTCTTGTCGCTTGGACTTGTCGTCTCTGTCAATCATCCACAGACGGACAGGACAGCAGCAGTCCATGAATGATCAGGACACCAATGCAGCTGGCCAGGGCTGTCCTATCAGGTCTTTAAGACTGATCGGATGAGAGAAGCAACCGGACCAATGCTTTTTGTTTCAACCTAAATCAGTAGCGGTTCTAGCTACCGGGATTTATACAAATAAAATAACTTAAAAGTGTAAAAAAATTATTTAAAATACAAATAAAAATGTAAAAAAATTAAAAAGAAATGACATTATTTAAAAAAATTAAAAAATACATACAAAATAAATAAATATATTCATTCATTTTCTACCGCTTATCCTCACATACATGAAAGTAAACATAAATAAAAGTGATTTACATAAAAGTGTAAAAAAACAAAAAACATAAATGAACTTAAATAAAAATGTAAAAAAAATAATTAAAAAATAAATACAAATAAAATGACTTAAATAAAAGTGTAAAAGATAATTAAAAAAACAAAATAACTTAAAAGGGTAAATAAATAATTTAAAATACAAATAAAAATGTAAAAAAAAACAAAAACTAATGACATTATTTAAATAAAAATTTTAAAAATACATACAAAATAAATACATTCATTCATTTCTACCGCTAATTCTCACAAGGGTCAAGGGGGTGCTGGAGCCTATCCCAGCTGACGGGGTCCATACATACATGAAAGTAAAAGTAAAAAAAGTGATTTACTTATTTATTTATTTAAAGGTGTAAAAAAATAAAATAAAATAAATGAACTTAACTGAACTAAAATATGTAAAAAATAATCTAAAAATAAATAAAAATGATGTAAATAAAAGTGTAAAAAATAATTTAAAAATAAATACAAATAAAATGACTTAAATAAAAGTGTAAAAGATAATAAAGAAATACAAATAAAATAACTTAAAAGTGAAAAAATAATAATTTTAAATACAAATAAAAATGTAAAAACGTTAAAAACAAATTACATTATTTAAATAAAAATTTAAAAAATACATACAAAATAAATACATTAATTCATTCATTAATTTTCTACCGCTTATCCTCACGAGGATCGAGGGGGTGCTGGAGCCTATCCCAGCTGACTTCCGAGAGGCGGTGTCCATACATACATGAAAGTAAAAATAAAAAAAGTGATTTACATGAAAGTGTAAAAAACAATTAAAAAAATAAATGAACTTAAATAAAAATGTACAAAATAATTTAAAAATAAATAAAAATGATGTCAATAAAAGTGTAAAATTGAAAAAAAAAAACAAATAAAATGACTTAAATAAAAGTGTAAAAACGGACTTGTACGGTTTACCCGGTAATCCAAACATCGTCCAGTTGTTTGTGGTATTTGAAAAACAACAACCAAGGTTGCGTTTGGGCTGGCCATCTTATCCTCATTTTTATGTTTGTGGAGTTTTAGAATCTCTCGCAGACAAAACGTTCCCCATGTGCAGAATCACTTGACGGCAAATGGGACCAACCCTACAGAACATTTTCATTCAAGACGTTCAATACGGCAATATACAGTATGTATATTGTTCATTTATACGCTTGACTAGCAGGATTCATCAATAAAAAAATACAAAGAGTACTTAGCGCCTTCGAGCCGCCTATTTCTAGTGCAAAGGTTGTGCTGCCGAGCGTGATAGCATCCAATATATCAGCCTGGACAAGCAGAGTGAAGCTGATACATTCATTCCAATACTTTTTTTTGTTTTTTTTTTCAAATGTAGGTGATAGGATACTTTGTAAAGTTGTTTAGGTTGAGCCAACGAGCTGTGAATATCTCATGGTCAAAATACGATGCTGATAAGTTGTCGAGCAATGGGCAAAAAGTGACACCCCGTCGCTGCAAGGACAACACATGCGATCAGTGGGAAAACATTCCAAGCGCAGGAAAATTCCACAAAATGCTACAGTATTAGCAAATGTATGAATTAGTAAATGATGGCTGTTTGGTGCTAGACTATGGTATACTATTAGTCAAAACATGTTGAAATACCAGTAGAAATAATGTGTAGTATTCCGGTCACTAGGTGGCGGTGATGACACAAAACGCATACATAACATTACCTTCATTAATTACCTTAACCAGGGGTCTCAAACACGAGGGCCCGGTTTGAGGACCCCACCTTGATATGAAAGTTTAATGTTAGTGCAGCCCGCGCAAGTTTGATATGGATGCTGTATGGTATCATGTACCCAGAAAAAATTATTACGTTTGATTAATGTTCATGTTAAAGGTTAAATAACTGTTAATAGTTATCCTCCCTATCCGTGTGGAAGTGGTAAGTTTTTGGCTTTTTAAGTTTAAAGGAAATAACTTGAAGGCTACCGTTTAGGTCGCTAGCTCTCTAGTTTGCGAGTTAGCATGTGTCTCAAGACCCTGCAGTTGCGCAATATGTTGTAAATAAAAAGAGTATAAATGTGACTATAGTCGTGTTTTGTCATGTCTACAGGGCTCTAATAATGCTTTGTTCATTTTAATCTGAAAAAAATAATTTGTCTACCCACCAACTATATGTGGTTTCTTAAGTTTTTATTATTTGCCGTTTTATTATTATTATTATTATATTTATTCATTTATTACTGATAGATTGATTTTCTTTATTCTTGATTTGTTTAACACCCGGACGTAACATAAGAGATGATACCAGAAAGCTAACACAAGAGGAAGGTTAAGTCATGAAGCCAGCAATGGTATGCCTTGATGTAGCAAAACAAAAAACGTTCTTCTCCCAACCAGTGTGGAAGTGGTACTTTTTTTAGCTTCTTAAGTTTAGAAAAAAATCCATTAAACATGAAATGGTTTTGGACGATAATTCATGACCTGATCCTGTACAACTTATTTCCACCTTTGTCAAGTGCTAGCCACGTCATGCATGACATTGGTGCGCTTTGTTCCCTGTGCAGAAAGAGCAGGAAGTTGGCACTTTTTTCAAGTGCATTTTTAAAATTTCCGCAAAATTTCCTGCCAAATGTGCTTTTTGTGCTTTTGACCCAGTAACCCATTCCTGACGCGGGGACACGTAGTGCAAAGTAATGTTCTGACAAACATCATGCCAAAAAATGGAATACCAGAACCTGAGGTGTCTCAAGGACCACATTTTGCCATGATGACACGCACCCACGCAATCAGAAGGTGTTAACAATACAAGTCACACACTGACGATGCTGGCAACAATAATAGTTGCAGTGACCTTATGGGAGCTATTTTAATTGCGCAACAACAGGCCGAAGACGTGAGGTCTGGATAACGGAGTGCATGGGTGACGGCGAACGCACCTGCTGCCGCAGAGGTGAAACTGTGAAGGTTAAGAAGGACACGTCTCGGTAAACATGGCAACATGACACAACCAAGGTCGAATTACGGTGTATTATTCAGGTTATTCATTCATTCCAGAAGAGCCGACTCTGACCAAAACGGATGCTAACCAAATCATTTTTTTCTAATAAGAAATCATTAACACCAAGCACGTTTTTATAGTTTTAGTTATCATTTTTCCTACAAAAAGCAAGTCTAAATGCATATAAGTAATGTGTAAGTGTTGCGCAACTCTGATTGTGCTATGCGAGTGTGGCCTACTGGTTAGAATTTTGGCCACACAGGGTGGAATTTCCGTCGGGCATCTCCGTGTGGGGTCTTCCCCATCCGGATACTCCGCTTCCTCCCACATTGCAAAAAAAAAATACATGCTAGGTGAAGTGGAGACTCTGAATCGGTACCAATGTGAGTGTGAATGGTTTTATGTCCGATTGTGCCCTGTGATTGGCTGGCCACCAGTTCAAGGTGGACCCCGCCCCTTGAGCCTACCCTGCTCAAAGTCAACTAGGATAGGCTCCAGCATAACCCCGTGACCCTAATAAGAATGAAGCTGCACGGTTGTGCTGTGTGAGTGCACTACTATGAGACGCTACTGAATGGAAAAATAATAATAATTATGTCTGAGCCTGTATAATGCAAGCATTATAGATATTAATTATAGAGACTACATGCACAATGTTGACCATCAAGCTCGCCACACTTGCTTCAAACTATTTCAAAGACCCCAAAAGACAACGTGTCCGCTGTGACCCGCCCCTTTAACACAAAAGTCAGTCTAAACAAAAAGCTTGGAACAATAAATGGGACTTCATTCACCACAGCTCCGAGACTCCTTTCCATCTTCTTCTTTGTTGATTCAGAACATTTGCGTTTGTTTTTGTTTTGATATGTTCTTCTTATTAGTCCAACTCTCGCCTCAATCATTTGCCCATCATTGTTTAGTCTTTGTTCAATACTTTAGTTGGCTTTTTGTTCCTTCAAAAATATGAAAAGAAAAGATTCAGGGCCAGATATTAACATATTCACAATATTACATATTCAATAAATAGGCATATTTACATGTATTTCTTTCATATATTAAACAATATTTACTGTACTACCCATAAACATGTTGGCTTGTTGTAAGTATTTGCTTGTGCATGGAATTATTCCCTGATATGACACAAAGTATTATTATTAAACAGTGTTTGAAGGCAAAATAAATCTATTTATAAATAAATTTTTTAAATAAATCCGTAGAAATCTACACAATAAACTCTGCATATGTGTGTTTTTTTGTGTAGTACACTTGACCTCAACTGTATTACTCTCTGGCAATACTTAATAATAATAATAATAATAATATTTCTCGCAAATTTAGCCAGTTAGTCTCAAATTTATTTCTTGTAAAGCTCAAAAGCCAAAAACGTACCACTTCCACATGGGATGGGAGGATAGCTTTTTTCATTAAATCATGTGGGGCATGCAATGGATGAGCTCATGTCTCAATGTTTCATGTCATTACTGCCACCCAGTGACCACAATACTACGTACGTACATATCATGTGTATTTACAAGAATAATAATAATAGACCACGGTCTATCAACATATTTTTCCTTGCAAATTAAATTTACAACTTGATTCTGGTAAATGTAAGACTTTTTCCGCGTAATATTGCAAGTTTTTTCTCCTAAATGTACAATTTTAATTCTCGGAATTTTGTTAGTTTTTGACTGATAAATTTAAGCCTTTATTCTCAGAATATTACATGTTTTTTCTCAGAAATTTACGACGTGATTCTTGTAATATTGCAAGTTTTTTCTCGTAAATGTACAATTTTAATTCTCGTAATTTTGTTAGTTTTTTAATGAAAAAAAATTTACGCCTTTATTCTCGGAATATTGCATGTTTTTTCTCAGAAATTTACGACTTGATTCTTGTAATATTGTGAATTTTTTCTTGTAAATTTACAACTTTATTCTCCAAATCTCAAATTATTTTTTTCTCAAAGTGAGGGTGGACTGTGCCAGGAAATAAAGGTTGAGACGTTTGATGACAGGAAGGTGCTGACGTCGTGTCCAGTTCAAAGATTGATCAAATGATGCGATGACGCAAATGAGGTGTTTTGATTTGCATTCATTGACTTGGCCTGTGACGACGTTGCCTGTTGTTTTTTTACCACAGTAGCTTGAAGTTGGATTACATATTGTAAAGTACACACATTAACAAAAAGGTGTCCTCATTTCAGTGGGATTGTGCTCTTTTGATGTGCTCCTCCAATGTAAACAAATAGTTTTAATGACAGGAAATACCGGTTCTCAGAAAAAGGGCTGGTTGTGGGTGAGGTCTTGCCCTGGGTGGAGGAGTTCAGGTATCTCGGGGGCCTCTCAGGGTTCAACGATGCACGTGTCTTGAAATTCAGCTTGAGGTTTTCCCAAAATAATATTCACTAATAAATCATGCAATTTTATGGTTGAATGCCGCCTATTATGAGCAAAAATATGAGTATTTAAGCAAATGTTATGTTTTTCTTTTCGCTGGTTCTCAGCTGCCATGGTTGATGGGATTTATGGCATTTTATTGATGATTTATGCTCATATTTCTTTATATTCTCTATAATCTAGCATATATCTATTCGGGGTGTGAATCTCAGCACTGAGGACGATTCGACCCTTAATATCTGCATATACTGTACATACTGTATATGTATATTCTAATAATATTCATGAATAAATCATGCTATTTTGTGGTTGAATAACGCCTATTATTAGTAAAAACATGAGTATTTAAGCAAATGTTGTGTTTTTCTGTGTTTTTTGTGTTTGTGTTTTTTGTTGTGTCTAAATAAAGTATTTTCAATGACAAAGTGTAAGGCATTCGGAAGACGCATTCAAAGGCATAGTGATATGTAGTATTCTACACTGGTCACTCAGGAATGTTATATTGGGAGAAGGTGTCTGCCGGTGTGTGTTCTTAGGACTGGGAGTGCTGGGAGTGCTGGGATTGTCAGCGCTGACCACAGCAAGATGCTAATGTGAGTTAGCATTTATTAAACAGAGCAGTTGAGCAAACAAATTAGCATGGATTAGCGTCATCTCATTCCCGCCTAATCCCTGACCCCGCCTCACACAAGGCCCCCATTTTCATAGCTGCCTCAGGCCATGCCTGAAACATAAAGTTACGATGTTTTTCTTGTAAATTTGCATTTATCATCTTAAATGACGGAAAATTGTTTTTGATATTTAATCTCTCTGCTACTGAAATGACATTAGTTTACGTTCTTATTTGCATAATTTTACAAAGACTTTTTCCCTTAATATTTTTACTTTACTATTTTTTTTTAATTTCTTCCCTTTTTCAATTACATTTTTACTTTATTCTTGTCACATTATAACTTTATTATTATAGCCTAATTTTCAAAAAATTACAGCTTCATTATTCCTTTATTATTAATAAGTAATATTTTGACTTTATTTATTCAATTTTCTTCTCATAATGTTTGGACTTTATTCCCATAATAGTATAATTTTTTTCCCCCAAACCTCATTTTATTTTTAGCTTGTTTATTTACTATCCTACTAAAATTATGATCTCATTCTCATAATAAATAAATTCTCATAATATAACATGACTTTTTTTCTCAAAATATTTTGACTTTATTCTCATAAAAATCACTGGCTTTTTAATATTTTCTGCTGTTTTTTTTAAACAACTTTTAATATTTTGACTTTATTCTCATAAAATCACTAGCTTTTTAATCTTTTCTGCTGTTTTTTTTAACAACTTTTAATATTTTGGCTTTATTCTCATAAAATCACTGCCTTTTTAATCTTTTCTGCTGTTTTTTTTAACAACTTTAAATATTTTGACTTTATTCTTGCTGATTTGTTCGGTGTTGTTGTTCTTCTTTTTTTAAAAATGTATTTTTCCTGTTAAATGCTATTTTTAGAACGTGCGGCAGACGCTGTGACGAGAGGAGTTAGCATGAGAATGTTGAATCTGTTGAATACTGATATTGTACCATAAATCTAAAAGTCACACCTATGCCATATTTGTCTGATGTGAAATGGTTTTGCCACTGGAGTGAAAATATGTTCCAACTGGAGAAGCACTTGGACAGCGCAGACCTCCGCCAAGCACCATAGACCCCCCTCGTTTTATGATCATTTTGTTTGACCATTTCTTGTGGAGTGATATGCAAAAACTGCTGAAAACGGTCCTACACGATGTCACAATCAAGAATCCTGGATCTAGACCTTGATTCGGATCACCACCAAAATTGTCCCATTTCCGACTCTGAAGTTCTGAAGTGATTTTAAACCCAAAAACCGGATCAACGTCGACAAACATGTAACTTGATGGAGGTAAATATTTATTTTTGACAATTAACTTCACCTGTAACAAAAAAAACCCCAACGTTCCTGAACATTTCTTTGCAGAATTCCTGCTTATTTGTCGCATCCCATGTGATTGACTAACTGGTTGGGGCACCCAAGCCTACGCAAAGAAACAAGGAGAGCTTTGTGGAAGTCCCGAGCAAGGAGCCTCACACGCTAGTAAACACCAACCCACCTCCGAGGGGCAACACAGGAGATGCAACTTCTCCACTGAATGTCATTCCAGAATTCCAAATCAGCACCAGTTTATTTCAAAGAACATTCCAAAAGTTGTTGATTGGGCTTAATTTCATGCAGAGATCACGACCCCCCCCCCCCCCCAAGGAAGATCCAAGCAAGGGGCTTAAAGCACGTAGAGTGGGAGCGTGGCTCCACTTCCACAGCCCCCATATAGACGGCAGCTCCACGTGGGCCGGGCCTCCCACTTGCACGGAGATCTCACCTAATTGGCTGCCTGACAGGAGCCTTGGAGTGACCACCAATCGGGTGGTAGTGGTCGCGTTTCCCCCCTTCCACTTTGACCGTCTGGCCACGCCCACTTGGTGAGCTTTAAAAGAAAGGCTTGGATGCCGCTTCTAGAGACTTCCATCCTCCCTCATTGAAAAAGTCCAAGGGGTCCACTCCAACTTTTTAACTTTTGCTATAAAACTGAAACTAAAATTTATATTTTTTTTTTAGAAGAAAAACAAACATAACCAAGCAAGAAAACTCAATTTTGTTTCTTTGTGTTGCTAAAACTCTTTGGACCGCTTCAGCGTCTCTGCATGGTTTTCCCATCTTTCCTGGACTGACTGCATCATCTTCATCACTAAGTGAGACGTTTTAGGTATGTATCATATTGTGTTTGCTGTTCCATTATTGACCCCCCCATACGCCACCCCCCACCCACCCATGCATGCATGCATGTGTGCTTTACATGACTTTTCAAGTTGGAACAGGACACATACCAGCGCTCCAAATAGCCTTGAGTGGATTTGTGTTGGGGCCACATTGGCTCTAGCGGGTCTAGCTGGACCCTTCTTGAAAGGAGTTGTTCATTTTTACACCCGATTGAAGCAAATTTTGCTAACTCTAGTCGTCTTCCTGTCACTGTTCCTTAATGTTCATTCTGGTTCCGGTCCAGCTGTTTGAACCCTTGGAAATGAAACCAAGACTGGGCTTGATTCCAAAGAACCTGCTCTAAAAAAACAATTAGCGTGTACTCCATCTGAGAGATGATATGTTTGTGTTTAGCAGTCCTATTATGCACACGCATGTACGGAATCCGTGTGAGTCAATATTTGCATACATTTGGCTAATAGCCGCGGAGAATAACCCATCCACAAACACGGGATTGAAGGGGTGGGAATGCAGCGGAAAAGTACTGAGAGGCAGGGAAACGGAGACCTGTGTGGTATTCATGGAGAGCATGAGGCCGGCCTTTGCCAAGTCACACTTCTGCACCTGTATCAAAGACTGGGGGGGCTTATTTTGCCCGGAGCGGGGTCCTCATGTCCGAGGCCGATCTGGTTACAGCGGCGTGGAATAAACCCCGTGCCAGCTTCCTGTCAGCCAAGCGCTACCAAAGGTTACATTGATGCAACGCCTCTAAATGTCAGTAGGTGAAGTCGGACGTGGCGTGCGTTGACTGTCAACAGGAAATATGCCCGTTGGCCGCCACTGTCAGCGGCGGGAACAGTGAAACCTGTGGCTGTACCTCAATTGTTTTGTTTTTAATTAAAGAGTTTGATGTCGACATCTCTCGAACGACGAATGAAAAACAAACGATGCCGGTTGTCATCGTTTATCTTCATGATCGCATACTTGCCTGAAAAGCGTCAGCCCCGCCCCCCCGCACATGCTTTCTCCAAAGCTTGTTGAGTTATGGAAAGTTACCAAGTGCTCCGTAAGCGAGACGCGAGGTTAAGAATGCGAGGCACTGATGGTGAGAGTGACAGAGGATGATCCTGTCGGAATGTGATTGTTCCCGCCTTTATTTGGTGGAGCCGCTCGGCATCGTGTGGCCACTCCGGGCTCGCCACTCGTCCACTTGCAATTAGCTGATTCCCACTAGAATTAATCATAATTGAAATACAGTGGTATTATCTTGGTTAGCGTACGCCCCTGGTTAGCATGTTTTTGAAACTGTACTGCCAAATTTTCCTGCATTTAGCGTACAATATGGCGTGATATTAATTCCCGCCAAAAGCGTCTTTATTTGGTGGAGCCGCTCAGCATCGCGTGGCCACTCCGGGCCCGGGACCTCCAAAGTTAAACAAGCACGAGTCCACTTGCAATTAGCTAATTCCCACTAGAATTAATCACAATTTAAATACAGTGGAACCTTGGTTAGCGTACGGCCCCGGTTAGCATGCTTTTGAAATTGTACTGCCAAATTTTCCTCGGTTTGCGTGCATTTAGCGTACAATATGGCGTGTTATTAATTCCCGCCAAAAGCGTCTTTATTTGGTGGAGTCGCTCGGCATTGTGTGGCCACTCTGTGCCCGGGACCTCCAAAGTCAAACATACTGATATTAATTAATATTAGATATTAATTATAGAGACTACGTGCACAATGTTGACCATCAAGCCAGCCGCACTTTCTTCAAACAATTTCAAAGACCCCCAAAAGACAGCGTGTCCGCCGTGACCCGCCCCTTTAACACAAAAGTCAGTCTAAACAAAGGGCTTGGAACAATAAATGGGAAGACATATAAAAAAAAAATAATAATAAAAAAATAAAAATGAAAAAAATAAATAAATGGGAAGACATATAAAAAAATAATAAAATAAATAAATAATAATAATAACAATAATAATATATCCTCATGAGGATAAGCGGCAGAAAATAAATGAATGAATGAACCCGGTAGAAAACGCTGTAAAAAACACTGTAAATATACATTTAGCCGAGCAGGTGGAACCAAGTAGTCATGTGATACGTTTATGTCAACGGCGTGGAGCGACTGTTTACTGCCACTTCAGTTGTGAAAGAGTACATATTTGTGTAGGTCGGCTAAATGAGTGATGGGAGGTGTCGGCTAGCAATGTTGCCGCCGTGCACACGTGCGCTAGGCGGACGCAGATGAAGGGGCTGCCCGTCATTTTAGGCCGCTTTACAAGTAGAAATGTGGAAACCGGCAAGTTTTATGAGCTGCGTGGCTTGCAAACACCCCCGATTGCAATGTTGCTTCGGGCTGCTTCGCTGAGTTCTGTCGCTTACGTTTAAGGCGTCTTGTAAAACCAGAAAGATGGACCTTCGCTAACGAGGCGCAGTTTGCTATGTCACTGTAATGTGGCGTCCGTCCAACCAAGAACGGTTCCACCAAACCACTGTCGTTGTCCATCCCAGAAGAGTCCAGTTGCAATCGATACAATGACAATCCCGCCATCCCTCCTTTGTTGCGACTAATCACTTCCGACGGGTAGATCCTTATTTATAAATGGAATATTTCCGACTTAGACCTTCTTTTTAACATTATTAGAGTCCACTAGACATCCCTTTGCAGTCCTATTACCAAATACAGTACACATGGATAGGATATAAACATAATACAGACTCATAATATAGGCAACGGTTTCATTTGGTTAGTTCCGGAAGGTTAACCAAGGTTCCACAATATCATATCAACCTCTTTATAACCTTCTAAATTTAGTTTTTTAACATAATTACAGCCTGCTGGGCGTGATATCATCACATAAATCAACTACTTCGATAACTAAGCGCTTAAAACTGCGCTTATTTCCAAATGCCCGCAAGGCATGCTGGGTAGTGCACCAACAATAAAAGTACAGTATGCTAACTCATCCTTGTTGATTTCTCTGACAATGAGATAAACATGCTTTGAAATCTAGCAAAAATGCGACAAACACAAAAAAAAAATTCTAGTTGGGAACTGGTATTTTCCTGAAACTTACCTATGTTGTACTGCGGATTACTAAAGAACGGAAAAAGGTGGGAACAAACTTTTTTTTTTTGCTGGAAGACAAGAGTCTAATCTTTCTTTTGGTAGGTTCCATGTTGACATAGACATAGAACATAATATTCTGTATGCCTACAAAGATCAGTCAAAATAATCTAAAATGGCCGTTGTCTTTGGAAAAATAGCTGGGATCGAATGAACTGATGAATGATCCAACATCCACATATAGCGAACCCAGTTTGGCCAAGAGCCGTCTGCAGCACATATGGGCTGAAGATTAACTTGGCGTCCTTTCAGACAGCCGGCCCCGTGGTTCTGAAAAGGATGCATACATTGGAGGAACCCGGCTTATATTGAATCCAGACTTGGGACTACGGACCCGACCTACACATGAAAGAGCATTCGGCATGCAGAGAGCCAGATGAAATGTGACGGAATCGGTTGAAATATCCAAGGCAATGCGTTTCTCATGTATCGCGTTTCAAGAGCGGCGTAACAAGAGTACATGCGGCCTCGCCGAGGAATGGGCAGATGCACAATCACTGCCCGGGTCACCATCCTTATGAAGGAATCCCGGCCACACTCTAATGTGAAATCTCTTGCGTACGTACAAGAAAGGAGGGGACCGGTCCGGTTCAACCACGTCCCCGATCATCATCAAGTCAAGAAAGTGGAGTCGTAGTAAGCAAATGTTACTCCGACTGTCACTTGTGGAATCTTTCTGATGAAAAACACCAGCAGCCTCCAGGGGATTGTGCTATAGCACCCTGCCATTATATAACTCTCCATATACATTTTACAGTCCTGGACTCATTCCAGGCATGGCTTGTTTCTGCTGGGCTTCATGCCTCATACTACGTAGTACCTGGCATGGCTTACTCCAAAGTACACAGGATATTTGCAGCTTTCAAACAATTGCCAAGTCCCGTCCACATTTATTCTCTGATGCAATTCATGGATGTTTTTTGCTGATGTTTTTTGCTCATTTGCTGAAGCCTATGATTGAAATAAGACATTTACACGTCAGCTTTAATCCACAGTTTCTTTCCACACCTTTCTGACCAAAACCGCTAACGATTTGTGTTTAATTCCTATTGATTTGGTCCGTAATTTTGCTGAAATTTCAACTTTATATTGTTTGTTTCTAATATTATGTCTATAAAAATGTTAAATTAAATTTTTCCCCCTTTCTGTCAACACCGTGGTACTAAAATAACTCTTTTCTTTAAATTCTTGTAAAATTGTGACTTTTTCTCTTAATATTTTGACTTTATTCTGGAAACAAATAGTTTTTCCTTGGAAACTTTCTTTTTGTAGTATTATGACTTCATTCCCATAATATTTTGACTTTATGGTAGTTTTTTAAAACAAATATTTTATTTTATTCCCATAAAATGACATATAAAAATATATTTCTGTTATTTAAAAAATGTTCCAACTTTCTTCTCGTACATTTTTAATTACAATAATTATTTAATTTAATTAAAATAACTTTACTCCCATCATATTTACACTTTATTGTAGTTTTTAATAACTTTTTTAAAACAAATATTTTGATTGTATTCTCATTAAATGACATTTTAAAAATATATTTCTGTTATTTTTTTAAATGTTCCAACTATTTCAACTTTCTTCTCGTATATTTTTAATTACAATAATTATTTAATTAAATTAAAATAACTTTATTCCCATCATATTTACACTTTATTCTCATGAGATCATAATTTAAAATTTTCACAATTTTTTTCTTGATGAGTGTTCAATTTTTGCTGTTTTTTTAAAGCTGATATTTTTATAACCAGTCATGATGTGCTATATATATATCACTATATTGACAGTTACTATGGAACCCATTATGGCATTGGATGCTCATATCACCTCCTACTTCGGTACGTGACAAAAATAAAAATAAAATAAATTTAAAAAAATACAAAATTTAATCTATATTAGGAAAGCAGGAAGTGAACAAATGTAACAGTTACTGATTGCAAAAGTGCCAGATGGAGGGGTAGGATTTAATAAGCTTTGCTTCTTCCTACTCCTTTTGGACATGTGGAACTGGGAACTGATTATGGGATGCACTCAATTGGAATCTGATGCATGTTCAAATTAAATAAAACCATTACTATTACCATTACCATAATGGGCAACCGGCCAGAAAAACCCCCAATGGTTAATGCAGGCCAATACTGTTTATGCCACATTACAACCTGAGCACTGCACCTTGCTGCGCTACAGAGATGCACATTTACAGTTAAGAAGTATTGAATGTTTGGGCTGATAAGAGCTGCACAGTACAGCATACACACACACACACACACACACGCACACACACACACAAACAGCAGCCATGTGAGTGAGCTTTTCAGACATTTGTTGACTTTGGCAAGAGTCCCAGTCCCTCATCCGTTCCTTCCATGCCTCCACATAAATGGATATACACACTCAGCTTGTGTTTTTCCGAGCCTTCCCTTGACCAACACTTTCTTTTTTAAATAATCCATACATACGCAAGAGCACGAGTTGCGTTCACTTCCCAGTGCTCACTTGCTCATTTTGGTGGGATGCCCTTTTCCCTCGACCGCCCGTCACCTACACCCTCGGCCTTGTTGGGTTTTCTTTTTCATGTCCTACTTTCAACTTCTCCTCGCCCCCACACCTCAGTCTGCCGCGAAAGCGGAGCCGGGTCATGAAAATACTACTGTTTCTCCCACCGTTGCTCTCATCTTTCCGCTCTCCAAGAAAACCGCCTCACTCATTTCCAACTTGTCAGGAATATTTATTCTATGCCGCTTATCCTCGCTAGGGTGAGAAAGCTAGGGCTGCTTCACAAAATTCACAATGGAATCCTATAATAACAAAAATAATACATCAAACTTTCTTTCAATAAATAAAACTACTGTGCAAAAAACATAAAATACATGAAAAATAACAACAGATGTGGTTATGTGTGTTCCTACAAGAGCACTTTATCTTTCCCTAGCTTTCCACCATCACTCTCACTCCATGTGTGTGCGTACAAATTAGGTGTTACAGTTTGGATGAATGCCATCGTTAATCATTGCAAACGAGGAAAGAAAAAAAAGCTGAAAACTCCCGGGTGCTGGTGCATCGCGGTGGTGCTTTTATGGTACGCTATCGCCATTTTACACAGGTCACAGACCACCGAATCGTTACCTTTAAATGCAAAGTACTCACATACTTTACACTAGAATGAATCACAATTGAAATACAGTGGAACCCTGGTTAGCATACATAGCATCTTTTCTTCTCCGACGCGACTTGATTTTTTGATGACACATTGACGCGCAGTAGTGGTGTGTCAGTCATGAACGAACTAGTTCTTTTTCGTGAACGGAATGAACGAGGTCACCGCTCCTAAAATACCCGTTCAGTCGTTCAGTTGCAAATGCAACGCAACGCCGGATGTAACCCCGGACCGCGGAGCTGAGACAGCTCGGATCTGGAAGGCTATCATCATAATACTTCAGATTTCAAGGTACGTCATCGCGTGTTGCGCTGTTGACTCGGAACGAACATGAACATGAGTGAACGGACTGACTCGACACGGCTGACCGGGTTTCTGGACAGGGGGACATCATAGGCTAATGACCAATTGACCAAAATGAGCGAAATGAACTGATCTTTTTACTGAATGAACCGGAATGATCCGGTTCACTGAAATGAACAGTTTTGCCGTTCAACGTCATTGATGACATTAATGCGTCGTCCCGCCCCTAGGGAAGCTGGAGCCTATCCCAGCTGACTTCGGGCAAGAGGTGGAATATTTGTAAAATGATGAGGAATAATAATGAATAATGAAAATATTATGACAATAAAGTCAAAATATGATTTCAAAAATATCATTTTTCGTAGCATAAAGTTGAAATACTTTATTTTTTGCCGCAATATCCGAAACTTAACAAAATGAAGTTGTCATTTTTTTTCATTTTTTTCTTAAAAGATAAAATGTGATCGTTTGTTGCTGTGTTTTTGACGCGGTTTGTGTTCAACAGCGACTCCATCGACAACAATGACGATGAACATACCGGGTCTGGTGGTGATGGCGGCGTTCTACCTGCTCATCCTGGGAACGGGCATCTGGGCGTCCATGCGCTCCAGGAAGGAGGAGAAAAAGTGGACGGGGGATGGAATGGAGATCACCCTGCTGGCCGGGCGGAACATCAACTTGCTTGTGGGCGTCTTCACCCTTACAGGTTAAAATCTGGACTCTTTCGGGATAGAAGAATCAAGTGAGAAACGATTTGTATTAAGAGGAACATGTCATGTGTTTGCAGCCACGTGGGTAGGAGGAGGCTTTATCCTTGGAATTGCTGAAGCAACATACAACCCGACATTAGGAGCGGTTTGGGCTCTCATGCCTGTGCCCTACGTCCTCACATTCTTCCTCGGTAAGTACGACTTGAAGCCTGAAGCGATGAACTGACAACGTCGAAGTTCCAGCCGCATGATAAACGATGTGACTTGAGCGCTAACCTTAGCGAAGGAAAGACCGGCATAACTGCACACAAGAATGACGCCTTTGAAAATGACACCCGGCAAGCAGCAGGAAATGCCAGTAAAATGAGATGCTGACAGGAGTGCTGGTTTACATTACGTAACCTACACAATACCCTATGTAAATGTAACTTGAGCTGGAAGGACGGGCTTCTCGTGTTCAGTTGGCCGACAGTCTTTATGTCACAGTATGCTGCCATAGGAGAAGGTCCCGAGGTCCCAAAGCTACTCCGACCGAATCCACTTTCCCCTCTGAGAAATAAGAAAGCAATAAATGTTTACAGTTTTCCAAGACAAACTCGCCATCCATTCATCTTCTGCTGCTTTTCCGAGGTTGGCTTCCAGGGAAGCAGCCCGAGCGGGGAAACCCAGACTTGTTGTCCATGGCAATAGCCTCCAGATCCAGATTCCAAGGTTTTTCCAGGCCAGTTGAGAGACACAGTCTCTCCAATGTGTCATGGGTCTTCCTTGAGCCCTGCTCCCATTTGGACTTGTCCTGAATACACCCCCACCCCCGAAAGGCTTCTTGACCAGATACCCAAACCACCTCCTCTCAATGTGGAGGATCAGTTTCTCCCGGTTGACAGTGCTATCTCCATCGGAGAACCCCGTCGCCCTACACAGACAACTCAAACTCCAGAAGCAGGAAGCGATTCTAAACGCATATACAGTGGAACCTTGGTTAGTGTTGGTAATTCCTTCCAAAAGGTCTGTCTCTAACCAAAACGGACACTAACCAAATTAATTTGTCCGTACAAAATAACGAAAATCCAATGAAATCTTTCCAGATACTTCTGACTTGAAGTATCTGGGGTCTCGTTCACGAGTGACGCAAGGTTGGATTGTGAGATCGACAGACGGATCAAGCAGCATCCGCACTCAGGCGGTCGCTGTGCCAGACTGTCATGGTGATAGTCATAGTCTGGGGATTGCGGATACTAGCGGCTGAAATGAACGTCCCTGCGTAGGGTGGCTGGGCTCACCCTAAGCTCGGTCATCTGGGAGGGCCTCAAGACTACAGCTGCTCCTTAACGTGGCGAGGAGCCAGTCGAGGTGGCTCGGGCATCTAGTCTCCCGCTGCCTTCCGGGTGAGGTGTTCCGGGAATGCGTAGGTCCCGGGGCAGTACTAGGACACGCTGTGGGGATTATGTCTCACAGTTGGCCTGGGAAGGCCTTTGTGTCCGAGGTTGCCAGGGACTTCTGGAAGTCCGGACATCCCTACTGAGAGCGCTGCCCCGTAACCCGGACACACTACGTCACAATACTACGTCTTTTTCACGGCGGAATCAACAAGATTGTGTGTTTTGCCGTCGTTGGCCTCTGACGCAACTTCATTAACTCTGTAGAAGTATTAAAGTGTCCCTCAGGTTAAAAATAGGTCCAGAAGAAATGAGTCGAGGATGGTAATATGAGGCAACAGGTGCAAAGTGATGACTTGAACCCAAGAGACCTGTAATCACACTCGCTCTGAAACATTTGAAGCCGTGAAGCCCTAGGCCCCGATCTCTGGTCTCGGTGAAGTGTTTCGCTGACACCGTTCTTTGTCGTTTCCCAATCCTAACCTCTTCTTCATCAACCTTTTCTCAGGTGGCTTTTTCTTTGCAAAGCCCATGAGAGAGAACAACTATGTGACAATGATGGACCCTTTCCAGAAGAAGTATGGAAACGTGCTGGCCAGTGCCCTGATCTTTCCGGCACTGGTCGCCGACGTGCTGTGGGTGGCACGCACACTCGTCAGCCTGGGTGAGTTCCTTCACGCTGTAGAACTGGACTAGAATGTGAGAGTGCATCATGCAGACATAAACCTATCCAGGCGTGCAATGTTTAGAAGACTGAAGTCAAACAAGATGGCCTTTGATGATACGACGCAGAACCAATAAGTTGAGAAACTCTCATGGATTCATGTTCCAAGGTGCATGGCCGATCTGGTGTTTATTTCTGCATGTGTTGCAGACACATGTATTATTTATGTTTGCATGTTAACTTGTTAAGTCCTTCGGCGCTGGTAGGGGGTGGGGTCCCCCAATATATCGAGGTCAAGGCCTGTGTACATGCTCTCGAGGTCTAAAAAGTGACTTAAAATGTATTGAAAGCGTATACTCCTCAAAAGTGTGGGATCGCTTAGAAAATTCCTTGTTTATCACAAAAAAAGTAGCAGTAGCCAATACTTCCAAGTAGCAACCACAAAACTACGATCTGAACTATGCTAGCCTTTTGGAGACTAAGACAAGAAAATATCAGGAGAATCCCGACCGGGGAGAGTCATATCCGTGAAAATTCAGATGTCATCACAGCTCACCTCTGGTCAGGTGACGGCCATGGATCGGTGACATCAGTTTTCAGATTTGCCCGTTTGTCTGATACAATAAAATACTATGCCGTTTCGACCCCAAAACATTCTGTATCGTGGATAGTCCCTTTGACATCGAGTAGGAGCAGCTTTCTACTGGTGGACATCAAAAGTCCTTGGACCAGAGTTTTAGCATAAGCCCCGACCTATACCAAAATGATACCTAAAAGAACCCCTAAGTCCCAACAATGTGCTGGAAGTCCCAATATTTATTTATTTTATTTTTAAAACTTGTCCCGAGTTTAATTATAAACTATTAGCAAGATTGAATTGTATCTTTTCCTGTTTAAATTTATCCCGGGTGCGTTCATGCTCAGATATGACGTAACACGCAGCTCCAGACGTTCTTCACTTTTAAAAAATGGAGGCGAGCAATCGGCACTGGACTTCTGCGGAAAATTTGTTTATGATCCAAACTAAATTTCAAGACTGGACGAACGAAAAACGTGATGTTGATGTTTACGTTTTACTGGGCATGCCCCATTGACTATGCTGTTTGATTATAGCGCCGCATGTATACTGGAGATCGGACTATTCCTTTCCATGTATACCATTGTTTTGGGAAAAGTCATTCGGAATGATGCCGTTCGGAAAAAGTCCTCATGTAAACGTGGCTACTGTTTCTGTCTTTGCATAATCCCTGCTGTATTATTTGTGTATGTAATATGTTGTATGTGTGTGTGTGTGTGTATGGGCGTTGGCGTGCAAGTGCGGTGTGAATGTCGCTTGCCTGCGGTCGTTCATCATGTTTTTTGTGTGTGTGTGTGTTTTAACGCTGTCTTCTTTTCCAGTGGTAGCAGCCTGTTGATTGTGAAAGGTGATCGATTGTTCAAAATCAGGTTGTTGATATGACGAGAGATTCTTTCCTATTCTTTGACTGACGGGTTCAATGATACATGCCTTTACATAACATCATGTGTGTGTGTAATATGTTGACATGTCAAATGTGTGTTTGAGTCACCATGGTAGCACCATAAGCCGTGCCAGCACACCACAAAAGGAATGGCGAGGAGGCAGGAATGTTCCTGAGATACTTGGTCCAAACCTATTAAACCAATTTAGCCTTGGGTGGGGGGGCCTCACTCCTCAGTAAAACCTCCTGTTTGTAGGACGGCTGTGCATCCCTACTGTGTACCAAGCATGACACAAACACACACACAGACACACACTTGATTCAGAGTACGCTCAGCTTTTAGCTCGCAGGGCTGCTGTTGCTTAGAAAACTGGTTCACTTTATTACTGTGTGTGTACGTGTGTGTACGGTGAGACTGAATGTGACTTTAAGTACTATCAGGACAATATAGTATCAACAGGACAGGAAAACGGTGTGTGTGCGTGTGTGTGCATGCATGTGTGTGTATGTGCGTTTCTTCACACACCAAGCCGTGTATCCGGGCAGGCAGAGGATCTAAAAACAACACGGGGGTATTTAAGCAGCTCTATCTGGTCTACTCGGAGCCAAAGGGGCACCTGAATCTCGGTCCAGATTTTTTTTCAAGCTAAAATTAACAGCAAGGCAAAGGGCGCAGCTCAGCACACAAGAGATGAGAGATCTGCTTCTAAAACTGGAAAGCATGCCAACCAGGAATTCTTTATGATGCGGTCCATGTTATGTCATGGCCCAACCGCACTTTAAGTCAGGGGTGTCCAAAGTACGGAGCGGCGGGGCCGTTTGCAGCCCGTGGATGTGTTTTTAATGGTCCGCTCCACATTTTTAAATTGTAATTTGGCAAAAAAAATTAATAAAAATGTCAAAATCTGCAGTCATTTTACAAAAGTCTTTTACAAAAGATTTACATAAAAGCGTAAAAAATTTTTTTTTAATAAATACAAATAAAATGACTTAAATAAAAGGGTAAAAGATAATTAAAAAACAAATACAAATAAAATAACTTAATAAAGGGTAAAAAATTAATTTAAAATAAAAATGTAAAAACATTAACAACAAATGACATTATTTAAATAAAAATTTAAAAAATACATACAAAATAAATACATTCATTCATTTTCTACTGCTTATCCTAACGAGGGTCGCAGGGGGTGCTGGAGCCTATCCCAGCTCTCTTCAGGCAAAACGCGGCGTCCACCCTGGACTGGTGGCCAGCCAATCACAGGGCACATATAGACAAACAACCATTCACACTCACATTCATACCTATGGACAATTTGGAGTGGATAATTAACCTAGCATGTTTTTGGAATGTGGGAGGAAACCGGAGTACCCGGAGAAAACCCACGAATGCACGGGGAGAACATGCAAACTCCACACAGAGATGCCCGAGCGGGGAATCGAACTCCTAGCTGTGAGGCCTGTGTGCCAACCACTCGTCCACCGTACAGCCCAAGTTGTAATACAGTGTTAGGAAAAACATAATTTTTGACAAAACTGACTTGTGAGAAAAAGTTAGCAAGTAAAGTCCAATAATTATGACAATAAAGTTATGAGACTTAAGTTCTTACTATGACACATTTTCAGCCATATCACAAACTAACATGTATAACATAACATTGTAGTACGTATATCTACATTTCCAAAATTTCAAAGCCTGGTTGGACAGATTTGGACACCCCTGCTTTAGGTGATAAGACAAAGTGACGTCTTACAACTTCATGGCAATACATTTAAGCAGAGACTTAAGTCATGCGTCATTCAGACAACACTCAACACTCTCAGACGAGAGCTGTCCTATCTAGTCACTGAGCATGAACTGATGAAGCTGCTGGGATGAGATAACCTGAACAGTCCAGTTCCCACCGATTTAAATGGCCCGAGAATATCATGATCTAAACCAGGGGTCGGGAACCTTTTTGGCTACGAGAGCCATGAAGGCCAGATATTTTAAAATGTGTATCTGTGAGAGCCATATACATTTTTTTAAACATTGAATGCAATAAAATGTGTGCATTTTTATGTAAGACCAACAGTTTTAGATATAATGGGCTCCAATTATGTAGACCAGGCACACTACCCCACGCCAATGGGGTGTGGCCAGCACACTTTCGTGAGCAGCGCAGTGTCCAACAATAAATCAAATACTCGCTGCCATTAATGCAACTTCTGCTGCTGCATAATTTTGCACCATACTCAGTATATTTCATTCTTTTGGCCATCTTTGCCAGAAGGCTTGGTTCTGCAGCTTTAGCTAGGTGACTATTTGACTAAAGGAGGAAAGTCTACATTTACATGTTGACATCTCAAATGCATAAGAAAGTTGTTAATTTTGAATATTATTTTTAACAGTCATTTCTGTGATGGTTTACTTTAAAATGTTAGCAAAAATACATTTTTATTGTGGTAAGAAATGCTTGAGAGCCAGATACAGTCGTCAAAAGAGCCCTACCTGGCTCCCGAGCCATAGGTTCCCTACCTCTGATCTAAACGAATGAGAATATGAGGGTTTTATTTTGAAAGGTCTTTCCATCTGCACCGAGGAACACTAAGTTAGAAAACGGTTTCAACCAATATGACGGGAGAGCTACAGTGGCATTTTGAAGATTTGTCACCCACGGTCTTATTTGGTATATGCCAGTGACGTGCGGTGCGGTTCATGGCTGGTGAGGCACTGACTCCTTTGTTTTTTTTTTTTAATTTAATACAGGTTGCTCATTAAAATGATAAGAAAGAATAATAAACTTTTCACTTTCTGATACAACATATGTGATGTTACCTTCTATCTGCATATCTTTCTAAGTTCTGATACCTTGTTGTAAAACTCTGATCGCCTCCTGGTGAGCCTGGGTATATAATCCTACACCCATCCGTATCTATGCCACTTGTACTGGGTATGGTCCTTGTGTACGGCGGCCTTTCCTTCTCCGGGAAAAGTCATGACACTTTTCTGTTAGATGGTGCTAGGGAAAAAAACTGCTGGCTTTTCCTCGGTGGTAGGACGGTAGCGACAAGCCCCCTCCACCTTCAGGATGCAGTGGTACTGCAAGTGCCTCCCGTCATGACATATATACAATATTTATTTAGTTATTCATTTTCAGATACCCAACCACCCCCCCTCCTCCGACCGCCGCACGTCACTGGTATATGCTTATGTCACTCACCACATGTGAACGTGGGGTACACAGTGTCTTGTGCTTTAACACCACCATGTTGAGCTCACCTAGCACATTCTGGCATTTTAGTGCCAAGTGTGAACAGACCGTTGATGACTGCAGTCAAAGTTATGTAAAGGTCAGTAGGTCATGGGTTACTTTAGGTGTGTACAGACTAATAGACTAATATCACTAATGTATTCAATGTGGGGGGGGGGGGGGCGAAAATTAGCAGCCAAATATCCAAGCATTCAATACAAAAGGTGGAATTGGGCTGGGGATAAAGTGTGTTGGGGTTCAGTCAGCGGGGTGGGCAGGGTAGGTCAGAAGGGGGGGTAAGTGGCGCTAGATGGTGCAGATCTGACACTTCTCTGTTTAAGGGCATTGTTGTGGTGTGGCTGCAGGCTGCGGCTGGGGGGACCCTGGCAATGTGGGAGAAGAGACTGTAAAGGTAGTGACGTTTTGCTTGCCTTGTTTGAGTAACAAGATGTCTTTTTTTTTTCATTCATGTTTACATTTACTCATTTCAATTTGTTTATTACCTGAACACACGTTATGTTGTTCTTTTCATTTCTTCAATTGTTATAAAGGGTGAACACATTTTTTTTGGAGGCTCACAATCAATAGGCTGCTTTTGTTATGTTTTTTTTTCTATGGTTCTGTTATCACTTTATGTCGGCGTGTGGCATTAAGCTCTTTAATGTTTTTAAGATGTTTAAAGCTGCCCAAGCGTAACTTTATTGACATAGATGACTAGTCACGCACCGCTATGCACATGTTATTGTTTTATCAGGTAATACATTATGGAATAAATAACTGTGCAATGTAAATAAATAGCTTCTTAAAAATGGATGCATGTATATATGTGTGTCTGTGTGTGAGAGAACAGAATTAAACGCAAAACGAGAGATGGAGAACCTAATAATAATCACCTAAACCTGTGATAATCAAATGTTGCATGTATCTCCAGCAATAAAATATCTGTGCATTAGACAACTTACTGTGACTGTAACGTTTGTCCCATCAGTCCCCACAGTGCTGACCGCCATGCTGTGTTGTTCCAGGTGGAACTATGAGTGTGATCCTGGACCTCTCTTACGTCTACTCCATCATCATCTCGTCAGTGGTGGCCATTGTCTACACGCTCCTGGGGGGGCTCTACTCTGTGGCTTACACAGATGTCATCCAGCTAATCCTCATCTTTATCAGCCTGGTAGGTACAAGTGATATTTAGTCGACACAAAAATTGATTTAAGCTTTTGATTTGATAAACATAACGGTGTGTGTAGCCGTCCGTCACACACTTTGTCAGTCTCTCTCCCTTTCGTTGTCGCAAATGAGCTCTTTACCTGGAATAGTCCAAATCCTTTGGGAATACTGTAGCGTCCGAGGTGTAGGGCGTCATACTGGCTCTGTTTAGAGATTCCTAGTGTTGATTCCGGTTCGTAATTGTCATAAACGTTTTCATGCTTGAAATGAAAATACCTAAAACAGAGGGCAATCGTCATAAAACATTTCATACAAATTGCAAACCTAATATCATTTCATTTCTCTTTTAAAATACATTGAAATACATAGAAATCAATCATTATAATACAGTAAATATTATTTCATTACAATACTCTTAACTATTTCCACAGTTTTTGAATGTTTAATGCGATTTGTCCTACTTTTTTGACGGTCATTGAACGCACCGACCTCCGATGCAAACATGGCTGTATGGAAGTATTAGGATGTATTTTACACCTTTTTCTTTCACCTTATACTTACTACCGAATGTTGATACGATGTGGGAACCGATAAAGGTAAGATTTGATGACTTTGAGCGCTAATGTGCATCATTGTGGTAGTTCGATGCTAAATGGCTAACGCTAGCAAAACACCGAACTTTAGCCATGTCATCACATTGACAGTTGGAAGTCCAATTTAGCTAACAGTTCAATGCCAAAATCATCAGAGAGATGTAAAAATGTGGAAACTACCGATTAGTTGTGCCACTCTTATGCCAAGGTAGCATCGTATATGACAATAAAAACAATACCTTCACTGCTACACAGTCTCTGGCAGGCCATGGAATCCGTGATAAGTCAAACACGGCGACAGTAGATACAAATAACTTTGCTAACTTGCTACAAAAGCCATCTGCCTGGGCTTTGAAGCTAACTTTGCCAACCTAAATACTCTTTTCTTTGTCCATTTCCAATCAATATTTGTTCTATCTTATGGCTAGCTAGCTCTTATGGAGTTACTGTGCGTCAACCAAAGTACGGTGGTTGCCGAGGGTCAAACAAGAGGAGTGCAGTTAATCGCGTTTAAAAAAATTGCCGCGTTAAAGGGAACTTCCGTCAGCGTTAACTTTGACAGCCCTAGTCAAAACACCGAAGAAGACTTCAAAACCTGACATTAGTGTCCACTTCACTACTTCCGGGAGCGGCACTCTAAGCATCATGGGTACTGTAGCTTTAGCCACAAATTAGCTGCATCACTATTGAAGCCACAGGGTTCAAATCCTAATAGGCTAATACTGTACGCTGCAAATGACGGATCCCTTATCTTTCACAGACCCTGGTATCCATGCGGTATGGTATTAAGCATTTAGCATTTCATGGCTAAAGTAATATCCAACACTCAAGGAAAATAAGACTCCTCATGGGGTAATTGACGAGACTGTAAGCCCGCCGTGTAGTTGCTAACCGACTCGAGCTAAACACCAACAATGCAGCCGTCTAGGAACAGCTGTCACAGGAGCTCCAGGTTTCTATTTCCTGCACGCCGTATCAGTCCCAGCATGAGTAATTTGCCTCAATATTTTTTGAGCTTAAAAGGTCTTCATCCTGGTAACAGGAGCTGATTGACCAACCTCTCCACAAGCTATATTTATTTTTAGAGTTTGCGATCTGGAAGCTCGCGGTCATTATGAGAAGATGCATTTGGCAGAGTTGTTGTGGAAATGACTTTATATTTTGGTCTGTGTTGAGTTTCACAGATCAGGAAATGCCTTCATTCAACCTTATGATTACATGATATTTGTCATGCAGTGAAGACAATTTAAGCCTGAGCGTTCTGTGACATCACAGCACGGTACGGCGAAGAGAAACTTGAGCTGAAACCCAAGATTTAGGGTCGTAATGTTCAACGTCAGACAGCAAACTTCCTCCTGCACGGACTACGTGATCAGCTAAGTTCTTGTTTGTGTTTGTGTACACAGTGGGTGTGCGTCCCTTTCCTGTTGACCAACCCTCACTCTCTGGACATCTCGGTGACGGCCTACAACCAGAGCTTCCAGGCTCCATGGGTCGGCACGGTGGAGCTTGACGAAGCCGGCAAATGGTTTGACGACTTCATGGTGCTGGTGAGTCTAAAGTGGACTTTATAAATACACACAGCGGACAGTGAAAATACCACATGAGACGCAACCTGGGTTGGGTTTTATCACCCCTTGCCTCACAGGATCTTCAAATGAAACTGACCTTTAACCTTATTTGCTTATGAAAGGACCATGATCAGTCATCCCAGTGCTGACTTCATGTTAACTGTGCTTCTACCAGGCTCTGGGAGGTTTGGCCTACCAAGCGTTCTACCAGAGGATCCTGTCCGCCTCATCTTACACCCAAGCTCAAGTGACCTGCTTTGCCTCATCTGCCTTTTGCCTGGTCCTGGGCATCCCCTCCGTACTGATAGGAGCCGTTGCCGCCTCTACTGGTACATATTTAACTTCGCTTCTCTAAGATTTTTTTTAAATTTGAACGGTTTTATGATCAACGGTCTTTGTATGAAATGATGGCGTAGACTGGAACTCAACAACTTACGGACTGCCAACTCCGTACGAGCGTGGCGAGGCCGGTTCCATCCTCCCCATCGCCCTGCAGTCCCTCACGCCGACCTACGTGTCCATCATTGGCATCGGCGCTGTCGCTGCTGCCGTCATGTCCTCCATGGACTCGGCACTGCTGTCCTCCGCTTCGTTGTTCTCGTCCAACATCTACAAGAACATCATCAGAAAGCAGGTGAGAATGGGAACTATATCTGTCCTTAAGTAGAATGACTAAAATCATTATTTATTATTTCTAAAATCACAAATACTTCAACTTGCTGATATAGTTCATCTTCAAACAGCTAAAATAATGCATAAGGCTAAAAATAACCAATTACCTAAAAATGTCATCCAATACATTAAAAAGCCATCGCATTTCAGTATGTGGAATCAAACTATGGAATGGATTGAGTAAGGAACTCAAACAATGCACAACGATGAGCCAATTCAAGAAACAATACAAGCAGTTGATGTTTGCTAAATACAAGGATGAAGAGTCTTGAACCAGTCATGATGTGCTATATATATCACTATATTGACACTTACTATGGTACCCATTATGTCATTGGATGCTCATATCACCTCCTACTTCGGTACGTGACAAAAAAAATACAAAATACGAAAAACAATAAACAAACAAACAAAAAAAAACTATTTGGAAAGCAGGAAGTGAGCAAATGTAACAGTTACTGATTATAAAAAATTTAATTTTAATTTAAAAAATTAATAAAAAAAAACCTTTATATTATATTAGCAAAGCAGTAAGTGAACAAATATCACAGTTACTGAAATGAATGAATGAAAATTAAAATAAAAAAAATAATTTAAAAAACTTAAATTATATTAGGAAAGCAGGAAGTGAACAAATGTAACAGTTACTGATTGTTCATTCATTCTAACCCTATTCATTTTCTACCGCTTATCCTCACAAGGGTCGATTGTAAAAATTAAAATTAATTAAAAAAAAAAACTTAAACTATATAAGGAAAGCATGAAGTGAACAAATGTAACAGTTAGTGATTGTAAAAGTACCAGATGGAGGGGTAGGATTTAATAAGCTTTGCTTCTTCCTACTCCTTTTGGACATGTGGAACTGGGAACTGATTATGGGATGCACTCAATTGTAATCTGATGCATGTTCAAACGTAATAAAACCATTACCATTACCATTACTAGTACTGCGAAAATATGGTAGAGTTGTTTTTCAGGATATGGTAGGCCAATGCCTAAACGTACTGGACACTTTAATGGCCAATTCAGCCACCCTATTTTGACCCGTACGTATCACCCAAGGTTTGTTGACACTTGGGAGGTGTCCGTATGGCTAGCGCCCATCAAGCAGTTGTGACATATTGTTATGCAGGATGGTCATTCACCAGCCACAACAACAACAACAACAACAACAACAGCAACCATGTTGTGACCGCCCCCAGTGAACACACCCAAATTGGGAGACTTCAAACAATTTCCTGGGATTATGGTTTCACATGTTGTGTACATTTACAGTCTGGTGACAGCGACAAAGTGGCTATTCTGTATCTGCAGGCTAGCAATGCATAGCCCACACAAACGGTCACACTGAACGGTGTCTATGAAAAGAGCCATTGTACGAGGGAAAATACCGTAAAGTTCATGAAGAATGCCAACCATACTGAGACATGTTGCTGTTATGTGGTCTTTTTACGATGTACTGTCTCTCTGTCCCGCCTCAGGCCTCAGACCGCGAGATGCAGTGGGTGATTCGTATCTCGGTGGTGGTCGTGGGTCTGGCCGGAACCGGCCTCACCTTCCTGGACAGCAGCGTGCTGGTCTTCTGGCTAGTGGGCGTGGACATGTCCTTCACCATCATGTTCCCTCAGCTGGTCTGCATCCTCTTCTTCAAAGTGTCCAACGGCTACGGAGCCAGTCTGGGATTCATCGTGGGAATCATCATGAGAGTCATGAGCGGGGAGCCCCTCATCGGCTTGCCGCCCGTCATCCGCTACCCCGGCTGCCGGCTCAACGACGAGGGCACGCTCACTCAGTTCTTCCCCTTCCGCACGACCATCATGGTCACGTCGCTGCTATCCATCCTGCTCTTCTCCTGGCTGGCGGCGATCATTTTCAACAAAGGCCTGTTGTCCGAGAAGTGGGACGTGTACAAGATCAAACGCAAGCAGACGGTCCCGGAAGAGAAGAAGACCAGCGGAACCAAAGAAGAGGCCTCCGTGTCCAAACAGCTACTGGACACCACCAGCTGCTGAAGGTCCTCACATGGAGCCAAAAGAGGAGGCAAACATGCTTGTCTGCTCAACAGGAGTTCACAGAATCAGTACCCAATCAGTGAATCCGTGTCACTTCAGATCAACGGAATCAGTTAACTTCCATTAACAAATCGTTAAAATCATCAATTTAGCTTGTTTTTGAACGATCCATGAACACGTATGGCAAATCATGTGACTGATTGAATGATTACATAAGCCTTCTTATGATGGATGTCGCAGTCTTGAAATGGACAGACTGAGCTCAGCCTTTTAGATTCCTTTCCATTTGGAGAAGAAAATATTGATACTTTTATGAAATGGATGGATTTGGATTTGTACAGATTTGTAGAAATATATTTTATCACTCTGGCAAATGGAGATAATGTTCCTTTTTTGGGTTCTAAATGTAGTCCCTAGACTAAAAATGCCATCTTCAGTCCAACTGAAGAACAATGAAGTAGTTTACAGATCCCCAATCAGCAAATGTAGACTTTCTACGCTTGTTGGCTCTTCTAGCAAGACTCCAAATTGGCACCCTCAGAGACTTTAGACCTCCAACCATACCGTCTATTCGGGCCGACTCTCTCAGCATGTTGTGTTGACTTTTCACATGTTGGACGGCGGCCATGTCAGTACAGAATCAGACGCACCGCAAAGTTACCCAAGAACTCTCGTATCCGTAATGTGAAAACGCCATTTTGCCTCAAGCAGGATTAACGTAGCCAAGCGAGCCTGTTCAAAACCTTGTATTATTTGCAATAATGCTGTGACAATGAGGCGACCCCCCCTTGCAGGTCGTCCTATCAGGTCTGACTGCTCTGGTCCGCAGTCTCTTGCTGCTAAGCAAATACTCCAACACGCGAATGTGAACAACAAACACTATTTCAACGTCTTTCATGGAACTCGTGAGGATGATTCTCACAAAGACTCGTGGACTCCTCCTAAGAAATGTGTCCTTTCCCTGTGAATATCGTCGTCCTTTCAGGTCATTGTGTTCCTCAGGGTATTGCATCCATCCCTTCATCCGAGCAGGCTACATCATTTTAAGCTCAACGTGGAATGGAGCTGTCCTAGCTAGTCTTTGAGCATGGACTCACCGTGACTAGATAGGACGCCTCGAGTCCACCATAGTCCAGAGCTGTCCTGTCTTGCCATTCACTCTAGCCCACCATAGAATGGAGCTGTCCTAGCTAGTCTTTGAGCATGGACTTACCGTGACTAGATAGGACGCCTATAGTGAACTAAAGCTGTCCTATCTAGTCCACATGCTTTTTAGTCGGTGGTGAACTAGAGCTGTCCTATCTAGTCCACATGCTTTTTAGTCGGTGGTGAACTAGAGCTGTCCTATCTAGTCCACATTCTTTATAGTCTATGGTGGACTAGAGCTGTCCTATCTAGTCCACATGCTTTATAGTCTGGTGGACTAGAGCTGTCCTATCTAGTCCACATGCTTTATAGTCTATGGTGGACTAGAGCTGTCCTATCTAGTCCACAGGCTTTATAGTCTGGTGAACTAAAGCTGTCCTATCTAGTCCACATGCTTTTTAGTCAGTGGTGAACTCGTGCTGTCCTATCTAGTCCACATGCTTTATAGTCTATGGTGAACTAGAGCTGTCCTATCTAGTCCACAGGCTTTATAGTCTATGGTGAACTAAAGCTGTCGTATCTAGTCCACATGCTTTTTAGCCAATGGTGAACTAGAGCTGTCCTATCTAGTCCACATGCTTTATAGTCTATGGTGGACTACAGCTGTCCTATCTAGTCCACAGGCTTTATAGTCTATGGCGAACTAAAGCTGTCCTATCTTGTCCACAGGCTTGATAGTCTATGCTGAACTAGGGCTGTCCTATCTAGTCCAAATGTTTTTTAGTCAGTGGTGAACTAGAGCTGTCCTATCTAGTCCACATGCTTTTTAGTCAGTAGTGAACTATAGCTGTCCTATCTAGTTCACAGGCTTTATAGTCTATGGCGGACTAGAGCAGTCCTATGTAGTCTTGAAGCATGAACTATTGAAGCCTGCTCAGGTGAGAGGTGAAACGTCTCCTAAGAGAAACCGACTAGTCTCGTTGCAATCAATTGAATGCCCTGAGAAAAGCTTTCTCCCAGCATTTTGTTGTAGGACAATCTAAACACCTCCTTGCATCACACAATTAGCGTAAACATCACTGGAAACCGGTCCCCTCTGTCTTGTCAGTGTTTTTTTTGCTGGATACCGTAAAACGGGTGTATACCAAATACCTTGTGGAGTAGCAATGTAGCTCAGGAGCTCATCATATGAGGCCGACTGCCATTGAAAAGAAATAAGATGGTCAAAAGCTGTTGTTTTTCCAAAGACATCTTGTTGAGAGCAAAACAGGACTATTTGCATGCGTCTTTGTTTTTATTTTTTTTATATATAGACGTGATTTTTAAATGTATTATACTCTTGCACAGCCTACTCGCCATTTGTACATTAACACTATTTTTTATCAAGGTTGATTGCCATGCGTTGTTGTCGGGGAAAAAAATAAAAATTTTTATTATTGGTATGGAGTTAGCAATGTCGGAAGACAAATTCTCACCCTGAAAAATGAATGTAGACCGGATGACCTTGTTCACCTTTGCCGTACCGTTGGCCTGCACTTTCCGCCAGTGTTATTTGCCTTCATGGTCGTCACAATGACACAACGCCAAAAGGCCGTGCATTCAATTTCAGATGGAAAACCATCTATTAATTTGGTCTCTTTAACTTGGTCATTCTCGGGACAAGAATATTCAGTTTTTCCAAAGGTCACTTACGTCCTGGACGGGTTTATTTTCATGAACAAAAAAAAAAATATGGAGCTCTTTATTTCTCCCTCTTTGTCTGTATTTGGTTTTCTACTTATATGCATGACAATTGTCAATGAACTATACGGAACTTTCGTGAAGGCTGTTCTTCTCTTGCCACTTGGCAAGGTTCTACTTTGTAATCAATTAATGTAAATCCCCATGGGGTGAGGTTCTTTCACAATAAAAGCTAATATAACAACTTTGCGGCTTTGCTTTCTTTGTCACATTTATCGCATTTCCTTCTGTATCCCCAAAACATGCATGTTAGCTTCATTGTAGACTGGATTAATGGATGTCAATAAGCTGTCAAAATAGTACCCCCCTACCTTTGCAAAGTCCTCCATTGATAAGATAGTGCCTAATAAAAAGCGTTAAAAGCATAAATGATGCAAGTATTCTCCGAAATCACACGGATTGAATGAGTTTCGGGGGCGGCACGGCGGTCGAGTGGTTAGCCAGGGTTCAATTCCACCCTCGGCCATCTCTGTGTGGAGTTTGCATGTTCTCCCCGTGCATGCGTGGGTTTTCTCCGGGTACTCCGGTTTCCTCCCACATTCCAAAAACATGCTAGGTTAATTGGCCACTCCAAATTGTCCATAGGTATGAATGTGAGTGTGAATGGTTGTTTGTCTATATGTGCCCTGTGATTGGCTGGCGACCAGTCCAGGGTGTACCCCGCCTCTCGCCCGAAGACAGCTGGGATAGGCTCCAGCACCCCCCGCGACCCTCGTGAGGAAAAGCGGTAGAAAATGAATGAATGAATGAATGAGTTTTGGTCATATTCCCGTCTATTTCCCAATCCGTGAAAGCATTTCACACAGATTGGCTCAGCTTTTTATATGATTACTTTGTCATGAATACTTGCTGTATAACAACAAAGTCAGCTTGTGATTGACTGATATTGTTTTAGGAGGACTTAAGAAGACAATGGTATTTGTATAAGTCCTAAATGTGTTTTCTCAAGTCAAGCGCAAGTCTAAAGCCCTCCGCTAAAATGGGATGAAGTTAGCTTAAAGTGATTGACTTGTTAAAACAAGCAGAGATCAGTTCAATGGCGGCTAAGCCACGTTTATGTCAACAGCCGTCTCGGCTCTTCTGTTCTTCAACCAACATTGACTCTGTGTTGAGTCGAGAGCCCAGCCACCCTGTGGAGGAAACTCAGTTCTTGTACCCGCCATCTTGTTCTTTGGGTCACTACCCAACGCTATAATGACCATATAGGCGAGGGTATAGGAAGAAAGATGGAGTCAGATTGCCTTTTGGCTCACTTCCCTGTTCCGCTCAAGACTGAAGACAGATCCATAAACTAATGAAGATGGTCAATGACAAAGGGAAGTCCTGGTGGAGTCCCGACTTACTGCTGGCAATACAGGCCAAGTTCTGAAGGTGGGTCATGGGTGGGTCATGACCCAAAGCATCCATCCAAGGCAGCAAGGGAGAAGCCCATAAAGATACTAAACCTCATCAGTTTTTTGACCTGAGTCGCATTAAAAACCATCCGGTCAATAATCTCCAGCCCCCGACTGCCTAAATATGTTCTTCTACTTCTGAAGCAGACGTTTGCCAACTCAGCTATTTGGAGCCGTAGGCTAAACAATGGGCTAATTTGAATTGCATGAGAACAGTCTGCAGCTGACTGATAAGACGCCTTCACTTGTCAAAGTCTGCTCTACGTTGCCCACGTTGGAACGTCCTTAGGAACCAGAAAACCAGAATCCTTGGTGTACCAACTAACACATCAGCAGGTGAGGACAGAAACATTAGCATCTCAATCTACCGTTCATAGAAGACATCATGAAGAAAAGGACAATGGTACAGCAGAAGATGCAAACCACTGGAGCAACAAGGCAAGGTGGACTCTCCGAAATAAAGGACTTGACTTGACTCTCCTAATAAGTGGCAATACTGTAAGGGGCCAGGAGAGAAAGAAAGCAAGATCCCGGATCATCTTACTGAAAAAGGCTAAGAATAAACCTTGAAGACAGCATAAGACAAGCTCAGCAGCTGTTTTATTTAGCGCCGCAGGAAGCATCACAACAGGTGGATGCAAAGGGAAAACGCCTCCCAGAAAGAGAAGCTAACTTTCACAGCATCTGCTGCTGCTGCTGCTCCCCAGCGTATCGGTATCGATCATCAAGATCATTGAGATCATCTGCTTGGAACACAAATTTCACACCATATCGATGTCATCTTTCAAGGCAGATCTGGTTAGCTTCCCCTCACCTGTGGTCATGAGCGTGGAGCAGTGGCCCAAAGGTCGGTCGCAAGGTCGCAGGTGCAAGCGGCACCAAATGAGTTTGGTCAGGACCCCCCCCCCCCAGATGACTCCCTGGGGAGGTGTTCAGGGCACGTCCGACCGGTAGGAGGCCCCAGGACACGTTGGACAGACTATGTCTCTCAACTGGCCTGGGAAAAATTTAATTTAATTTAATTTAATTTAATTTAATTTAATTTAATTTAATTTAATTTAATTTAATTTAATTTAATTTAATTTAATTTAATTTAATTTAATTTAATTTAATTTAATTTAATTTAATTTAATTTAAATGATATATGATATATGATATATGATATATGATATATGATATATGATATATGATATATGATATATGATATATGACATATGACATGATATGATATATGATATTATATTATTATTCACACTTCAGTTTTGTAACATTTTCAACCTAATTTTTGTATTAAAAAAATGCAACTTTATTTGTTTTGTTTGCTTCTGGTAATATTCCATTTTTGTGGTAATATTCCAACAACAAATCTTTTTTCTTTAATATTATGAATTTAGGCTATTGAAATGTCTTTTACTTTATTGTCATATAATTGCGACTTTTTTCTCAAATGACGGCAACTTTTTGCTGATAATGTTATGACTTGATGGCTGTAATATTTTGCCTTTATTCTGGTAATTTTCATTAAAAAAACATACATTTTTTTCTTGAATATTTGAAATGAATGCTTTTAAAATGTCATTTTTTAAAAACTTTATTCTTGTACAATTATGTAACGTTTTGCTCCTAATGTTATGACATTATACCCATAATATTTTGACTTGCTTCTTATAAGATTATAACTTTATAACCCAATTTTAAAAAAATAGCGTTTTTGTTTTGTTTATTGACTTCTAAAATAGCATCCTGTTTGTTTAATTATGCTACTTAACTGTTATTTTCTTATTTTCCAATGACATAATTCTCATAAAACTACTGCTCTTATTAGATTTTGACTTTATTCTTATTAAATGTCAAATTATGTTTTTACAATGTTCCGTGAGCCAATAAAAAACAGCCCTTGCTGATGCCCTTGCCCCCCCCCGCTAATCTTAAGTACTTGATCTAAAATGTCACCTGCTGTGGTCATCTGAGACCTGACGTCTGAGTCATGCCAAGGTCTTCTGGAAGAGGACACAACCCCATCCCCAGCATATGGTTTCTTCCGTTTCACATGGAAAAACCATCCACTTCATTTTCATTTATTGGATGATTCATACGCATTTAATATCCTATTGAAGTCTCGTCATGTTTGGATCTCTCTGCAGTGGCGAGACGCTGTCTCTCTCCAGCAGACATCTGCAGCTGTGTGCTGGTCTGACTGAACGTGAGGTCATTCCCCTTCCGCTCAAGCTTGACTAAGTCGCCCATAGACTAAGACCAGAACACGTGGTGCAGGCAAAGACCCGCCACCCACCAGTTGACAACCACTGTCTTAGAAGATGTCAAAATTGAGCTAGAAAAGCTGACATGAAATAATAAATCAAATAATCGTTTGTCATCAAACCGAAGCTTTACGCATTCCCAGGTAATGTCAGCATTATTTTATTATTATTATTATTATTATTATTATTATTATTATTATTATTATTATTATTATTATTATTATTATTATTATTATTATTATTATTATTATTATTATTATTATTATTATTATTATTATTATTATGCCAAAAGGAGGGCCATTTTGAGGGCCTTAACATGCCCACAAAACTCACCAAATTTTGCAAGTGCGTCAGGTCTGGCGAAAATTTGTATACGATGTTGGTCCCAAATATAATGTAGTATAAAATATAAAAATATAAAATAATAAAGGAGGGCCATTTTGAGGGCCTTAACATTCCCGAAAACTCACAAAATTTTGCAAGTGCGTCAGGTCTGGCGAAAATTTTTATACTATGTTGGTCCCAAATATAATGTAGTATAAAATATAAAAATATAAAATAATAAAGGAGGGCCATTTTGAGGGTTTTAACATTCCCGAAAAATCACAAAATTTTGCACATCCGTCAGGTCTGGCGAAAATTTCGATATGGTGTGGATATAATATAATGTTGTAAAATTGACTCACTAGCGCCACCTTTTAATTAAAAAAAATAATTAGCCCCAGCCACCAGTTTCACGGATCGTCACGAAACTTGGTGGAGACGTCTATCACGACAGGATGCATCAAAAAGTCTCAAAACGAACAGTAAATCAGCCATTTTGGATGACGGCGGCGGCGATTTTTGAGCCAAAATTAGGGGTCCTATAATAAAAATGTGAGAAATGCAGCATTACTTACCACTTCCACACCGAATGAGAGGAGAGTGATCTCAGCCATGGCATGTCAGCGATCTCTGTTGGTCGAACAGCCATTGTCCATGCAGTGTGAAAGAAATACCACATGTAGCTCGACTCAGTCTCTATGGACAAATAATAGGACATAGTCAACCATGCAACGGCCATCTTTTTTTGGAAAAGCCTGATGTAGCAAGGGAGTGATATTGGAAACATGATACAGCGAGGGAGTACTGCATAGGTACACTGGCGATCCGGCAATCCCGGGGGCTGTCTGTGGTCCTACTGTCTATCACCTCAAACGACACCCAACATAAACGCTCACTCACGGTGCCAACAAAAACAAATAACACTCAATGTACGTAAATGCACCACTGGTCTAAAATAGCATTGCTTGTGTATTAGTGTGTGTATTAATGTGCGTATGTGTCTATTTCCACACCCGCATGGTCCGTGCGGTACGGTTACGTTGTTTGTTCCACATGTGGTATTTTTGGTTGCACCGTGAGTGGGGTCGACGTTTGTTCCTGTTTTACCTCAGTGCAACCAATAAACACCATCTGATGGAAATAACATCCAGCAGCAACACGACGTGCCGCTGTTGTATCATCTCCCTCTTTATCGATAACTTTTTAACGTTATCAATGATCTCCTCCGTCGATGACTTAGCCATGACAGGAAGTCCAGCTCAGTCCCGGGTCAAAGAGACCCATAAACCAGAGGCCGGCCAATGGAGGATTGTTGTGGTTCTCCTGCTGCTTGTGCAGATACACACGGAGGCTCCCACTGGTTTGTGATAGCGGCGATACGAGTCCACGCACACTCCCAGTGCTGCCGTGCCCAGTACTTTTCCACTGGCCCGGCCACCGAGAGTGGGAGTACGCGCGTGCAGGGGGTGAGGGCGGGGGCACAAGAGCGCCTCTGTGGGGCCAAAAACAACCCAACTTGCTGTACCTTGGAGATGGGAAAATATGCATTACATACATCTTTATGTATGACTGAGGTGTTCACAGTGCGGCTTGAGGGCCGTTTGTGGCCCTATTTCATAAAATTGTCTCCTGGCACATTCTAAACACAACTTAAGGATAACACTGAAATATTTGGCAAAAAATTATTAAGAAAATAAAGTTATATGAGGAGAATAATGTCATGATACTAAATAGAAAAATGTATCTTACAAGGAAAAAAGTACTAATTTTTTTAGAATAAAGTCAAAATGACATGAGGGAGAAAAATATAATTTCAGAAGCATACATTTGACATATTATAGAAATAAGATGTTATTTTTAAAGTTGTCATATTATGAGAATCAAACGAAACAAGCAACAAAGTCGCAATTTTTGTAGAAATTAGCTTGGGAAAAGTTTAAACTAAAAACAAAAAAATAATAAAATTAAAATTAATTATTATTACAATATAATATTAAAATTGTTTTAAGAAAAATGTCCTAATTTCACAGGGCTAGCGTTTTTAGAAGTTGAAATATTAAAGAAAAATGATGAATAATGTAACAATTATAACATTTATTACCGCATAAACGCACACAAAAGTACTGAAAATGGGAAAATTGGTACTGCTGAGTAGCGGTATCGATTCCCAAGTTCAGTATCAGTTCACATGGTAACCCCCCCCCCCTGCCACCCCATTAGCGGTTGGCAAACAAGCTAATGTGAAGTTCATGTTACTTCTCTTGGAGATGAATACAGTATCTTTGCATCTTTTATAATTGACAGGGCATGCTGGGTAATTCCCATGTTTGTTTCTGAATGCATCGTAGGTCATGAGGTCATGTGTGGTACTGTGGTGCTGTCTTACCCTGAAGGGTGGAGGTCAAGCTGAGGCCTGCTTTCTTTTCTTTTCTTCTCTTCTCAATTCTAGACGGTAGATTGCTGCCACCTCCTGGAATCCCTTCCACATTACAACCTTTTAGCTTCTTCCTGAAAGTTCCCCCCCTGTAAGGATGGAGGATCCCATTGGGGATCCATCCTCGGCCCAAATGTAGGTTCTTCCTGGTCTGAGTGCGGTCCAATAACCATGAGACGCCTACAAATATCAGTTATCGGCCTCCTTGATGGCGGAAAATCAGTATTGGCCCTGAAAAAATTCCCATTTTCAATGCTCTAACTACCAAAATATTAGTTCTTCATTAGTTCCTCAGTAACTACTCATTAGTTCCTCATTAGCTACTCAGTAACTACTCTATATTCATGTTCCTAAGTTCTTTATTAACTACTCATCAGTTAATCATTAGTTACTCAGTAACTACTCTATATATGTGCCTTAGTTCTTCAGTAACTACTCATTAGTTAATCATTAGTTACTCAGTAACTACTCTAAATTCATGTGCCTCAGTTTTTCTGTTACTACTCATCAGTTAATCATGAGTTACTCAGTAACTACTCTATATTCATGTTCCTCAGTAACTACACATTAGTTAAACATTAGTTACTGTGTAACTACTCTATATTATTTAATGGAGAATAAAACCTCTGAATGCGTCTTCTGAGTGCCTTGTATTTGTACCATGTAGCCATTTTGTGCCAAAAAAGTACATGCGATTAGCTTGAATATGTATATTTATAGATTGGTGATTATATTTGATATACGGATGACATTTTGTGATGTCATCCTTCACGATGCTACTCTTCATGACATAATACTTTTCCATCTTTATGATATCGATACTCGTAATAGTAAATGATGTTTGAGTTCAAACAGGCGGGTAGGAGGACAACCGGGCAGGGCTTTGGAGTGAATTTCCTTCAGCCTGATCGCTCATCAACGATATTACCGAACACAGACGTAGCGGGTGGATACCGAAAACTCCAAGAGGACACGTGGATTCCCAACATGGGGCTGGGGATGCCGTGATGAGGCACAAATGATGATTGTGGTTAAAGTGGGACGGAGAACCAGGGTGGCTGCTGTTTAGCGGTTTGGGTTGATATCACGAGGTAAGTGGTCTATCCACTCTTTGGTGTTCAAAAGCCAGTTGGCAGCGTGGATGGAAATCGTAGCGTAACGCAGTGCTTCTTAAATAGTGGGAGTGGGGGCGTGAGAGGCCGGCAGACGACACAGTAATCCCTTGTTTATCACGGTCAATTGGTTCCAGACCCGATTCAATATTCATCCATTTTCTATGCCGCTTATCCTCACGAGGGTCGCTGGTATCCTGGAGCCTATCCCAGCTGTCTTTGGCCGAGACGCGGGGTACATCCTGGACTGGACCAGAATCAATATTAGGATTTAATATTAATAAACTTTTCATAGTTAGAACATAGAAAACCTGTTTATGACTTTGACTATATTATTAGAGCCCCGCAGACATGAAATAACACCCCTATATTCACTTTTACATTCTATTCTTTTTTTCCCATTTTCTGCATTAGGTGTGCAATTACAATAGTGATAGACAAAGTGGATATTATGATGATTATTTTATTTTATATTTTAATGTTAATTCAATGTTAATTTTAATAATTTATATTTACGTATATTTATATTTATAATGATTATTTATTAATTACATTACATTGTGCAAGCCACTGCTAGCATAGCAAGCTAGAGAGCTAACTAGTTAGCCTCTCCAATTTACATATTCTAAACCTAAAGTGTTTCCAACAGAGTGGGAATAAAGGACAAAGCAGACAAAAACTTACCACTTCCACACAGAACGAGAGAACCTTTTTTCCAACTCAATCTCAGCCATGGCAACTTGTCTTTCAAAGTCTAAGCAAGGAAGTCCAGACTTCCCTCTCCCATCAAAGCCCTGGTCGCACCTAGACATTCTGGCCATAAAATCAACAGAATTGGTGACAAAGCAGTACCTGGTGATAGGATGAAGGCCCGTGGATGGGATGAAGGCCCTCGGAGTGGATGAAGGCCCGTGGATGGGATGAAGGCCTGTGGATGGGATGAAGACCTGTGGAAGGGATGATGGCCCATGGAGGGGATGAAGGCCCATGGAGGGGATGAAGGCCTGCAGAAGAGATGAAGGCCCGTGGATGGGATGAAGGCCCGTGGAGGGGTTTGAAGGTCCATGGAGGGGTTTGAAGGTCCTTGGAGGGGATGAAGGCCCATGAAAGGGATGAAGGCCCATGGATAGGATGAAGACCCTTGGAGGGGTTTGAAGGTCCGTGGAGGGGATGAAGGCCCGTGGAGGAGATGAAGGCCTGCAGAGGATATGAAGGCCTGCAGAGGAGATGAAGGCCCGTGGAAGGGATGAAGGCCCTCTTTGGGGATGAAGGCCCGTGGAAGGGATGAAGGCCTGTGGAGGGGTTTGAAGGCCCGTGGAGGGGTTTGAAGGTCTGTGGAGGGGTTTGAAGGTCCTTGGAGGGTATGAAGGCCCTTGGAAGGGATAAAGGCCCATGGATAGGATGAAGACCCGTGGAGGAGATGAAGGCCCGTGGATAGGATGAAGGCCTGTGGATGGGATGAAGGCCCGTGGAGGCCTGTGACAACCCAGGATAATAATTCCATAAATCAATAAGGAATCCTACTTGGCAGAAATTCACTTGTCATGGTCGGGTCTGGAGCCAATTAACAGTGATAAACGAGGGACTACTTTATATGTATTTTCCATAATAAATATTTGTGTATTTTTTAAAGTGACCTGTTCTGTGTAACTTTCGACATTTCTGTCATTTCAACAGCGTCCACGTTTGTGGTGCAAAATGCCGAACACGGCTCGCTTTCAGCTGGCGAGCATCGAGCGGCGGCGCAACAATGAGAGAGAAAGAAAAGCCCGAATATTTAACGACAAGGTGAGAACCATCGGGATTGACAAGGAAGGCCTTGACAAACAGCTGGATGAGAAGAAGCGAGAGAAAGATGCCGAAAAACTGGAACAAGAAACGTTTGATGCCCAAATGCTGCACAATTCCAAACAAGCACAACTCCTCCAAATGAAACAAGACAAGGAGAAGCTAGCCAAACAGAGGGCCAGCTTTGTGGACCAGTACGAGAAGGCCATGCGGGAGCGGGAGATGATTCGGGATGTCCCTCACGGAGAAGTTGAGGAGATGATGCCTCCCGGTATGGCGGGCGAGGACCCAGACAACGAAAGCAGGGTGTGCAGGCAGCGGGAGCAGCTCAGGGAGTGGCTGCTCCAGCAGAAGGAAGAGCAAGCCTGGGAAAAGGAAAGACAGAAGATGGAACAGTTGGACTACGACAAGTTCCGAGTCCACATGGACGGCGTCGCTCTGCAGCTTGAAAACGCTCAGATGGAGAGCAGAAAAAAAACAGCTGTGGAAACCACGAAGTTCAATCAAAGCATGGCCGAAGAGAGGCATCGCCAGGAGCGGGAACTCAAGGACAACCCGTTGCGGGATCTGCTTCCGAGTAAGTTGGGGGCGCCTGGTCTTGTTCCCAGCCGCGACCGGAGGCCCCGTCCTGAGAGCTGGCAGCAGATGAAAAAGTTCTGGAACCTTCAAATCCAGGAGAAAATGATGAGCAAATTAGACGGGATCAGGGAGGCGCAACAGCACGACTGTTTCTCCTCCAAAACGACCCGCACGGCTCTGATCGTGCAGCGCGAGCAGGAACGGCAGAGGAAGCAACTCCGGCAACAACTGGACCACTGCAACAACGAGGCAGCGGAATTTTACCGACGCAATCGACCTGACATTGAAAGAGGGGGCATCGATGACAGTTTCTTCACTAAATTCAATACCTGCAGTCGATGAGACATTTTCGGCCATTCCGGATCCCTTCCTTTGCCGTGTCAGACCAACCATCCAGATGATTCCCGTTCATCCATATTTTAACATTTGAAGCGAGAGAGCGAGAGAACTTCACGAGGCTCGGACTCCTGGAATACAATTCATAGGATAACAACAAATAATTCACGTTTGTTAAAAAATGTTCTTCTCTGTCTCATTTATTTATTTTAAAACTGAAAAACGTTTGTGTCCTTACCTTTTATTTGTGCCAGAAATAAAGTACATGCACTTGATACTTTGTAAAAATCTGATCCCCTCCTGGTGAGCTTGGCTATTGCATGCAACATTTGAAAGTCGAATAAAATTTTATAATTTTATTTTATTTTATTTTAGTTTATTTAAAGTTTAAAATAGTAAAGAAAAGACCTAAGTTGATACTAATAAGAGACTTGTCCACCAATATCAGAACATTAGAACAGAATAATTTGATTTTTATTTTATAATAAATATAATTATAATATAATAATTGTAATACATTTTATATTTTATTTTATTTTAGTTTAGTTTAAAATTGTAAAAAAAAGACCTGAGTTGATACTAATAAGAGACTTGTCCACTAATATCCCAAAAATTAGAGCAGGGAATAATTTTATTTATTTAATTTTATAATAAATATAATTACAATAATTGTACAGTAAACCTCAGATATATCGGACTCGGATATATCAGAAATTCGCTCACAACGGACAGATAAAAAAGAACCGATTTTTCTGTAATGCATTTCCAATAAAAATTAATTGCATATATCGGATTTTTTATAACGGATTTCCGATTCGCCGAATCGTGACAGGCCGCTATACGACGTCATTTGCAGCGTTTGCAGCGTTGCCTGCGCGTCCAGGTACATTGGAAACATAGTCAAGGAAGTGCCTTTTTATAACGGATAAAATCCGATCTACGCATATACCGGATATAAATCCGATATATGTGTAAAATGGACATTTTCCGGTATACGCATATAACGGATTTCGCTTATATCGGACAAAACCAGTGGGAACAATTGAATCCGATATATCCAAGGTTTACTGTAATACATTTTTAGTTTAGTTTTTTTTTGTTTAAAATGGTAAAGAAAAGACCTAAGTTGATACTAATAAGAGACTTGTCCACCAATATCCCAAACATTAGAACAGAGAATAATTTTTGTTTTTTTTATAATAAATATAATTATAATAATTGTAATACATTTTATATTTAGTTTATTTATTTTTTGTTTAAAATGGTAAAGAAAAGGCCTAAGTTGATAATAAGAGACTTGTCCACCAATATCCCAAAGCCGAGAAGCATCAAAGTTGCATCGATGGCCGAGGGTGGGATTGAACTCCTAGCTGTGAGGTCTGCGCTCTAACCACTCGACCGCTGTGCATCCCCGAGAAAATACATTTGAATTCAAAATCAGCTTTTTTTGTTTTATTTTTCATCACGGCAGGTGAGGCTCTGTCCAAAACACAAAAATAGAGAATTTTTAGTTGATAAACACGATACCTAAAATGTATGTTTTGCGTGTTGATTTGGGCTGGGTGTCAAAGTACTGGTTCTTGTGACAACCCCATGCAGCAAAATGCACACAATACAAACCGACGGCCATTCACACACTAGTTTCTTTCCTCACGAGCAGACTGCTTCCTGCTTCGGGAAGCTCTGCGTCCCGGCTGCCAGGGACAGCGACAGAGCCCGGAGAGCTGCTTGCTTATCAGGGAATTCCTCGCACACGCTGTGAATAACGATGCTAATGGCTTGTACGCGCTCCAAGTGCCTCTGCAGACTCGCCTCCACTGACCGGCTGGAGGAGGAGGAGGGGCGGTACTTGCCTTCAGTCACCTCTTGGAGCTTTTTGGCCTTTTCCTGAAATTCTATGAGTTGGGCTTGAGCCTAGACCGGAAGTGTAAAGATAGGGTCATAAATGTGAGGAAAATATGAAATGTTTTGTATGAACTAAGCATGAGGGACTTTGATAACTTGTTCCATACCATGTCTTTGGTGTCCCGGATATTAGAGAGATCAGTCCCAAGGGCAGCAGAGGTGCCAGACAGGTCACTCAGTTGCTGTTTGTGCTGCAAAAGCGTGTCGTTTAGATTTTCACGGCTTGTTTGCAGTCCCTTTATTTCCTGCTCACACTCTTTGACCAGCTGAAAATAAAACACGATGTAAGACAACAATAAACCGATGCACAAAAGCTTGACGTTCACCACCTTATGTGTTTCCTTGACTCTGCGCCGCAAGCCTTCGTTGACCAGATTCAGCTTCCCCGTGGTCATTTGCTTTTTAGCGTGGCGGGCCAGGGCCTCATCGCGCTCCATGATGTTTCCTCTCTTTAGCACCGCCGCTACACTGTCCCTGAGGAGCTGCTCTCGCCGCTTCATCAGCTGGCTGAGTTGCCGCTGTACATAAAATCACACTGTTAACACAACCAACCAAAATATAGGACTGTGACTACCCTTGTAAGCAAAACTGTTGTAATGTAATGTAATCATAGGAGTATTCTAAATAAATAATATGTCATAATAATGCAATATTTCCAATATTAATGTGTCTTTCACTGGTGTAAAGTTGCAGAATTGCGATTTGTGACATGGCAATTCGTGCTGTCTGTCAAACATTTGCAGCATTTCCTGAAATGATGGGTTTTCAGCTGTACAAAAGAGCAAAACATTTTTTTTTGCAAACTAAATCATGTTGATTTAGTTTGATTTTGTTTGGACTTACTTTTCCGACCAAATTATTTTATTTTATTTTATTTTATTTTATTTTATTTTATTTTATTTTATTTTATTTTAGTTTAGTTTAGTTTAGTTTAGTTTAGTTTAGTTTAGTTTAGTCTGAGTGCCGACTGTCGAAAATGTATGCCAACTTTTTTTTTCTGAAACGGATTGCACTCATCCCTCGTTTATTGCGATTAATTTTTCCAGATAAATTAATTTCCACGACATACTACAGGATTTAGTGGTAATAAATGGATATTTATAGTTCAAGCATCTATCCATTTTCTATGCCACTGAGCCTCACTAGGGTCGCGGGGGTGCTGGAGCCTATCCCAGCTGACTTCAGGCAAGAGGCGGGGTACACCCTGGACTGGTGGCCAGCCAATCACAGGGCACATATAGACAAACAACCATTCACACTCACATTCATGATTAACCCTGGTCATTACTGTTGCCTAGCAACCAGTATTCTATACATCGCTTGTATTTACATATCCTTTGAGTGATAATAGACCATAGTCTACCACAAAACATTGGTAATTTGTATATATACCTCCATACAGTGAATGTCGTTCTTCATGATCTGGATGTCTCCCTGACTCTCCTCCACAACAGAACGTGTTTCCTTCACAAGATGGCTCTTCTTTTCCCACAGCATGATCTGATGCCTGTCATGGAAAACACCAGCACAAGTACAGGCATTGATGAGTCGGTGGGCCCAGAAAACGGGGACCAATAGGGGGGGGTTCCGAGCGAGAGAGCGGTCGACACGTAAACACATGGCTAGAAAAATGCAAGAAACTGACTCAGTCTCCACCAGACCGCTGACAAGTTTCTTTTTTTCCTCCTGGGTCTTCTCCAGTTTCACCTCCATCTCGATGGACTCCCGCTCTGCATCCTAAACACCAGACGTTACGCAAGATCAGCGTTTGGCAACAACGCCGTGAAAATTAAAATGTGGAGGTCATTCATGCCTTGAGTTGGTGAAGGAACTCGGTTTCCATGATCATGTTCTCCTGCTCCAAAGCCTGGCACAGCTGAGCGTTCTTGCTGAGAAGAGTGTTGAGCTTCAGCAGGTCTCGCTGAAGCATCTTCTTGCTCTTCTCCACGTCGCTCTCCTCACGGTGCAAGACCTCGAACTGACCTTGAAGTGAGCGTTCATTAGGAGTTAGGATGTGCAAGCGGTACAGAGTCTCATGGCTTATATATGACGTACATTCCTGGTAAATCTTCTTCTGGCGGATGATGGTGAACTTTGCTTGTAGTTTGTTATATTCCTGGGTGTGGTCCTGTATCTCCAGGGTTAGCCCCACCAGCGTTCCTTGATGCTTCAGCCACTGCTGCTGATCATTCTGGATTTTCTCTGATAACTTCTCAATCTCAGACTTGATTCCCTCCATCTTAATTTGCAGAGGACTGAGGTCTTCATGCTGGGAACGCAGATACGTATGTGTATGATAAGTCGTTATGGATGAATAACTTCATCTGAGTCAGGTTTTAAGGTCCTTACCCCAGTACGAAGCGCAATGAGAGACATTTTTTTGTTGTAGTTCACGATGGTGGTCTGTTTCTGTGCAATGAGTACATCCATGGAGGAGCTGCTGGCCTGGTTGGATGCGACCACCTTGTTGGACTTGGTGATCTCCTCATCCAGCTCCTTTAGAGTCCGGGTCAGGTTGTCCAGATTATCGCTGATCACATTGCTCTCCAATGTCGTCGCCATTACGTCACTATCCAAATGCCACAGTTGGTACATCTAATAAACGAAAGCAAATGATGACATCAGCGTCATGGAGGTCAGCTAGAAGCTCAGTTTACCTTCTCGGTCTTGAGAGAGGCTTTCTTGTTGGTCAGACGCTGATAGTACTGAGCGGCCTTGCTGTCCATGAGCTTCTGCAGCATTTGGGTCATAATCTGGTCCTCTAACTGGAGATGCTTATCTTTGTTTTTCTCCAGCTTTCGCCTCTGGTCCGTAACCTCAGCGTGAAGACTGTTGTCCTCCTAAAATGTGAGAAGAATTAATAAGTAGGACCATATCCGTCTATTCCCGCTAGAGTCTACCTTAGTGAGCTCTTCAAGGGTGCGCTCTGTCTCCCTGAGAGCACGGATGAAGGTGCTGGATTGGGCCTGCAGAGCTTCCTGTTGGGATCGAATCTGACTGATCATTTTTCTGGAGACATCGCAGTCCATCTGAGCACAGTTCAGCTGCATAGTCAGAGTCTCGCTCTTCTCCTGGAGCTCGGAGATGGATTTCTTGTCGCCTGCAATCTCTCGATCCAGCACCATCACTTGGCGCTCGGCCATGCTGGGAGAAAAGGCCATGACAGGGACAAAAGAGATGTTATCATCATTGGTTCCCAAAAACATCACATCATCCATCCATAACTTCTGTCTCAAACTCGACAGTGCCACCCTCATTCCGTCCCCGCTCATCCTGGACCCTTAAGAACAACTGCAACAGTATTCTTTACGGTACTACATCCAAAACCCTCAACAAACTACAAACCACTGGCTTCCCGTCCCCCAATGTATCCATTCCAAAGTCCTTCTCATCACCTACAAAGCTCTCCACCCACACCATCCTCTGCATCCCCTTTGCTCCTCAGACTCCAACCTCCTGGCACTCCCCAGTAAGACCAAGCTCCGAACCCACCTGGGGAGACAGATCCTTCTCCATCGCTGCCCCCCACTCTTTGCCCCATTTACTCCGTGCTTGCCCCGACCTTCCCAACACAAAACCCACCTGTTTAAATCCCTTTTTTAATGTCTAAATTTTTATACCTGACTGCTGCGCCCCGCCCCGCTTTTAGCCTTGTTTTAGCTCTCAATGAATGTTTGGATATTGTATTTTAATGCATCTTTTACTCTATTTTTACTCAACTTTTTTTTTTCTATTATAAAGCGTCTTTGAGTACTCTGAGAAGCGCTATACAAATAAAATGTATATATATATAATATATATATATATATATATATATATATATATATATATATATATATATATATATATATATATATATATTAATTATTATTATTATTATTCATTCATTTTCTACTGCTTTTCCTCACGAGGGTCGCGGGGGTGCTGGAGCCTATCCCAGCTGTCTTTGACCGAGAATCAGGGTACACCCTGGACTGGTCTCGATTCAATATTAGGATTTAATATGAATAAACCTTTTCCTAGTTAGATCATAGAAAACCTGACTTTATGACTATATTATTAGAGCCCTGCAGACATGAAATAACACCCCTATATTCACTTTTACATTCTATTATTTTTTTCCCATTTTCTGCATTCGGTGTGCAATTACAATAGTGATAGACAATGTGGATATTATGATGATTATTTTATTAATTTTATTTTTATTTTATATTTTAATGTTAATTTTATGTTAATTTTGATATTTTTAAAATGTATAAAAAATTATAATATTTATAATATATTTTATATTTTATATTTTATATTTTATATCACAAAGAAAGAAACCGATTCATCTTTTCAGTCTTTTGCCACACATGGAATGATGAGAAAGCACCTCGCATCTTTTATTCTGTTTTTACTCAACTCTATTTTTATTTATTTTTCTCTATTGTAAAGCGTCTTTGAGTACTCTGAAAAGCGCTATACAAATAAAATGTATTATTATTATTATTATTATTATTATTATTATTATTATTATTATTATTATTATTATTATTATTATTATTATTATTATTATTATTATTATATCACAAAGAAAGAAACCAATACATTGCTTCATCTTTTCTGTCTTTTGCCGCACGTGGAATGCTGAGAAAGCACCTCGCTAAAATACCCCAAGGACGTGTTTTTGTGACCATTTTGGAAAATAAATCCATCCATTCTTTTCACTCAATCTCACCCAACTGCCTCCTGTATCGCTCGGACGTCTTCATCTCGTCTCCTTAAATCCACCAAGCTCCCGTTCCACTGCTGCAGCAGCTGTTTCCGTGACATCCCCAGCGACTCCGTTTGAATTTCAGCCTAAAACGCACGCATGCTCACAAGTTATGATGCAGCAAAAGCAAATATAAGCAGTCAATCACAATATTTTTCCTTGCAAACTGGGTTGTGCTGCAGATACCTCAGACAGAGCCTCTTTGGTTGCCCGTGTTGTCTCTCCCTGGGCTTTTCTCTGAACATCATAAAGGTCCTTCTGTTGTGTTAGCCGATCCAAGTCCTTGGTAAGTTGCTCCACGTACATATCCTAACCATACAGCAGTTCATCAACATTTATGATTTCTGGACGGTATGGATGTTCTTTGAAGGAAACATTCTCACCTGTTGGAGTTTCTGCTCTTCCACGTGAGACCTCTGAGCCCTCGCCTTGCTTGTGGCGTTCTCCATGGCTTTTACGTTGCAATGCAGATCTTCACTGGCTTCTTGTGTGTAGATGAGGTGCGGCATCAGTTTGTCCAGCTCGGTCTGCAGGCCGGACACTGGGGACAAACCAATAGGAGACCTGGACTGTTGAAATGAGGGGCGCTCCATAATGATGTGAGGGAATTGTGATGTCATACCGATAAAATGTTGAAAAAATGTTAAAAACTGAGCTCGCTTGTAAACAAATATTTGCTTTTTCTGCGGATGAGTGGTTAGCGCCTCACAGCTAGGAGACCCGAGCTCAATTCCACCCATCTCTGTGTGGAATGACATGTTGAAATGAGGGGATCTTGATAATGATATGAGGGAATTGTGACGTCATACTGCTAAAACGTTCAAAATAGCTCAGATCCTTTTGAAAAAACTTTATACGTAAATCAAGTGCCCCTGTCATAACTTCCCCTGAGCTCGCTTGTAAACAAACATTTTGCTGTTTCAGAGACATTTTGCTAACTATTTGTACCAAATGGGCTGGCACGCAGGCCTCACAGCTAGGAGACCCGAGTTCAATTCTACCCATCTCTGTGTGGAGTTTGCATGTTCTCCCCGTGCATGTGTGGGTTTTCTCCGGGTACTCCAATTTCCTCTATCATTCCAAAAACATGCTAGGTTAATTAGCCACTCCAAATTGTCCATAGGTATGAATGTGAGTGTGAATGGTTGTTTGTCTATATGTGCCCTGTGATTGGCTGGCCACCAGTCCAGGGTGTACCCCGCCTCTCGCCCCAAGACAGCTGGGATAGGCTCCAGCGGTAGAAAATGAATAATAATTAGTACCAAATTCTCTGCAATGATTGATCACACAACAAATATTTGGGGCTTTTTGTGCCGCAGCGTTACGTGTATAAGGGTTAGGATCCGGCTGCTCGTGTGCCCGAACACAGTGCACCTTGCTGGGCCACGCCGGGTGGCTCCTCCCGCTCTCTAGTGTTCCAGTATCCTCACAAAGATACCATCACAGTTGGGTATTTTTAAGGAGGAACAATAGTCATGCATTACATCTGCACTGATATACAGTGGCGCTGTACTACCAAATGTGGCCAGTAGATGGAGACATATAATGGGTAATGTTCAAAGGCTATTGATTCTTTAGCACATGTAAATAAATGTTCTTTTTTCCACAAAAACGTTTTGTGCAGGGGTCCAAAGTTTTTTTTGTGACTAGTGAAAAATGAAAGGATGCAACTTTACCACTTTATAGCTATATACTCTATTTCAGGAAAGAACTGCATCACAGCTTTGTGATATAGGTGTAGAATGATATATTATTAGTATTAACTTCACTCTGCTTCATATTACTACTTTACAAAAAACCTCTATGCTACTAACTTTGACTTTATCCATGTCAAATGACTGCCTGGGCCGCACTTTGGACACTCCCAGTGAAGTTTGACGTCCCTGTCATGTTTTTTTTGTGTGTTACTAACTGTAAAATACCAGCGACAACACATACTCATACACTATAAACGGCCACCACGATAGAAGAACCCGCCGAGGGTCTCACCATTGGTCCTGGTCTTGTCACACTGGCTTGTAGTCCTGATATGACAAGCCTTCACCGCCTCCAGTTGATCTTGCTCCTGCCCACGTTTGCTTGAAGCCAAGATCTTGGTCTGATGTTGACCCTCCAGCCTCGTCTGGAGTCTCTTCAGCATCTCCTGTTGCCGGAACAACTGCACGTATGTTTCCTCTGTTTGGCTGGACTCTGCCATCTCGGCTGCCACCTGCAGGGGTGGGGGGGGGGGCAGACCGGGTGCAGGCAGGGACATCAGAAAGGAAGTAACGAGGAGGTCTGGCTGAGTCTCAGCATGTGGGAAAAGTATCTAACCTCTTCCTTTAGATCCAGGTTGAGCTTCTCCAGTTCCTTGGTGAGTTGATGCTTTAGCACAGCTTGCTTCTTGGCGACCAGAGGCTGTCGACAGATAACAATGGAAGCAGAACTCAAACTTGTGGGAAAAAATGGGCACCCATTATATGAATCTGAAGATATATTTAGTTGTTTTCACTTGAGGGTAAGTACGGATCAATCCAGTGTAGTAATGCCATGATTCAATAAATATGGGAGACGCTACACACATGTTCAGCATCCAGAATAATGACTTCCTCCTCGTCCTCCTCCATCGTCATCTTGTTCTCCTCCATGTCCTCTGAATTGTCCAAAGGTTGGGCTGTATGCAGCTGCTCTGAATGCCAAAGAATACAGTTTATTCTATGAAAATACTTATTTTATTAAACCTTAGTTGCTGGCAGTGATGTCTTTGTATTGAAACCTAAACCTCTTTTCTGTATGTTATAAAGATATACAAACAGCTAAAAAGACACAGTGAAGAATGCACTTAATGGTAACAATATAACAATAATGTAACAATGCGCCATTTACATAATGCACAGCGGCATTGTTATTATTATTATTATTATTAACGCTGGGCTGCACGGTGGTTGAGTGGTTATCACGCAGACCTCAAAGCTAGGAGACCCGAGTTCAACTGTTGAAATGACTGTTGAAATGAGGGGTGCTCAATGATGATATGAGGGAATTGTGACATCATACCGATAAAACATAAACAAAAAACAAAAACAATACAATACAAAAACAAAACAAAAAATAGCTCAGATCCTTTTGAAAAAACTTTATACGTAAATCAAGTGCCCCAGTCGTAACTTCCCCTCAGCTCGCTTGTAAACAAACATTTGCTGTTTCAGAGACATTTTGCTAAGTATTTGTATCAAATGGGCTGCATGGTGGTAGAGTGGTTAGCGCGCAGGCCTCACAGCTAGGAGACCCGAGTTCAATTCCACCCTCGGCTATCTCTGTGTGGAGTTTGCATGTTCTCCCCGTGCATGTGTGGGTTTTCTCCGGGTACTCCGGTTTGCTCCATCATTCCAAAAACATGCTAGGTTAATTAGCCACTCCAAATTGTCCATAGGTATGAATGTGAGTGTGAATGGTTGTTTGTCTATATGTGCCCTGTGATTGGCTGGCAACCCTCTAGGCTGAAGACAGCTGGTATAGGCTCCAGCACCCCTTGTGAGCATAAGAGGTAGAAAATGAATGAATGAACATTGTTACGCCAAAGAACTACTTTCCTGGCGTAGTGACACCTTGCCTAGCGACGAGCAACACTTGCCCTCACAATGCCTCAGGCTAGGAAAAAAAATGCTAACGCTACATATATTGGAGCTATGGCTTGTTGTTTGGAGTTTGGAAAAGTTTAGATAGATACTTTATTACTCTCCAAGAGAAAGTTTCTTTCTGATTGGATTGTGGATGATGTGTGCAGTTTTCCTTTAACACACCAGAATTTCTGATGGATGCAGAATCATCATCAGAGTTTCCTACGGGTTCTGATCCAGTCGCATCCTGTGGGAATGACGGTCACACATGAGTATGGAATGACGATGCTTAGTTTGATGACATAAAAAAAAACACATTTACCCGTGGAGAAGGAGGCCCGTTTGCTGCTCGCTCATTTCCATCTCGTTGCTCTGTTCTCCCGTCGCCACCTGCTAACTCCATTTGGACTGACGGGTTTGTGGTGCTAATATTTTTTTGCTACTGTAGCTACCTGAAAGTGTTGCCCACCGTCCCACATAGAGAAAAAAATGTGTTGGAAGTTTTCCGATAAACATCTGTAGAGACTGCATTTAGAGGTGAAAACAACATGAAAAGAAGAATGGGCAAATGACTTAAATTTTGGGGGCAAATTCCAGCCTTGGGACACTCCAATGTTCTGATTGGTTTATTCTCATCTCATCTTCTCTCTGTTGTTTTTCACCCATCTCTGGTTTTCATGTTGTTTTCACCTCTAAATGCACCAATCTACCCAATCTGAAAGTGAGCAATAGACATTCAATGCCGTTGATGGATTGAAAAAGCAATGTGGTAGAAACTAAACACACCTGTCAATCACAATTTTGCCCACATGGAAAAATGGGCGGGTTCAAAGCTCCGATCATTGGCTACCAATCACTGTCAGATGATTTCCATGAAACAACATGTGATCGGCGTATGGCGATAAAAGCCTTTTAAAGTCGATCACAAAAAGCCAAAGCGTCTAGAGTTGAGTTGGACACAGGCTAAACCAATCGATGCCAGCGTGTTTGATCGCTCCGTTCCACTATTCTTGCATCTTTGTTTACACGCTTTGCCTAGCTAGCTAAAGTTATCCGCCTAGCTTTTTGGTCTTTGGACTACAAATGTGACATTCCAGGAGATTCACAAAAAAATTATTTTTATTCTGGAATTACAATTTGCCCCTCCCCCCCAAAAAAATTGAACTCTTCATATAGAAAATGAATGAATGAATGAATGAATGAATGAACATTCCCCCCTGTCAGTCACAATTTTGCCCACGTGAAAAATGGGCGGGTTCAAAGTACGCATGTTCTTTGATTGGCTACAGATCACTGTCAGATGATTTTTGTAAAACAACATGTATGTGATCGGCATATAACGATAAAAGCCTTTTAAAGTCGATCACAAAAAGCCAAAGCATCTCAAGTTGAGTTTGACACAGGCTAAACCAATCGATGCCAGCATGTTTGATCACTCCCCATCTCCGTTCCACTATTCTTGGATCTTTGTTTACATGCTTTACCCAGCTTTTCTGGTCTTCGGACTACAAATGAGACATTCGAGGAGATTCACAAAAACTTGTTGTTATTCTAGAATAACAATTTGCCCCCCCCCCCCCCCCAAAAAAAAAATATTGAACTCTTGGTATAGAAAATGAATGAATGAATGGGCATTCGTCTTACTCGAAAAGATGCATTTCATTAAATTCAGATTATAGTCAAATTGTACAAAAAAATTCGCACAATAAAAAAAATACTCCGGTACGTGTGGGGTGAAGACAATCGAGTCGCCCCTGCCAACATGGACTCCCTTATTTATTTTTCAGGCAGTAAAGGTTCAATACAGGTTCAATACAAAACTGTTTGCTAGCACCGAACGCTAACACCTAAACTGATGTAATATGTCATTGACTTAATACGTAATTCACTTACCCAAGTGAAGCTCACCACTAGCGTCAAACACGAAGATTGCTAGGCAACCATTACACTTCCGCTTCAGCCGAACAAGCGAAACTAACCTGAAAATGTCACCGACATATATATATATATGTGTGTGTTAAATTACTTGCGTGTGGCAAATGTAGCAATGGTGACGGCCAGCAGCAATCTGTAGTCTCTATTTCTGTGTATTAGAGATGGGCGAGTCATGGACGAGTCGTTTTTTACTGATTTGTGTCCAAGGGTTGTCGTCTGTTAACTCGTTCATTCACGCACCTCGCTAAAGCTAGCTAAACTAAAACATAAAGAGCTAACATGTCACTATTGTGCAACTGTTATCCTAGCTGCATTTGTGTAAATGTATTAGCCACGTGGAAAAAGCAACAGATCTGTTCCTTGCCCCCAACCAATTCTCCTGCATCACAGGTTCAACAAAACGAACGATTCGCTCGCTCAGCATGCGAGTTTTGGGATTTGGCAAGTGCCAGTTTCTGCACATGCGATTCTTAAGTACCAGAGCGGTGGGGGATTCAGTTTTGATTCGTTTGATTCAAACCACTCTTTTCTGTTTACTTTAGTGCTGCGTTATTGGTAGCATTGATCTGATTTTGAGGGAAAAAAAGAGAGTATTGTGCAAACAGATTGACACAAAAAGTATTTGTATGTGCTCTCTTTTTTAAGTATGGGGGAGAAAACATTAACATAATTCAACATAAATAAACATTAATCGCAAATCCTGAGAACACTGCAGGATAATCTGTTTTGATCATTAAAAAAATCACAATCAAATCACAAGAAATCCTGGTGGGATTGACAATATTAGGTGAGAAATAGTAAAAAAAATTAAAATCAAACAAGATCTTTCAATAAAAACACTGCTCCGATAATGCTGATTTATTGAGCTTTATTTTGACCATAAATAAGGCAGATACATCACTGAATTTGGCTTTTAAAATTGCACATTTTAGATGTAAAGTAAAGTAATAGTGAATATAATAACATAATTTACACGACTCGTGGCGTGATGATCTTCATATGCCTTCAAAATCCTTGTCCTTTCTATTTCAAAGTGGACAAAAAATACCAGAAATCAGCCATCCCATGTAAAAAAAAAAAAATAACAAAAAAGGCACATGGAGAAAAGTCATCAAATGAAAGATGCAGTGTTGTATAGCACATTATAACAGTATTAACTGCTGTAAACAATCATACATTGTAGTGTAGCATTTGGAAAATACCCCATTGTGTGCCTTTGAGCGGGGAGAGAGAGAGGGGAGTGGCACAGTTTGCCCGACGGAAGGACTTTGGTAAGTACGACAGTTAAAAAGGCGTCCTGGCAAATCCTGGAACTGTGCACTCTTTGCAGGGGGAGAGGCTTAGCTAGCTGTCAGCAGGGGGTCCCAACCACCAGGCGACGGGAAGCTTTCAGGTGCAATGAGATTAAAAAAACCAAACAAAAAAAATACATCACATGCATATCAATTTGGAAATACGGGCCGTTATTTGATCGGGAAAATGCTGTCGGTCTGCGACTGCATAAAGGTACGTTTTGATGACGTTATTGAGCGCTGATGTGCATATTTCTTGGTGTATTAATTGAGTTTTACACAGTACATAATAGGTTGGGGACCTCTGCTTTAAAGTCGTCCTAATGTGGTCGGGTCTGACGTCCAACGCCACAATCTGTCCAACATAGTAAAATCGACGACATTGCCTATCATGTTTAAGACTCCACAGTATTCATCACAAAAACACGAGGAGTCTTACTTTTGTGCAGGAATTTGCATACCCCCCCCCCTATCAAAACTCTTCATACGGTCACGTCACAGCCACACCCACACCCACACATACATTCGACACATCAGTTTGACAACAAACTTCTAGAACAGTTCTAGCAAATCATTCATTAGTCATTGCAGCATTTTTATCATTGCACTTGTTGTGTTCACACACACACACACACACACGTATGGAATGTACATAGTAAATGATTCCCATACAAATATGAATATACGGCATCGTTGGCATAACGTGGGCTTCAGTTAGTGGTCACAGCACAAATACGGAATACTGATTATCGACAATCTTGAGCTCGTACCTCTCAACACCGTGGTGTTGTATTTGCAGGCCTTTAAGGTACTCTGGTGAATGCTTCTCTTACCCGTAGCGCAATACGTACTTCATAACGCCGAGCCGCTGCGTTTCCGTCGTTTCGTCGTCGCTAAAAGTCATATCGACATAAAAAAAAAAAAAAACATAAAAACACCAACATTTCTACATGAACAGAGCAGCGAGTCCCACTTTCTTGTCCGTGTTTCCTGGCGTCAACGACCTTGTTCGTTTTACCTTTTTGACGTTGGCTGATTGGCATCGTTTCGTCGTATTTCTCTCATTAATTTCTACACTCCAAGACTGTAAAGCGACATTCTTTGTGCGGCTAGCTGGCGCCAGCACTCTCGGAGTGCCCGGCGGGCCAAACGAGCGGTCCGCCAGCGGTGCGTTGGTCCATGGCCGAATGCATCAGGGTCAGCCACACGTCATCCATGTTTGGCATGACAAAGATTTTCTGAGAGAAGCAGAAAAAAAAGAGTCATGTGATCATTGGATGGTCAGAGTTGATTGTGGAACCTCTGGGGTCAAATTCGTTTGTTGTTGTTGGATGCTGACATCTTGGATTTCTTTGTATTCGTTCAACGTTCTCAACTGGTCGACTGACTCGACTGGTCACCTGTTCAGACACAGTCTCAAGTTCTTGTTTTTTAATGCGCAAGATTAGACACATGCAATCTAGAAAATGATATGTAAATGTTACACTTAGGGGGGAAAAAGTGGGCTAATAAATTGACAATAAAAGCACAAATAATGCGGATTTCAGAAAACTACAGATGGAATGATACAGCACTCTACAAGAAGCAATGAAGTCTGTAAAATTAAATAATAATAATAAAAAAACTCCAAAAATTGTTACAACTAAAATGATGAAAATGGTAATATTAATGATGATTATAATAACAATAATAAAGGTTATAACAATAATGATAATAACAATAATAATATTACAATGATAATAATAACAGGGGGAAACAAGACTGTGGTATGAACATGATTATATCTTTCAAAAAAAGGGGTAGGAATTCATAAGCTTTTGCTTCAGCCTACTCCTTTTGGGCTTGTGATCAGATAGTTGAATAAAAATGTAAATAATGGAAAGTTATATTTTGATTGATGCAAGAAATGCACTGTAATGTTTCATATATTTGCCCAAATAAAAACAAAACAAAACAAAAAAAAACAGTCGAAAAGAATAAGAACAACACGCTTGATCCTCACGGCGGTATGCTGGAGCCTATCCCAGCCCACTTCCCTGGTTCTTACCCGTCTCCTCTCCGGGACGTCGAGCAGGCAAACCTGCTTTTCATTCCGGGTTTTCGGTTACAAATGTGAGAATTAGAGATAATCGCATTGTGAAATAGTAAAGGTGAGTTGTGGATACCAGCATTTTGTTCAGGTTCTGGTAAAACCAGCGTATCCACTTTGTTTTTGGTTTGAAAGAAGCTATGAATAAGCTACGAACGTTTTGTAAAAGTAGCTATCACCAGAAAAAAACCTTGGTGAGCCCCAGTATAGCTAGTAGTATTTGATCGTATCGGTTGAGTTCACTCAAGGGTGATAGGGATCGGTATCGGCAGTACAAAACCCTGATCGGAGCATTCCTACTAAAATCCGATCTTGGAATAACGCAACTCGTGAATGTGAAGGCGAAGCTGACACTCATTGTCATGCGTTTAAGCGAGCGTTTGTGCTAAGTTCGAGGATTTTGTGCAACGGGAGTCAAACATTGGTTGGTTAGTTTCTAAATTGTACCACCTCAGGGGGGCATTTGACTCGAAAGGTTCCACTCCATCTTGGACGTGTCTGCCCTAAATGTCGAAATAGTGGAGATCAGCACCTGAAACTCCTGGTCCAGTTTTTTCTCTATCCAGTCAGTGACGGGAGCCAGTGTGACTTCTCTTTCTCCCAGTTTAGGTCGTGCCTTCAGTTCCAGGTGTGGGGGCTTCCTGAAGCCGTACCTGGGAAACACAATGCCTACACATTAGCCCCCCTACACACAACAGGGGGGGGGGGGCTTCATTGGATCCTGAGAATAAAGACAATCATTCCAGGTAATGTAGAGGAACATACCAAATCCTGTCAGTGGGCGGGGGCGGTATATTGACGGCAAGCGTTCCTCTGACTTCCTGCAACTCCACCGTTAGGAGGAGCGGCGTATTGGAGACCTCCTCCAGTTTCTTTTTGATGAACTCCGTCTCGGTGGCTTTCTGGAAGTATTTGGACTTGGCGATCTTGTCTACGAAACGCATGATCTTGCTGGGTTTGTGGCCTCCGACCACACTGGAGTTACAGAAAAAACATTGGAGTGAAATCACAACATTTTTTTTTTCCGGGAATCAAATCCATTTCAAAGCAGTTCAAGGGTGCAGTACGTGTTTGGCTTCAAATTACAAAAAAATTATAAGACCACCACCACTAGTTAGCACATGTGGAAGGAAAATGTCACCCTTGAACACGTCTTTCCCTTTGCTCTTTGTTCTGAGAGATTAACAGCGAACAATGCAAGTAATTCCATCCCAAATATTCCTTTAAAAGAATTCCTTCAATACATTTTAAAGTTTTCCCTTCATGTATTTTGCTTGAGCAAAGCATTTCATTGGAGGACAAGCATCACAGAAAATATGGTGGATGGCGCGGTGAAGCTGCCTCTGCCCGTCGGAATCGAACCAGAGGAGCCCAGAGAGGGAGGCTGACGTCATTGCAGCACAATGCTCAGACGCACTGCATTAAGGGTAAACATTAAAAGAGAAACCTGTATTGGTACGTAGTTGTATATTTGTCAGGTATAACTTTTGAGCGTTAAGTCGCTGTGTGATGAGTTTAGTATTTTTGTAAGATGACGCCGTGAACCAAGTCTATGTTATCTTGTTATGCTGTTATATATAATGTCCTACTGCATTTTTGTTGACAAGCTCGTCGTGACTGCAGCGATAGCATGTGATTGGCTCCTGCCAAAGAAAGAGCTACCGTTTCCTCACTGACTAGCAAGCGGCACAGTATTCAAACAAATAGTAGTAGTTATGAAATAAAGGAGTAAATGTATTATGTGCCACAGGGTTCAAAGTTAAGAGTTAAAAGGTAGCAAGGGCAGCACTTTGGACACCCTTGGCTTTTTACAGCTCTGTGTCAAGAGCGAGCATGTGACGTGACATCAATTCGGTGAGCAAACAACTCTCGTTAGCTTTGCGTCGCGTGGCAGCTGGAAGCGGCCGAGGCGTGCAAACAGCGGGCTGCCCCTCCGAACTGAGTCCTACGCCACGGGAGGAAAGTCGTTCTCACCTTTCTGCTCCGGTGGCTTCGTTTGATTGCTCAGAGGCGTCTTCCTCGTCTGATGAGCCCGCACTGGACGACTCCTCATCGCTGTCAGCCAGGCAGTACGTCCGTGGTCTGAATCTGGAAGGGATAGAAATTTTGTGTGAAAAAAAGCGACTTCTCGTGCACCAGCAAAAATATATAATAAGCAATTGCAACCCTAACTGGCCTGACTGGAAAAGAATGTGGTCAGCCAGCACTTACCGTTACAGATATAGGAGCGATTAGGTAGAATCCAAGAGTGTAGAAAAGGAAGCAGCGGGAAAGAGAAGGAATAGAACATTAAGAGAAACAGGTAAGGTAGGCTATATGCAGAAGACGAGGGAGGGGGGGGGCATTCAAATCAAACATTGAAACAATCGCTTAGCATCTTTACCCGTCTTCCCCGACACGGAGGCTCTCTTCTTCCTTGCCCAGACGAATCAGGTTCATCTTGGTTTCCAGGGTCATCAGGAAGGACCCGCTGTAAGAAATGTCCAAGTCAAACCAAAGACCTGTGGGGCAAATGCTGGTGGTTAGATGATAATTACATGCAGGTTGGAGTCAAATAAACAAAAAAAATCAAAAATAGCCAAAATAGTACGAAAAGAAAAGGTGTCCGAAAAAAATGTCAATTTAGTGGCAAAAAGCTGAAATGTTACAGAAAAAAAAAGAGTTATTTTTATAGCTCCTATATTATTTTTATAGAATTTATAGCTCTCAGATGAGCTCCGTTCTACCGCTGGCAATAAACAGCAATAAAAACTGAGCATATGATGTCGGAAGAGCAACTAAAGGGCGAGGAAGACAATCAAATATGGAATGTGAGGACAAACTATGAACTAGAAAGCGCCTATGAAGATACATACCAGATAAAAAGAGTACACATTAAAAGAAAGCCGAGTGCTGACACGTTTTGAGCAGAACTAGAACGGGACATTTGAATTCCTTCTCTCTCTCTCTTGCCTTTGTAGTCGATGGAGGGTCTGGATGCTCCAAGGATCTTGGGTGTGGCCACACCCATGTCCAGTTCCGTCAGGGTTAACTCGTTCATGAAGTAAGGTAACTGGAAAAGACAGCGAGGAATTACTTCTTCCCAATTACTATTCAACGGAACATCTGTGAGTGAACGTCCAGGTTAGTGAACGCCCTGGTTAGTGAACGCCCTGGTTAGTGAACACCCTGGTTAGTGAACGCCGTGGTTAGTGAACGCCGTGGTTAGTGAATGTCCAGGTCACTGAACGCCCAGGTTGGTGAACGTCCTGGTTAGTGAATGTCCTGGTTAGTGAACATCCAGGTTAGTGAACGTCCTGGTTAGTGAACATCCAAGTTAGTGAACGTCCTGGTTAGTGAATGCCCTGGTTAGTGAACGCCCTGGTTAGTGAATGTCCAGGTCACTGAACGCCCAGGTTGGTGAACGCCCAGGTTGGTGAACGTCCTGGTTAGTGAACGCCGTGGTTAGTGAACGCCGTGGTTAGTGAACATCTTGGTTAGTGAACATCTTGGTTAGTGAACATCTTGGTTAGTGAATGCCCTGGTTAGTGAATGCCCAGGTTAGTGAACATCCAGGTTAGTGAACACCCTGGTTAGTGAACACCCTGGTTAGTGAACGCCCTGGTTAGTGAACGCCCTGGTTAGTGAACGCCCTGGTTAGTGAATGTCCAGGTCACTGAACGCCCAGGTTGGTGAACGTCCTGGTTAGTGAACGTCCTGGTTAGTGAATGTCCTGGTTTGTGAACATCCAAGTTAGTGAACGCCGTGGTTAGTGAACTTCCTGGTTAGTGAACATCCTGGTTAGTGAACGTCCTGGTTAGTGATTGCCCTGGTTAGTGAACGCCCAGGTTAGTGAACGCCCAGGTTAGTGAACATCCAAGTTAGTGAACATCCAAGTTAGTGAATGTCCTGGTTAGTGAACGCCCTGGTTAGTGAATGTCCAGGTCACTGAACGCCCAGGTTAGTGAATGTCCAGGTCACTGAACGCCCAGGTTAGTGAACGCCCCGGTTAGTGAACGTCCAGGTTAGTGAACGTCCTGGTTAGTGAAAATGAGCTTCAAAAACAGGCATGATAGCACAGATTTTGTAGTTGAAATGTCAAAATGGGGATCAATCAACTCACTCGTATTTTGCTAAGTTTCATTTGAATCTTCTTGGAGACCACTTCAGCCCAATGAGGCTCGCGCAGGAAATCCCAGAAGACGCGACCAAGCGCTGCATTCACCCAGGCCACTGGATCCTCCTCCTCCTTGAGCTGCTCCTGTACTGAGCTAGAACTCTGAAACTAGAAGAAAAGTTGACAAATTCACAAAAAAAGCCTAAAAAAAAGATCCTACGACAGTGAACTCCCAGTACGTTTTATAGTCATGGAATATCTGCTACCTTTTTGTCAGCTCCGGGGCTGCTCTGGGGACTGTGAAGCTCGGAGTTGGCGACAGGAGAGGCGACCCCTTCTTGTTTTGGCAACACGGAAGCCATGTAGACACGATAGTCCAATAGCTTGGCTTTGTCGCTCTCTGCTGTCGGGGAGTCCTTCGCCTTGGGCTGTGATGCCACGGCATCGTCCAGACTGCTACGGCTGTTGCTGCGACTGTGGCAGCGCTGAGCTTTGGTCAAAAACACACATGAGAACGGGGTAAGGGATGACCTTGACCATAATTAACAGAGCTCATTAAAACAGAGGAATGGGATACCATGTTCTGTCCATATATAAAATGCATCCATAGCGTTCCCAGAAACATGTTTTAGCCACTGAAGATAAAAACTAGCATGGGTGCAACTCTTGAAAAGAAAAACAGAGAACCATTGTTGCTCACCACTTTTCGACTCTACAGGACTCGCAACCTTCTTCAAATCCACCTTGAGCTTCGAGGCTGAAAGCAACCTTTGGAACCACTCCTCCTTCTCCCGCCCAGTTCTTCCGAACAGATGAAGAGTCATTTCTCGACAGGAAGAGGTTGACCGGACCGACTCTGAGGCCCCTCCAGTTTCTTCGCCTTTGTTCTTCGCCGCGACGCCCTCGCCGTCGTCACCTTCAGCCTTGGATATGAAGTCGTCCTGTTTCCCGAGCCTGATGCAGATGGGATATTTTTTGTTCCATATTCTCTTCCTGGCGAGGCCGTGAGGCACGAGATATACCTGGAAGATGGTTTGAATGAAAGTCGCGTTAGGTTTGGTTGACATATTCAACATGTACCACAGTACGCGGTTTAAAAACCATAAAAAATTGCGCGTTGTGCTGTTTCTACGATTTGAGAAAAAGTGGACGACCAATGTCGCGTCCGGTGTTGTGGGTTGACATATTACTCACGCCACTTGTCGTACATTACAAAACCTTCAAACCATGATATTTTTACAATCTGATACGATTGTATCAATGACTATCCATGCTCACTACTAAAACCACGCTATGATAACCTTGTTTCATCGAGGAAACTAGGAATTGGGTAACGTACTTTGCTGTTGGTTAAGTCATAAATCTTCTGACTGACGTAAGTCACGTCGGGTTTCGGTTCGCTGTGTGTGGCCCGCCGTGCAATGTTGTGGTTGGGCTTGGACAGACGGATGACAGAGCCCTCCAAGCGGACAAACACTGAGTGGGTCAGCGTGGCGTGGTAGGTTTCTGGGTCGTAGTTGATCATCTCGTTCATCCAGCCCTTCAAAGGAGGAACATTTGTATCAACATATTTATCAATGGTCAAGTTTTCGATTGGGATACCATGGCAGTAGCGGTAGCAGTATTTCATCTACTGCTAATTTTCCAAGTTTGCCCCCTTACATAGACATGACCAGTCCATAATTTCAGGTTATATATTTGTATTTTTTTGAGGGAAATAAGTATTTAATGTGACTACTGGTGGAGACCTGGACTAGTGGCCAGCCAATCCCAGGGCACATATAGACAAACAACCATTCTTCGGGCGAGCCAGCCAATTACAGGGCACATGTAGACAAAAAAACATTCTTCGGGTGAGCCAGCCAATCACAGGGCACATGTAGACAAAAAAAACATTCTTCGGGCGAGCCAGCCAATCCCAAAGCACATATAGACAAACAACCATTCTTCGGGCGAGCCAGCCAATCACAGGGCACATATAGACAAACAACCATTCCCACCCACATTCATACCTATGGATTTTATAATTTGGAGTCGCCGATTAACCTAGCATGTTTTTGGAATGTATGAGGTCTGCGCGCTAACCACACGACCGCCATGCAGCCCCACGGAGAACACAATCTACCATATCTCAATATGTGTTGGCCGCACTGATTACGTATGCGGGGGGGACCCATGTGGTGGACAACACACGGGGAAGTCCACAAGTGGACGACATACAAAGACCAACCAAGTGCAAAAGTTGCAACCTGAAATAAACACAAGTGTCCGTTGTTTGACATGACATTGTCATGTGACACGATAAAGAAGCCAGTCGATGACTCAAAAATCGGCATGCGCCCTGCATGCATTCCGTTTTTTTGCACGTACACTGGCCGTACGAGGCCCTACAACGGCTTGTGACCTAGGCTTCCATTTCAAATAAACGCTCACTGACCTTGAAGATTTCTGGTTCCCTAATGTCCAACCTTGCAAGATTCCACCGTTTTCCGTGGCGTTTGGACAGTCTGAAGAACCGGTCTGAAGGTTTTGGCCCCGTCAACCACACGACTCCGATAGCTGCGAAGAACCCCAAAGCCACTCCCAGCAACATTCCTCCAATGTACTCCGGCATAGGCAATACAAAATACCCATAGACCAGAATGGTCAGGATGGAAAGGGTGTAGTGGGGAACGCTTGGCGCCGGCACGATACTTTCACATTCGTCCTCGCTGCACGGCTCAGGACTTGTACTCAGAGGCACTTCGGTCGGGTCGCCGGTTCCGGGTTTACCGTCAGCACACGTTTCAAAGTCGTCGCTGTACAGAATGCAGAAGTCCTCATCCTCCTGTTTGGCGAGAGCAGACATGGAGCACTTGTCCAAAGATATGGGAAAAGAAGACGATGATCTGCTGGGACTCTTTGTGTCAAAAGCGAGCGCCGCATGGGATTCGGCTGGACCGGAGGCGCCGCTACTCGGGCTTTCGCCCTCCGCGTCATTGCCGTCTTCCTCTTTGATGCAGTAGTTGTTGTTGCTCTCCAGGTGACCGTTGACGGACGTTAGGTTGTAGAGCTCGGTGGCGCTGGCCGACAGAGCCTTCGGTCGATAGAGGCCGCCGCTGTTGCCGCCCTTCTCGTCCATGATCTTACTCAGGAGTTGAAGCGGTTCGTAGATGGCCTCGGAGAGACGGCGCTTGGTGTCTTCGATTCGCGCCTCAACCTCGGCGACTTTGAAGAAGCTGCGGCTGTCCGGTGAGCTTAGCGGAGTAGCGGGGGCTGTTTTGGAATCGTTTGGAGCCGATGACGTGCTCGCAGTCTGCAACCGAGACTGAGTGAATTGTTTGAAGAGTTGCAGATTAAGGCGGGAGGTCGAATCCTGAGATGTGTCTGAAGATAAGGACTTTACCAGCGATTTCATTAGATGTTTATGTTTTCCGGCGGGGGCAGTAAAAAGGGGGACTCCATCTTTACACTCAACGTCCGAAGAGAAGGATTTAACCATGTTGAGGAAGGGTTTGTCAACCGAGGGAAAGCTCAAGGATTTGGTGGGGGGTGAATTGGAGCTGGGGCCTTTTTGTTCGGAAAGATGTGGCGGTGACGTCTTCATGGAGTTGTTAGCGTCAGAAGAGGAATCAACCTCGGCCGGTTCGTCCGACTCCGCTTCTTCAAACATTGCCTCGCTCGCCTCGAGAGCGGTCACGATGTTTGACTCGTCCCGCGAGACCGATGTGGTGTACAGCTCTTCCTCCTCCTCCTCTTCCTCCTTCCCAAGAGCTGAGAAGTGAATGGTGATGTTCTGATTGGACGGTGATCGCTGGACATGGAGCTTGGGGGCCGACGCGGGTGGCTGCTCGTCTGTGGGGTGAGTGCTGTCTGCATGGCTAGGGGGCTGGCTGGTCATCGCAGTGCTCCCGCTTTACGTCTGTCACAGGGAGCAAGAGACAAAATGAAAGTCAGATCATCTGAAGACGACAAAAAACAATTTTAGGACCGACAAACCCTAGAATGTTTCATCATGCCACACACTCCTGGTCATGTATGAACAAATCGCTTGCATATAATTTTCCAATGATATCATACATTGTTCAAGCCAATGGTAAATTCACAAAATGCTATTTATAGTCGATAATGGCGCCCATTACTACGCTATCTCTTGCTGTTCGGTCATGTTTCCGGAAGTGGCGTCATCGGGGTGACACCTATCCACTAAAGCGGAGCCAACAAAACCCAAAGTCGACTATATTTTTCATCAAAATAGTTATCGTGCCAAAATGTAGTGTTGCTGCCGGATGTTCACAAATTTGTTTTCTTTTCCAAAAGAGGAAACTTTAAGACAACAATGGTCGAAGCAAGCGCAGGGAACGAGAGACACATGGACGCCCAACCTGGAGTTCGGTTCTTTGCAGTGATCGTTTCACTAATGACTATGAAAGTACAATGTAAACACATTTTGAAAGAAGAAAGAAAGAATGAGGTCCAAGTAGCCACACAATCAGCCATTTCTTGCTTACATAATGTCTTCCAAACACTATTCCATGATAGCAAGAACGCTGGAAAGTATTATGCATACCTCTAGGGTCAACTAAAAATAAGGTGACAGTAGGAATATACCATATCGGGCATCTTTGGCAAACAAACCAAGATGTCAACAGCATCATATTGAGCTGCACAATGTCCTCCTTGACAATTTGACGTGCCCTTTAAATGACGGCCGTACCAAGTTTGAAAACAATCCAGCTATTTCGGTTTTTAAAAGAGGTGATCCTTCCTTGGCTTTCGCTGCGAGCTGCGGGCTATTTGACAACAAGATCAAATTCGGTGACGCATCCTGTGTGTGTGCTCCTCGGTGCATCGACATCATCGTCATCATCATCATCAGCAGACTAGTTCAGACACTCCCTGTCTAGTCAACTTTCACAATTATTCTTCAGATCTCATGGTCTTTCCTTTCCATTCCTTGGGTGAGCCAGCCAATCACAGGGCACATATCGACAAACAACCATTCTTCGGGCGAGCCAGCCAATCACAGGGCACATATAGACAAACAACCATTCACACTCACATTCATACCTATGGACAATTTGGAGTGGCCAATTTAACTAGCATGTTTTTGGAACGTGGGAGGAAACCGGAGTACCCGTAGAAAACCCACGCATGCACGGGGAGAACATGCAAACTCCACACAGAGATGGCCGAGGGTGGGATTGAACCCTGGTCTCCTAGCTGTGAGGTCTGCGCGCTAACCACTCGACGTGGGAGGATGACAAATGGCCAAAACGCTACACGGACTCCATTTCCTTGCTAAACTAACCAGCCCGGCAGACAGCACATCATTTCTGCCCAATTTGTCATTGACCAAATGTATCAATAACCCTGAGTAGCTCATGGAGCGAGGATGACTCAGGCTTATCTCAACTTGTTGCTATGTGACTGTGGGAGGAGAGGCCATCTGGGCTAGTTCATGTTCTAGTTTGCACCACAACATTCTCCTTTGTATCTAATATCTTTGAATCAAGTTATTTTTTTTATCCTTAACTTACTAATCACATGATGTTTAAGATATTTGAAGGAAAAAAAACGTCAGTGTGCAATAAATATCACCTCCACCAGAGCGGCATGGCTTGGTTTCACAGCCGATAAGAGAATTTTCAAGGTTTACGTCCTATGACTGAACAGAATAAGGAAAACAAACACCGGCATTGAAGCAAAGGTCACGCAGACGGCGGACAAGTCAGATCAAAAATGATGGTTGACATTTTAAGCTGCGCCAAATTTTGGAAAACAATTAGACCTTCTCTAGTGTTATAAAATACTTTCCACCAGTGGGATCCAGATAATTGCTCAATCACTAGAGGCAATGGTTATGAAAAACACCCTGTCTGATGGAAAGCATGTGACAGAGTAGTTTTTAGCAGTACAAAGTAGGGATGCTCTGATCAGGATTGTATGCTAATTCCAATAGCGATCCTTCATGAGTGAAATCAGACGATCACATGAATTAAACATTTTTGTATTTATGTGCTATCGGCCAGCGGTGCGTATGAATTTATAAAACATACAATTAAATAAAAGTAAATAAAATTAGATACAATTAAATAAAATTGATGGGGGAGATTTTTGTTCTTTTTATGGAGCCCAAAATTCCTGGTTGAGCCCGGCTATAGTTCATCACGCTGTCATGTTCCGGATCATCACATAAAATTAAATATTAGTCAGTGACAACACAACTAAACACAAAATGCATTTTTTTTAAAATAAACATTTTTTTTTTCAATTACTCGTTCAAAATCCCAGCCATTTTTCAAAAGACGACTCCTTCAGCAGCGGCCTTTTCAGACCATTTGACTCATCTTTCAAGGCTTCTACGGCTATATCAACACGAAACGTGTCAAAAGAAAGATTCGACTCCCGTCTTTCATCAGGAAAAAAAGTTTATTTCTACACTTTTCTGTTCTAATCATCAGGAGAACATTAGTAAGTTTCAGGAAAATATCAGTTGCCAACTAAAGGAGGTGAAAAAATAGATTATTATTTATATTCATTTGTTATTGAATGAGTGAAGGCAGAAAAAATATTTTCTAAATGTGAGAAACATGCAAAAAAAAAAAAAGAGAAACCAGGAAGTGGTATAGTATCCGCATTTGTGCCGATGCAGTCAGTGTGCTGACGCTAGCCAACCCTTCAGTGCTTTATAGGTGTGAAGTGGGCATGGTGCGACTGGCCGAGTGGGAGCACACCCTTAGTTTACGCCAGGGTGACAAAGGGCTGCATTGTTACCGCCTGAACAGCAGCTCACCGGAGAGGAAACGGTCCGGAGTTATGTCATTGTTTTCCAAACTAATCTGCAGCTCATGGTGAGTGAGTGCTGGAGATGTGGAAAAGAAGTGGCATGATTATTATTTGTCAATATTCTAGCGGGTCCTGAGGTGGGGGGCAGCTTTCACCGCCTGTCTGTAACAACAATAATATAGACATATGCCTATGAATCAAAAATTCCCAATACAATTGGAATTCTAGTATAAAGTATTTTATTAAAAAAGGCCTTGTGTCTGGAGGCTCCGTCATATACCATGCTTGGAAGCACGGTGTTGAATAATATTTCTGCTTTTATTATTATTTATTTATTTATGCTTATATTATTTTATTGTATTTATTTCTGGCGACAGACGACGGACGAACATACAGTGGTGTGAAAAAGTTATTTAATATTTTTGCATGTTTGTCACACCTCAATGTTTCATTCAGATCGTCAAATAAACCCAATTTGCACGTCCAATATTTTGGCTTCACTCTATCACGTTTTTTTTTTTTATTATATTAATAAATCATGCTCTTTCATGGTTCAATCCGGCCTATTATTTACGTTTTTTGAAATCATATTAATAAATCATGCTCTTTCATAGTTCAATCCGGCCTATTATTTACGTTTTTTGAAATTATATTAATAAATCATGCTCTTTCATGGTTCAATCCGGCCTATTATTTACGTTTTTTGAAATTATATTAATAAATCATGCTCTTTCATGGTTCAATCCGGCCTATTATTTACATTTTCTGAAATTATATTAATAAATCATGCTCTTTCATCGTTCAATCCGGCCTATTATTTATGCTTTTTTAAAATGATATTAATAAATCATTCTCTGTCATGGTTCAATCCAGCCTATTATTTACGTTTTTTTATTATATTAATAAATCATGCTCTTTCATGGTTCAATCCGACCCATTATTTGCCAAATTAAGCAATCCCATACATAAAAATGGCTAAATAAACTCATATAACTATAAAGGCATTCAGAAGACGAATTCAAACATGTTTTTAATGATACAGCATGTAGTAATCGACACTGGTCACTAGGTGTCAGTAATGTTACCGGAATGTGACACACAAGCACCAGACTTGATCATTGTTTTTTTTTTATTGCAGGTTTGAATGACCTCACAACAGGCACAATAATCCCTAACACGGACTAACCTGCGGCTGTAAGCTAGGCCGAGCTAAAACTCCGCTATGAACCCCCAATGTCACCGGAACGCATTTATGACAACACACATGAGGAAGTGTCTTATTTATGTCGTAAATGTCTGATCCTCCTCTTATTACGTCAACTATATGGGTAGCAGGAGAGTAAAAGGTGACTATAGGGGTGTTATTTCATGTCTGCAGGGCTCCAATAATGTTAAAAATAGTATTTCTATTCTATTCAACCAAATTATTATACTTCTTAGTAAGGAATCCTACTTTGCGAAAAAGCCCTCATGACAGTGGAGGGTGTAACCGATTAAAGTCCAGTTGTGTAATGAGTTGTGAACCAGTAGTTTAGTAGTTTTAATTACAATAATAGAAATTAAATTCATTACGACATAGAGTGGATCTCCGCATAGTTACCATTCAGCACTTAGGTCCCTGCAAATGTATATGTTTGGGGGGTTTTATTATTTTTATTAGCTGTAAGACATAATCATCAACATTGTTCAGAAATCTATGTTTAGTTCATCTATAGAATTCCAGAATTTCACTTTCTTTTTTAAAAAAACGTCACGTAACTGAGTGTGAGTTTGACCCAGCAGGAAAAGAAGCCAAGTGAAACTGAACTGCCTCTACCAGTTTTACTGCATTTCTAGGAGGGGAGCTGTTTGCCTTTCAAAGAACAGACGGCCCGCGACGAGGCGCCGCATCACTGCATGCTTGGACAATTCAACCATTAGTGGCAGCCACCAGAACCAGACTATCAAGCCTGGCATTTATTTGTAAGTCACTTTCACCGCCAAATAACAGAGACCGGATTCATTCAAATGATTTAGTGAAAAAAAATTATTACACCCCCCCCCCCATACCTCATAACTGCTTTACAAATCATGGTTCCATTTATCACAGCCCTCCTGAAGCAGCAAAACAGCCCTAGACCATCACACTACCACCACCATATTTGACCATTGGCATGATGTTCTTTTTTTGGTGTCATGGGGCACTCAACTTCCTAAAAGTTACAATTTTGACAAAAGGTCTTGGTCTTGGATCCCTGCCATGCAGGCCATTTTTACAGAGTGTCTTTTCGTCTGTTCTTTGGATGTTGTGGTGGGCTCTTTTGTGACCTTTCTCGCCATCTTGGGGTCATTCTAGTTGGTCCGTCACTCCTGGGAAGGTTTACCACTGCCATGTTTTCAACATTTGTGGATAATGGCTCTCACTGTGGTGTGCTGGAGTCCCAAACTTTTAAAATGTTCCCAACCTTTTCCTCATAACTGCTTTACAAATCATGGTTCCATTTATCACAACCTTCCAGGAGTCCTCCTGAAGCAGCAAAACAGCCCCAGACCGTCACACTACCACCACCATATTTGACCGTTGGGTTCTTTTTCTGACGCCAGGTGTCATGGGGCACTCAACTTCCTAAAAGTTACAATTTTGATAAAATGTCTTGGGGAACATCATGATGTGGTTTTGGTCTTGGATCCCTGCCATGCAGGCCATTTTTGCCAAGTGTCTTTTCGTCTGTTCTTTCAATGTTATGGTGGGTTCTTTTGTGACCTATCTTGCCATCTTGGGGTCATTCTAGTTGGCCCGCCACTCCTGGGAAGGTTTACCACAGCCATGTTTTCAACATTTGTGGATAATGGCTCTCACTGTGGTTTGCTGGAGTCCCAAACATTTAACCTTTTCCCAGACTGATAGATCTCAGTTGATTCCATACATCCATTTTGTATAGTGCTTATCCTCAGGGTCATGGGGGGGGGGGGGATGCTGGAGCCTATCCCAGCTGGACTGGCAATCGCAGGGCACAGGAACCGGAGTACCCGGATATAACCCACGCACGTACGGGGAGAACATGCAAACAAATTCCTGGCTGTGTGGCCAACATGGTAAACACTCGTCCACCGTGCAGAGCTCTCAATTCAGATTTGGATATTTTTCTCCCATAATAATCAAATAAACTGCATAAACGTCATTGCAGATCTCACAAAATATCAATATGTTGCCCCCACAGGATACAAAAACCGGACACCCCTGCTTTATCTGGACTTTGTCCTCATGCAGGTCATTTGGAGCTCAAGAATCGGATCGATAATGAGTTCACATTTACTGGCAAAGTGCTTACCGTGTATTCTCAGGGCCATTCAATCCGACGGAGAACGTACATATTCCCACTGCAGAGTCAAGTTTCACATGGCCGTCATGTTCGGGGGGATTCTGGAAAACGTCAACAGATATGGAATTCCATGTTATTCCATGTTTGGGATATGAAAAGTGTGTACATCATCATGGAAGCGCACTAATAGTCGGCATATGACCGCATTCGACCTCTTAATGAATATTATTAACCCCAATAATGGCCACCACGAGTTAATCACACACGAAGAGTCTTTGAGTCGCGTTTAGCTCACCGGACAGAGTCGACATGAAAGAGAAAGTGGCTAGCAATGCCGGAGTTCCAATCCCCTGCGCTGTCAAATCCGTATTGGTCGAAGGTTATTCCGACACATATTGTTACAATAACAGGTTCCAAACACACACATTACCGTGGGAAGAAAACTTTTTCTCCTCCTCCGGTATGCGTCGAACAAAACGGAGTATCCAAAAGACTCCTCTTCGTCCCCGCAACACCCCAACGCGGTGGGCAAAATGCGGGTTTTTATCAGTAGTTCTTCAACTGTTCCTTGTCTCGCCGAGCCTGTTGACAACTGACTCAATTCTATGAAGAAAAAACCCACTGAATGTTATCGAGGCGTAAGTAGTCAAACACCGATTCAGGGCATCGAGACTTCATTATGCTTTCAATGCCTTGTGGAGCGATGTTGCGAAACTCTACTAAAAGGGTCTAGAAGAGGCGACGAACACGTGACAAGGAAAACAATGCCCACTTGAAGAAGTTGATTACATTTACGCAGTTGCACATTTTGGGTCAACCGACGAGCAAAACAAAAACAAAATAATGATATTGTTATTGTTTCGTAATGTTTTAAAATTAATACTACATAAACAGAGTACATCTTTAAATGAACTGAAATAGAAATGATGTGTTCCAATCGTAATGGTCCGTGTTGACGTTAGTGTAGTGATGTATTATGTGAATGGAGGCGTTGAACATGAAACATGATGGAGGATTAGGTCAACACTAAAAAGTTTAAATATTAAAAAAAATATCACAATAACAATATTCATAATTACAATTACAATTCAGTGAATTCCTTATCTACAAATGAAGTACTTTTGTATGTACACAGTAGCATAGAAAACCTGCTTACAACCTGAATATGTTTTTAACATTATTAGAGCCTTCTAGACATGAAATAACACCCCTATAATCACCTCTGTGGTTGTATTTCCCAATGTAGTCAACGTAATAACAGAAAATATGTAGAAACAATAAAGTGGCCTGCCAACCTGAGTGACAAAAGAGGTCACAAAAGACCCCGCAACGATCCAAAGTGTTCATGACTCCACTATAAGAAAGACAGAGGGCATAACAGTTCCAAGACCAAAACCACAGCTGAACAAAAACAACATTAAGGATGGTCTCAATTTGACCAGAAAGCCAGTTTTGCCACACTTCAGAACAAGAACATCATACTAAGAGTAAATTATGGTGGCGGTAGTGTCATGGTCTGGGGCTGACTTGCTGTGGTAATGGAACCAAGAATTCTGCTGTCAACCAAAAAGTCCTGAAGGAGAATGCCCGGCCATCAGTAGGTTACCTGAAGCTGAACCCATCTTGGGTTCTCCAGCAGGACAATGATCCAAAACACACCAGCAGGTGAGCAAATTGGGAAAAGTTTGAAGTAAATGTGAGGGGAAGGAGAAAGAGCTGTTTTATTTATGGTACTTTTTGCAAGACTCTACCGCCCCTGTGTGGAATTTTGATGAAGTACAACTTTTCTAGTCCACTCCCCTGAAGACGCTGCCCGTTTTTAAATCTTCTTTCTCAAAGATGAATAAAATGCTTTATGTTTTTCCTAAACACTTGCCTTTTTAAATTTACATTTTATTGAATTTTTCCCCTTAAAAGTATAGTTCTGCTGCACACACTTAGCATCGTGTAAAACTAAGGAAAACACCATGTAATAATAAGAATATGAAAATAAATATCTGATGGAGATCCATGTGGTGCATTCTTAGCAGTTGAATAAATATTATTATTAAAGATATTTGTTACTGATATCAAATAACTTCATACAATTCATGCTACATTTTGTACGCCATTATCAATATGAATAAAGATCATAATTTCATAGTTTCAGTTTCTAAGTATACATGTCAAGTATCAAAATAAATCAATAAACATTGCGGAATAATTAGCAACGTTTCAATTCAATCTTGTTGCTCAAGAGTGAGTTTGTGTTAGCGGCGCTGCTAAGTTAGCAGTTAGCTTGATGAGCCGCAGCTGACGCGACATATTGTTCGATACCCATGCGTACCACATGTTTCCATGAGTCATCTGTAAGTGTTGTGCAGCTGGGTGCGAAGTGTGTGTATAGCAAAGGCCAAGACAGGCATTGCACTGAGATGTTGGAATGGATGTAAATGTGCAGTAATAATAATATATATATTAATTATATATAATAATAACATCTACCTCCCTCGTCCCTTGACTTTCCTCCAGCATGGATGGTCTCCCTTCTCCAACTTGACAGTCGTCTTCTGGAGTGTCTTAGTCTCATCCACGGCCTATTCATCTCCAAGAAAAGAGCCAGAGACGAGAGGCTTTACCTCATGCTAGGTAGCAGTTTTATGTGGCCCATAAGAGAAAAAGCCAAAAGAAAGGAGTGTTTTCTATTTTTTGGACTTGGCAAAGAGAGCAAGGAGCCCACTTGAGGAGCAGAGGGTCTTAGAGCTGGATGATTTGTTTGGAGGAGATCTCTCCAGCCAAAAAGGGGGATTAGCGGCATACAGGTTCCCATGGAACCTTTGGAACCCAGGCAGGTGGAGGGGGCTTAGGGGGGTTTACCACACCCCTGCATGGTTAGATGCTCCACGTGAATGGGGGAGGGGGGGGGGCACACACAACATCCGACGTCATCACACAGCAGACACCTGTCCATGGTGGGGGGAGGGGGGCATCTCACACAGGTAATATTTAGCCAGCATTGGGACTTCAAAGCTGCAGGAATTTACACTGATATCATCGATACAGATTGGTGCCGCTATCATTGATACGGTATTGGTTCCGCTATCAGCGATACGGTATCGGTGCCGCTGTCATCGATACGGTATCGTTCCGCTGTCATCGATACAGTATTGGTTCCTCTATCATCGATATGGTATCGGTGCCGCTATCATCGATACGGTATCGGTGCCTCTATCATCGATACGGATTGGTGCTGCTATCATCGATACGGTATCGTGCCGCTATCATCAATACGGTATCATGCTGCTATCATTGATATGGTATTTGTGCTGCTATTATCGATATGGTATTGTGCCACTATCATCGATTCAGTACCGCTATTATCGATATGGTATTGTGCCGCTATCATCGATACGGTATCGTGCCACTATCATTGATACAGATTAGCACCGCTATCATTGATACGGATTGGTGCCGCTATCATCGATACATATCGGTGCCACGATCATCGATACAGTATCGGTGCAGCTAGTATCGATATGGTATCAGTGCCGCTATCATCGATACAATATTGGTGCCGCTATCATTGATACAGATTAGCGCCGCTATCATTGATACGGATTGGTGCTGCTATCATCGATACAGATTGGTGTCGTTATCATCGATACGGTATTGGTGCCGTTATCATCGATGCGGTATTGGTGCTGCTATTATCGATATGTATCGGTGCCGTTATCATCGATACGGTATCGGTGCCGCTATCAGGGAATTTGGAATCTCACTGAACAAGTGTTCCAATACCAGTTGCATGTGGCCAGGTGTGCAACCTGTGGGTAGCGAAGCAAAGCTGGCCACGGCCAGGCACATTGCTGTTCCCGCTTCTTACCTTTATTACCTTTGTTACCTTTATTACCTTTGTTATCTTTATTACCTTTATTACCTTTATTACCTTTGTTACCTTTATTACCTTTGTTACCTTTGTTACCTTTATTACCTTTGTTACCATTATTACCTTTATTGTTCTTCCCAGCAGCCAAAGCAAGAATCTTTCTTATTTTTTTCCAGCAATCTCCGTCTCCTCATCTAGCGTCCCCCCTCAGGCACCGCATGGCGGCCAGTTTGAGGAGTTCTCCGACAGTAAATTACGAGACTTTTGAAAGAGACGATCGCCAGGAGTCGTGGAACAGAGAGCGCGTGCACGGCGGGGTTTGGGTTTATTAATCCTCGGCTGCCACCACGGCCGCAACGACACAGCATCCTTGTTTGTACGAGTCCGCTCATGAAGGCGTCAAAGCGTCTTTGAAACCTGTACTGGGGGGGAGGTGGGGGGGGGGGGGGTCCGCTAGTCAAGTCTACTCCATCAGTTGTCATATTTCATATCTTAAAGTGGCAGACACTCGTATACACACGGACGCCATATTTTATGTCCAATGAACAGTCCCAACAGGAATAATGTTAACCAAAAACATGGCAAACGGGGCGGACGCTAACCAAGGTTCCACCGTGCTCCTACCGCCCATATTCGGGGCAAGCAGTGGGACTCTAACACGGCTTTTTACCAACCATTAAAAGCCAGAAGGACCTTTGAAGAGTCCTATTGAAAGAGAACCTACCTATTTATGATGTAAATGTCTTTTTTTTCCCAATTCTTTCTTCTCCTTTTCCCAGCCTTTGAATCCAGTCACGTTCACATCCAATCTGACGGCCGGAGAGACTTCCTTGCCCCCCCCCCCCCCCTTTTTTTTTTTTATTCACAACAATCAATAATGATATCTACTTGAAAGGATTGGGTTGAATATTGACGCTTTGCTTGCAGCACGTTGGACTCATGTTCTTTTAAGAAGGTAATTTTCCGTCACTCATCTTGGATTGCAAATTCTCCAACATTAGACTAGGTTATGATAACTTTCCTTGTGTTCTTCATAGGAAGAAATATCAATGGCACACATGAAAGTCAGGATGGATGACGATAAATGGGACTGTGGGGGTGTTATTTTCACATTTACGGTGCTCTTGTCATGTCGAAAATCAGATTTGGTGAGTTGGTGATGTCATTTCCAGCAAGGTGACTAATTTCGCCACAGAACCTGGCCCATTGCATGCAACATCTGTTAACATCCAATCAGCACTCGAAAATTTTCCACTCTATGACTTCAGACTTGACTAGAGACTTGACTTGACACCTTTTTTCCCCAGATTTTGGGGTTTAAAGACTTGTGACTTACTTGAGACTTGCAAGATCCTGATTTGTTCCCACCTCTGCTACCCCCCCCCCCCAAAAAAAACAAGTTTCCAATCAGTTTTCAAGTCTATGATTTGACTTCAGACTTGACTCGATATCTTGACTAGAGACTTGACTTGACATGTTTTTTTCCCAGATTTTTGGGTTTAAAGACTTACTGGAGACTTGCAAAACCCTGATTTGTTCCCACCTCTGCTACCCCCCCCCCCCCAAAAAAAACAAGTTTCCAATCACAATTTTTCCAACCAACCAGTGCAATAAACGAGGGACGCCTGTATAGCAGATATCAGCTTTCAGAGACTTAACCTAAAACTGAGTGCGTACCTGGAGAGTCCAGGGCGTATCGAAGGGTTTTACATCAAACTTGACTTTATTCTTGCAAAAGTACTGCTGATTTTTTGGGTTTGTTTTGTTGTTTAATGACATTTTTAGAATGTGTGACGGGCTGCAGTTTGGACACCCCTGCTATATTATAATATTATAATAATAATAATATCGCTAATTACAGTCTCTCTATTAGCTGGCTGAAACAATGCATGGTATGAACATCCAGCAGCAACGCAACATTTTGACACGATTGCTATTTTGATGACGATCAAGTCATCAAACTTTATTCTTGACTTGACTTTATTCTTGCAAAAGTACTGCAGATTCTTTTGGGTTTGTTTAGTTGTTTAATGACATTTTTAGAATGTGTGACAGGCTGCAGTTTGGACACCCCTGCTATATTATAATATAATAATAATAATATTGCTAATTACAGTCTCTCTCTGCTAGCTGGCTGAACCAATGCATGTATGAACATCCAGCAGCAACGCAACATTTTGACACGATTGCTATTTTGATTACGATCAAGTCATCAAACTTTGTTTTTGACTTGACTTTATTCTTGCAAAAGTACTGCTGATTTTTTTGGGTTTGTTTTGTTGTTTAATGACATTTTTAGAATGTGTGACAGGCTGAAGTTTGGACACCCCTGCTATATTATAATATAATAATAATAATATTGCTAATTACAGGCTCTCTCTGCTAGCTGGCTGAACCAATGCATGGTATAAACATCCAGCAGCAACGCGACATTTTGACACGATTGCTATTTTGATGACGATCAAGTCATCAAACTTTATTCTTGACTTGACTTTATTCTTGCTTTCTTCCATTCCAGCTGCAGTTTGGACACCCTCGCTATATTATAATATAATAATAATAATATCGCTAATTACAGTCTCTCTGTGCTAGCTGGCTGAACCAATGCTAACATCCTCGCCTGCACTCCCCTGAGCCAGCCCGCGTCTTAACAAAGCCTTTTGAAAAAATCCCGGAGTCGGGCTGACAGAGGGGTACATATAGAATTACAGGACCCGGCTTCTTGAAGATGAGCATCTTTCTTGAAGACTCGGTGTTGACAGACGGGAAGAGAAAAGGCACGGGAGGGATTGCTGCAGATCTCGGCCTTTGATGAGACGGAACAATATCGGAATCCCCAGCCGCTCCTTATTTAAGTTACCCAGAACTCTAAAAAAGGGAAGTTGTTCCAAAGTCGCTCAGAAGCTGCTGCGCTTATAGGTGATGGGAGGGAACGGAGGTAAGTAGAAGTAGAGGGGCGGGGGGACGGGTTGGGAGGGGGGGGGGGGGGGGATAATGTTTATGCATTAGATTTTCAAAGGCCCTTTTTTCCTGCAAGGAAATTCAGATTCAAAGGTGTATTTCTTGCAGGAAGATCTAAGGATTCTTTCTCCCTGTTATTGCTTGAGTGACAAAGTCTCTCCAGATTAGGCGGGACTTTGTATGCGCATGGCAACCCAGCACGAGGAGGTCCCACATAGCAACAATATATCCACCGGGGGATATGTGTGATGTGTAATATATAATATACAATATTTTCTATGCTCAAACTACACATTTGACATCAAAGAGAACAGTGACACCGAATAGTAACCTCGGCCGTGCAATCAAATGCGAGCGTTAAGTCACGCACGCCGCGCACGTACTTGTCGCCGCAAATTCAAACACGCTGGAACAATATTAGCTGAGACGTTTTTTTAAGTGAAAGTTTGAACTCCCCGACTTCACAGGCGGAATACTTTGAAAGAGCTGAAGGAGCAGAGATGAGAACGCCGGGGCGTGGATGCGCTCGCTGGCGTCTCCGTAGTTGCTGAGTGCGCCGGTCGTACGTACGTGTGATTAAAAATTCAAATGAGCGCCTTTAGAATCAATGCCAGGCTTTGAGGCTTGGTAATGAGGATGATACGGGAACTTTAAAACATTCATTTCTGCCACCCTGGAAGAAAAAAAGGCAACATTTGCGGCTTTGATGAAGGGGTGTCACCGTGGGGCGTGGCTTCTGGGGTGGATGCTCATTCCGACCTGACCCTTCGATATGCCCTGGACTCTCCAGGTACGCACTCAGTTTTAGGTTAAGTTAGGTTAATAATAAGAAAAAATGTTTAGTCGACTGAGTATTTGAAATATATTATTTTTCAAAGCGGCTCAAATATGCTTTTTCTACTTTTCCGACCTTTTACTGCCAACGTTTCAGATCACGAGGTTCGCGTATTTGGAAGTGAGCCCTTCGGACGTTTGGGATGGCTCTGATCGTCATTAAAATAGCAATCATGTCAAAATGTCGTGTTGCTGCTGGATGTTCATACCATGCATTGGTTCAGTCAGCTAGCAGAGAGAAACTATTATTTTTGTATTTTTAGTCGACAGAGTTTTTGAAATATATTATTTTTAACGCGGCTCAAATATGATTTTTCTATTTTTCCGACCTTTTACTGCCAACGTTTCAGATCATGAGGTTCGCGTATTTGGAAGTGAGCCCTTCGGATGTTTGGGATGGCTCTGATCGTCATCAAAATAGCAATCATGTCAAAATGTCGCGTTGCTGCTGGATGTTCATACCATTCCAGTAATTTTCCAGTGACCATTCCATTTGTTTTCATTTCCAAAAGAGCATTTTTGAAGACAAAAACGTATGAAGGAAGTGCAGCGCATTGGAAATGAAGCCGAACTTCGAGAGCTAGCTTGTCCAGCTAGCGGCTGGCCACATATGATATCATTTTTGTGAATGGACTAGCCTCCGAACGACGGAGAACATAAGATGAAGGCCTCGGCAATTAGCAATCACCCAATGAGTTCTCTCAGATGTTAGGAAGTCTTATCAAATCATCTTTACCACAAAACAATTCCCTGCTATCATTGTCACAGCAGGGCGTCCATTTTGCCGTAAAAGTGTGCTGTAATGCTTTAAAGTCACGATGGGGAGGAAATAAAAGCCCGTCTTTATTCTTTGCACCTCGTAGCCTGGATACATTAAACAGAATCAAAGATGCCATTTGCATGCCATCTGTGTTTCATCTTTGAAGACTTGAGACGGAAACGGAGCTCATCCCGCTTGGAAGTACGGATGCTTTGACTTTCTCAACCTTTTCACAACAACACATCGGATTGAAAGTTGGAGGTGGAGGAAAAAAGACGAGAGACAAATTTGTCTCTTAAGTATTCCCGTGTCATTTTTTATCGTTTGTCATCTTGTCATCGTGCAGCTTTACAGTATTTACAGTATTTGTATTTGTCACGGATGAGGCTCCTTAAATCCTTGAAATCAGCGTTCCGCATCGCCACTTGTGACGCGACTTGACAATGCGGCTAACTAATGTATCGACTCATAAACATGACTACTTTTTAAAAATGACTTTACCCGGAAAATGCATTCTAAAACTTCTGACTGCATTCATACAAAAAAAATGCTGCCTTAGTCACATCTTGTCTCTAGTCAAGACATCGAGTCAAGTCTGAAGTCAAGTCATAGACTTGAGTGCTGATTGGAAACCTTTTTTTTTGGGGGGGGGGGGGGGGGGGGGTTGCAGAGGTGGGAACAAATCAGGGTTTTTCAAGTCTCAAGTTAGTCTTTAAACCCCAAAAACTGGGAAAAACGTGTCAAGTCAAGTCTCTAGTCAAGACATCGAGTCAAATCTGAAGTCAAATCATAGTCTTGAGTGCTGATTGGAAACTTGTTTTATTTTTATTTATTTTTGGGGGGGGGGGGGTGGTAGCAGAGGTGGGAACAAATCAGGGTTTTGCAAGTCTCAAGTAAGTCTTTAAACCCTAAAATCTGGGAAAAAAACGTGTCAAGTCTCTAGTTAAGACATCAAGTCAAGTCTGAAGTTAAATCATATACTTAAGTGCTGATTGGAAATATGTTGTTTTGGGGGTGGGGGGTAGCAGAGGTGGGAACAAATCCGGGTTTTGCAAGTCTCAAGCAAGTCTTTAAACCCAAACATCTGGGAAAAAACATGTCAAGTCAAGTCTCTAGTCAAGACATCGAGTCATGTCTGAAGTCAAATCATAAACTTGAGTGCTGATTGGAAACTTGTTTTTTTTGCGGGGGTAGCAGATGTGGGAACAAATCAAGGTTTTGCAAGTCTCAAGTAAGTCTTTAAAAAAACGTGTTGAGTCAAGTCTGAAGTCCCGGGTCATTGATGGGTGTGGTGGAGACACGGATCTGGACATTTCCCAGCCTGGTGACGTCATGTTCCCAATTAGCCCCAAGGTGAGTCGCGGTAAACGATGACGGGTACTAAGCTAAAGTTGTCGCCCTCAGCTTTCCGTTTCTTTGCCCCAACTCTAATTTGTAGGCCGAGGCGGAATACTGTAAAGTTGTGAAGTATTTTGAGAAGAACCTAAGCGGAACCTAAGCCTCTGACGTCGGAACATGGGGGGGTGGGGGGTGGGGGGTATGAGCAAAGAGGATGAGAGGGAAAGGTATAGGAGACCTTTTGTGATTTTACATGTGACAGGAGTGAAATGAGGGATGGAAATAGAACAATGGAAGAAGAGCTGAGCTTCTGAGGAGGCCCTCAAAGACTTCCATCTTAGAAGCTGATAAAAGCCCCTCCACTTCATATCGCCGCACCCCTCTTCTTCTGTGGCTCAGACACATGCGCACACATATACGCGGCTCTCTGAAGAGAAAATCTTCAAGCTCCGTGCGTGTGCTTCCTGAGCGACGGATCACCAAGATGTGACAAAGATGATGGTTTCAAGCCGCGGAGTCAGAGCGATGCCGAGTCCTGATCCTGGCGTGACAAAAGTAGAGTAAACATGGTAAACATACCAGGGAATTTTGCTCCAAGCTCTCGGTATCCGCAGTAAATGTCAAAAAAAGGGCGACTCAACTCACATGACTTGACTCGAGTCAGACTTGCGTGACTAGCACCGTAAAAAGACTTGATATTGCATACCATCTTCATGACTTGACACTCGACTGAGACTTGTGATACGGCCCCTGACATGATTCATCAATTTAGATATTGTTTGGAATTATGTTCTGCATCGTTTGACTTGACTTCCAACTTCCTTGGCACTCATTGAAATTTCAGCAGAAAAGACCAATGTTGTAGACCACAGGAAGTGATTTAATAAAAGCCTTCGAACTATTCACAATATCCAAATTACAAAACAAGATATGGAATCAGGGGATTAGCTTAAAGATATGATGTGGCGTACCCCAGGGGTCAATACCAGGACCAAAACTGTTCTATTTTCATTAAAAACGACATCTGTAAAGCTTTATTTGGAGAAGAAACAACCACATTTTGTTTTGGAATTATGTTCTGCATCGTTTGACTTGACCCAACTTCCTGGGCAGTCATGGAAATTTCAGCGGAAAAGACAGATGTTGTAGACCACAGGAAGTGCACGGCTGCAGTGTTTATGGATTTAATAAAAGCCTTCGATACAACTATTCATAATATCTGAATTACAAAACAAGATATGGAATCAGGGAATTAGCTTAAAGATATTATGCGGCATACCCCAGGGGTCAATACCGCGACCAAAACTGTTCTATTTTTTTAATTAAAAAACAACATCTGTAAAGCTTTATTTGGAGAAGAAGCAACCACATTTTGTTCTGGAAACCGCATACAAGAGCTTCTTTCCCACCATAACGAAATAGCTCTCACTCCGGAAGTGACATCATCAGGGTGACGACTCTCATCTTAAGCAAAGTAAACAAGCTAGGTTCACTAAATTTCTCATCAAAATAGTAATCAATCCAAAATGTTGTGTTGCTGCTGGATGTTCATAGTATTCTGATACTTTTCCTTAATAGGAAGGTTGACTTGACCCAACTTCCTTGGCACTCATTGAAATTTCAGCGATAAAAGACCGATGCTGTAGACCACAGGAAGTGCACAGCCGCAATGTTTACGGATTTAATAAAAGCCTTCGATACAACTATTCACAATATCTGAATTACAAAACAAGATATGGAATCAGGGAATTAGCTTAAAGATATGATGCGGCGTACCCCAGGGGTCAATACCGGGACCAAAACTGAAATAAAAAAAAAAACTAAATAGATCTCACTCCGGAAGTGACGACTCTCATCTTAAGCAAAGTAAACAAGCTAGGTTCACAAATTTTTTTATCAAAATAGTAATCAATCCAATATGTCGTGTTGCTGCTGGATGTTCACAGTATCCGAGTGATACTTTTCCTTAATAGGAACATTGAAGCGAGTGTAGAGTGATCATTTCACTGATGACTGCCATGAAAGGAACAAAGTATTTGGTGGAAAAAAAAACGATGTCAAAGTTGGCTACGGAACAGAACAAGTCATGTCCTGTTTACATAATGTCTTCTAAACACTAGTCCATGATAGCGACAAGGCTGTAAAGGTGCAAGTTTTTTTCACGAAGACGGGTTGCACAATTACTGTCCACCATTTTTGTCTCCTAAAAATGGCAGATCCCATTAGAAATAAACGCAAAGGTGTCTGTGGGGTCTAATTCGCATGATCACACGAGTGATCCGCTAAATAATAGATCACAATGATCTTGTGAGTCTTTTGTTTTGACGTTTGCGCTGTGATGAGACGCAGGAAGTGCTTCGTTTAACTTACACGCCGCTCCTCAACAGTTTGCCCCGTCGCCCACAGCGCCAGGCGTGTTTTAAAAAAAAGGAGAAATCGTCGGGATAAGAGATAGCTGTCAGGCGGCGAGACGACGACGCCGTCGCTCCTAAAATTAGCCGGGCGAGGACTCTTTGTGTCAAAAATGAATGGAAGCCAACCCGCGACGGCAAAGGTTATCACACGGGAAAGATGACTCACTCTGATTTTCCCTGAAAGGAAATCAGCAGAAATAAAGGCGGGAGCAAAGGGTGACTGATTACAACGACGAGGAAAAAAAAAACAAACCGAAGTCGTCGCCTCGTCGCTAATCGCTATTGCGCCTTTGATATGTCAGCAGCGTACAAGCTATAGTTCTATCATTCATGACTTTTGGTGAACACGCCATGGCGGAGGACCGTATTTGCTGACGGGAGGGGGAAGGAACGCTTTGAAAGAGATATGCTAATTTAGCAAAGGAGCAAAAGAACAACATGAAATATCTCCCAATGAATAGCCGAGAGACTTTTAAGTCTGAATATCCTTCAGAAGTTCTTGATCTTCTCACCACAACCTACATTTAGAGCAGGAAAGGAGCTTCAAAGCGCCGCCGAGTTTCATTCCCAATCAGACTTAATAAAGGTTATCAACACTAATGGGACAGAGGAAACTGCAATATGTAAACATTAGCATGTTAGCATGTTTCACATTGTGTCCCGTTTCTTGCTCTCACTCACTCCTCGTTTTCCTCCCTTCTTCTTTCATCGTTGATGTTTGATTTCTTTGTTTTGTTTTTGTGCGAGCGTTTTAAGTTCGGCTTCAAAGTGAAAGTAAACAACACAAATTCTTTGGAATCGTGGAAGGGTGGCGCTTGTTTTTGGCCTCCACAGTCATTTTTTTGGATGAAGCAAGTTCAAAGAAAGAAGCAATGCAGTTTTTATTGTTTTATAATTTTTCTTAGAAATTGTGCAAACTTGTTTTTTTTGGGGGGGGGGGGTAACATAAATGGGAACAAATCAGGGTTTTGCAAGTCTCAAGTAAGTCTTTAAACCCAAAAATCTGGGAAAAAACGTGTCAAGTCAAGTCTCTAGTCAAGACATCGAGTCAAGTCTGAAGGCAAATCATACTTGAGTGCTGATTGGAAACTTGTTTTTTTGGGGGGGGTAGCAGAGGTGGGAACAAATCAGGGTTTTGCAAGTCTCAAGTAAGTAACAAGTCTTTAAACCCCAAAATCTGGGAAAAAAACGTGTCAAGTCAGGTCTCTAGTCAAGACATCGAGTCAAGTCTGAAGTCAAGTCATAGACTTGAGTGCTGATTGGAAACTTGGGGCGTAGCAGAGGTGGGGACAAATCAGGATTTTGCAAGTCTCAAAGAAGTCACAAGTCTTTAAACCCAAAAATCTGGGAAAATAACATGTCAAGTCAAGTCTCTAGTCAAGTCTGAAGTCATAGACTTGACAAATTTAGGTTTTGGGGGGGTAGCAGAGGTGAGAACAAATCAGGGTTTTGCAAGTCTCAATTAAGTCACAAGTCTTTAAACCCAAAAATCTGGGAAAATAACATGTCAAGTCAAGACATCAAGTCAAGTCTGAAGTCATAGACTTGAAAATTTTAGGGGTTTTTTTGAGGGGGGGGTAGCAGAGGTGAGAACAAATCAGGGTTTTGCAAGTCTCAAAGAAGTCACAAGTCTTTAAACCCAAAAATCTGGGAAAATAACATGTCAAGTCAAGTCTCTAGTCAAGTCTGAAGTCATAGACTTGACAAATTTAGGTTTTGGGGGGGTAGCAGAGGTGAGAACAAATCAGGGTTTTGCAAGTCTCAATTAAGTCACAAGTCTTTAAACCCAAAAATCTGGGAAAATAACATGTCAAGTCAAGACATCAAGTCAAGTCTGAAGTCATAGACTTGAAAATGTTAGTTTTTTTTGGGGGGGGGGGGGTAGCAGAGGTGGGGACAAATCAGGGTTTTGCAAGTCTCAAGTAAGTCACAAGTCTTTAAACCAAAAAATCTGGGAAATAGGCGTCAAGTCAAGTCTCTAGTCAAGTCTGAAGTCATAGACTTGACAAATTTAGATTTTTTTTGGGGGGGGGGGTAGCAGAGGTGAGAACAAATCAGGGTTTTGCAAGTCTCAAGTAAGTCACAAGTCTCTAAACCCCAAATCTGGGAAAGAAATCTGTCAAGTCAAGACATCAAGTCAAGTCTGAAGTCATAGACAAACAACCATTCTTCGGGCGAGCCAGCCAGCCAATCACAGGGCACATATAGACAAACCATTCCCACTCACATTCATACCTATGGACAATTTGGAGTGGCTAATTAACCTAGCATGTTTTTGGAATGTGGGAGGAAACCGGAGTACCCGGAGAAAAACGTACGAAGTGCGTCCGTTTGTCTTGCATCCCCGAGAGTTGCTTTGACATGACAGAAGTCAAAAATCAGCAAACGACATGTTGTTGCACGTAGGAGCCCGTACGACCGGTTGCGACCCGGGTCTTCTAAATCTCGTTTGCCACAGCATTAAAGCAACTCTGAAAGTTTGAGCAATGCCAAAAGTGACTTCCTGTTAGACTACGGGGAGTTTCTACCGCCGATACTTTTTGACTCAGATCCCAACTCTTGCTAGGAACGGAAAAAACATTAGGACAGCCTGGACTCAGTGACATGAAAACACAGCAAAACCAACTGTAATGAAACCAAACACATCAGGCCTCTGTTGCTCATGGGTTGTCCGTCGCTTGTAGGTTGGTTGACCAACCCAATTAAAATGACCCCTCACGCCCCTAAAAACAGACGCGCATCCACAGGGCGTTGTTTACGTACTCTGTGTCAGCAAATGTGGCGATGTGGGTCCTGCGTGCGGCCGTTTCTAATGATGCCGGTCCGTCGTGGCGGCACAGTCAGACAATGGCAGCCGAGCGCTAAAGTGGAGGAACTCCAGCCATTATTATGGAGTTGAAAGACGGACATCTTTTTTTTTCCTTCATGTGAGAAGAGAAGAAAGAAGCCGTCGCAGATCCAAAGACCAAAGACGACCTTTAAGGTTACACGTCAAAACCCAAACCCCTTGACCCACGGAAGCTGGCAGGTGCCCCCCAAACCCCCCCAAATGGTGCGAAGGCATCGTCCCAGGATCTGCTGAGGGATTGTCAGAAGCCCGGGAAGAGGTCAAAGAGCCAGGTAAAGATTCTCTATCAGTATTATATTTCTTAAAGCTGAGCCTTTGAAGTGACACCAAAGTCTGTTCCAAGTATCTCTCATCTTCTTCTTTCTTTTTTTTTTCGTCGACATTTCAAGAATCTTTTTAACGTTTAATGTTGGGCCTTTGATTTTTTTTTAAGACACTAATTTTAATATCTTCAAGGGAGAAGTGAAGTTTATCTTTTTGGGTTCTTTTGTCTGCTGTCTCAAACCCTTTTTCTAAACTAATAGTCTTGTTCAAAGGAACGTTCATGAAAAGCAACGCAGGACGGGATTTTTGCCGACATCTTTGCTACTTCGCCAACTTGACCGTTTAAACAAGACGCCTGTCACCCCGAGGCTTTTTATTCGTTTTTGTGTTTGACAAAATACACGGGAAAATTTTCAAGATGCAAACACGCACTGGTGTCGCAATTTTGAACATGTCATTCTGTGTGTTATAAAGATATCAAAACAGATAAAAAGAGACAACTCAATATGGAATGAAAAAAAAAGCGCATTCATGACAAATGATTCCAACAATTCAGACAAATGAGCAAATAATTCTATGTTATTCCTGACAAGGATGTATGCTACGTTTTGGTGAGCTAAAGGGCCAACACCCTCCACTCTTTCCATCCCCATTTCCACTTTAAATGGAATGATTGTTAGGAATGATGGTGTTCTGGGACTTCCGTGGAACCACAGGGGTCTGCGTTTAAAAAAAATTAACATTTGTCTCAGAAATCACAAAAGTAAAGAATTAATTAACCTGTCTGATTAATCAGTTTGGCTCACAGATTTTCTTCTTGGTGTATTCAAACTATACCAAAATATTAATCATTTGTCAAATAGCTTAATTAGTCAATTTGTCTGGTTATTATTAGCTGGACATAGCAATAAAATTCATGTGGAAAAAAAATATGGAATAAAATATGACATACTTATGCTAGCTATCCTAACACCCTCATCACACTCTAAATATTCAGAGTGCAGACCGAGTATTGAGGTCGGATCGAATGTTTTGGGAATGGAAAAATATCCAACAGCAATCAAGAGGTATTCTAGCTACACACAAAATATTTTTCGGTATTCCAGCAGCATTTCAAACATTCTGATCGGATTTGTTGGCGGCACGGCAGTCGAGTGGTTAGCACCCAGACCTCCCAGCTAGGACCCCACCTCTCGCCACAAGACAGCTGGGATAGGCTCGAGCACCCCCGCGACCCTCGTGAGGATAAGCGGTAGAAAATGAATGAATGAATGATCGTATTTGGAAAAAAAACATGCAGCCGCTGAATCATCCTGAAGAAGCGGGATTCACGGGAATCACTTCATGCCGCCAAGGGAAAACGGAGCCAAGCTCAACCAATGGTTGCCGGCACATCACGCCAGGCCGCCAAGGAAACAAGGAGCCAAGCTTAACTCCACCCAAGAAGTTCCTGGAAGTGCCAGTTCCTGTTCCTGATGATTATTCCACTTAACGCCCCCCCCTCCCAATTGGACGCCCCACGGCTCCAATCATCTCTTGTCCACTTTAATCCCACGAGGGAACAGGGACCGGCTTCTCTTGCTATGAACCGGGGGCCCCTGGAAGTTGTATATGAAACAAACGGAGCAGATCCTCATCCGGGAAAACGTAGTTTATGTCTTCCGAGAAATAAACGCTGTAACCCAAGGGTGTCCAAAGTCGTGGTACTTCTCGGCTTTCCGTTAAACTACGCTGTGTAACAGGTGTGGCGGAGCAGTTTCCATCTTTCCATCCTCTCCTCGGCTTCCTTCCTTCTCGTCAAGGAAAAACGACATTGTATCTATGTATGGAATCATCAAACAAAAGTAAGCTTCACATCTTATCCCGTAACTAAGGAATGCCCGGGCACTTCTAAGAGTCTCCCAAAGACGCATTTCAAGTGTTCACAAGGCTGCCTCCCATTGAAGTTCAAATGGATAGCTCTTGGGCATAAGCTTTCCATGGGGGGAGGAAGGGTGGGACGACGGTGGGGGGGGGGTGTAGGGCATCTTGCTCACCTCTGTTCCAAACCTTCTACCAGGCAGCAACATGAGAGTAGAAATAAAAACTCATTGTTCTTTTTTTGTCTCTCAAATACCCCCCCCCCCCCCCCCCCCCCCATCACCCAGCCACCCCCCATCCAAGGCCCCCCATCTCCAACAGCTGCTATGATCAGCCAGCATCAGCAAATAGCCAAGACTATCATGACGTGAAGGTCTGGTTTTTTGGTGCAAAGTAGTCTGTCCCCAAATAAATCCATCCATTGGATAAAGAAAGTGAAACTACAAAGACCTCAATTACAACTCTGACACTTTGATGATGAAAGAAGCCGTATCAGTTCTTAATATCCTGAGGGTTAAGCGTTTTGCAAACTGGGTTAATCTGGATCACATTAAGGCCTATGGGGGAATTTAGTTTATTAGCTTGGAACTTCTCATCTGAGACAATTGCTGCACATTTTGCCTTCTTTTTCCAGTCTTCCGAGTCCTGATTGGCCAAGATGAGCTGTATTTGTTTACTCATCGCTTCGTCAGACAAAAAAAGCAAACCTCGCTCTACCCATTGAGTCATTTATGGGGCGGCATGGGGGCCTCCGCAGCAACCCTGGAAGACCTCAACAGGGTGACATCGGGAAGGCTTGACCAACTGATTCCTCTCCATGTCAAGGAGTATCTTGGATCTGTGATCTTGCCCTTTCAGTCGCTACCTAAAGTTTGTCAGGGTGGGAATTTCGGAACGTGATCAACTGGTGAGTTGGATATTGAGACGGAGGAAGTAAGGTTTCTGTGCGGAAGGATGATTGTTGATAGGCCGGTTCGCCACCTTGATTTGACAATGGTGACCAGTTCTGGGAAAGGTGGTCCAAGAAGACCGGGTGTCATACAAAACACACAAACAGACAAGAGTTAGGGTTTGTGCAACGACAACTATTTTTCTCTGGGTGCGTAGTGGTCCATACATACTGCTGCCTTCCGTGCAGACAGCTCGGGTTCAATCCCCGGGTAGTGTCTTGGCTCAAGGGAAAATTTAATTTAGACTCAGGGACACAGAACCAGACCACATGCATGATGGTATGCAAGCATAGATACTATACTGGTCGGTGGGGTTTCAGACTAGCATCTTGTCTCAAATCGGGAAGTTGTAATTCCAAACAACTAGTTAAAGACTGCAACTATTTTTCTTTAGCTTAAACACACAATCCAAAATTTTTGTCTTTATGTGACAATCTGGGTAAACACCCGAACGTTCTTACGTTTGTGTTTGGAAAAGTTTCACTTCAAGCTAACTTCGCATGGAAACAGTGATGGAATCCTTTTCAAATGTTTGTTGTTGTGGTAAACCCCCCCAATAATAACACAAATTTCCTTATATTTTCATAATTTCTATGGTCATTTTAACGCGGGTCTGTGACTGGTCGTTTCTGAGAACCACCAACGTTCTTCAGTGCCTTGCGAAGTTACTTTAGTGGCTAATGAGAAGTAGACCCGCTACCAGTGTTTCTGTGTTTTTGGATCTGATGCTCCCAATATACAGAAACATTCAAGAAAAGACAAGAATCCGACTGCAAACATACCACACAGCCTCCATCCGAGGCCACAGACCAATTCTTGGAGAGGCTACATTCCAGTAGGCCACCGGGGAATGTGAACAAGACTGCATGCCATGACAGTCTTGCGCTATTAGACATTTGGACGGGCTCAAGGTTAAACAACGGCGGCCCAGACGGACCGTACCGAGACCACCTTGGGACCGCAAGCATACACTTAACCCTGTGGCCCCTCTTGAGATCTGAGAAAGAAACAATCCTGTGGTGTTTACTGACAAAAGAACACAGCTAAATTCAGCTGTGGTTCACCGATCTGTAAATATGGCCTTAAGAACCAAATTGTTCCGCTTGTTGACAGTGGTTTGGATCCAAAGCTCCACCTTGCACAAGAACCAACGGAGGAGCTCCAGGAGGTACTAGGAACAAAATAGGAACTCGTCTGCCGTTGTCACTGAAAACGAGGCAAATGAATGAAAGAAAACGTGTGATCCTAAAGTAGCAGCAGTAACCAGAAAGTACACACTCCAGTACTACGCTTTTACCGAGAAGAATCAACGATACTTGGCTAGCCACGATTGTTCTTGGCAGACACGGTGAGGGCCGGGATTGATAAAGAATAATATTCCCATACGTTGCCGTTTATCCTCAGTGGGATTCAAACCGCAGTGCTTCGTGCTAAAGGTGTTGACTTAGCTTTAGCATCATCTTGTGCGCAGCGCTATCGATCGATCGCGCAGATCCATCGTCAGCGCGTAATAGAAACATCGGGTGCGCATATGTTGCTTTGCAACAAAGGAAAAGCAGAACATTCCAGACGCCTTGATGCCCCTGCGAACAAACGAAATCAGGAAAGAAGCGGTTCAAGCAAAGGGCAGTGGCGAAAGCTGATTGGTCCAGGACTCCAGCCTCTTACACGGTCTTGAATGTATAAAAACGACCGGGCAGGGAAAGGAAGAGTGCTTTTTTTTTTTTTGCAGCTGCGCTGTAATAAGACCCGCTTACTTGTAGGTATACAGGGACTATGATTTGGTTCTTTAAGATTCCCTTATCCTCTATTCGAAACCCACTTAGAGTCCTCATGGGGAGGATTTCTACAGATCCCAAACTAGAATGATTAAGCCCTCGACCCTATTCAACATTTTTGATCTATGCTAAGTCGGGTCCATACCAGGAAGCCAAACAATTTTAGCTAACATTTTGTGCTTGTACCGGTGATGTTGACCTTTCGTTCACTCCCCAACGCTCATGACCATGGGTGACGGTAGGATCGATGCTTTGTCTTTCGGCTCAAGTCCGTTTTCACCACGATGGACCGATGCAGTCCGGATTGGCCAACCAGGATGGATCCTGAGGATAAAACAGCGGAATTGACGTCGCTCTTCCACAGCATTGTTGCCTGTCTGAACCTGTCAAAGCGAATGGCTTCCTTCCTTAAGGGCCCCAGGCGAAGTTTGCTTGTTGACTTTCTGTTTCACTTTTGGGTGTTTATTGTCAAATAACGCAAATCGTCCAACATGTCTGCCCTTTTATGTTATGTGTACGGCCGCGGAGACTAATTACTGACTAACAACAAACCCTTAGCCAACTTTACTACCATGCATTTTCCATCCTTTTCTCTCCTGGAAGTGAACAGTAATCAGTAATGATGATCCACGGATAAAAGGTAGGATGAATTAAGCCTTGCCACTTCCTGATTCTTTCCGGACGTGTTGGAATGAACGTTAACGAAAAACTGTTCCAAATCAACGAAAGCATTACATGACAGTTCTTTTGTTTCCGTCTCATTTTCTTTATCCGTCCGTCCTTCTTTCCGGCACCGGGTTTGCAATGTTTATGCCTCGACTCAGATTGTTGGCGAGATTGTCAGAGGGGGAAAAAAAAGGGTTTATTTTTCATTCTTTTGTCTCTTTTTTGTTTTTTTGCTCTGCAATCTCTTGCCTTCAGAAACCATTAACGCCCATTCAATGTCAACATCAAGGCCCGGCTTTGATGTCTATTCTGGCAACTGACTTTTTTCTTTCTGCGCTGCCTGCTGCTCTATCTCTGCCTCTCGCCTTCTCCCAATCCCCATTCATGCTTCCCTTTTCCCTCCGCTCGCGCTTTACGGTGACTGTACAATCAAATAATTAAACGGCTTGTCGACAGTGATTTTACCTGGCAATTAAATATGTAAAGCGAATCGTCGGGCTGCGTATGAGAAGGTGATTTAACAAATCTTCAAAGGCTGCAGGCAGCACAATAGGCAGCAGCCTCTGCTGGCCTCGTGCACGAGCTTAGCCTGGGGAGCCACTGATGCCGCCTTTACAGCCGTCTCGCACAGCCGTGTTTATAATAGCACCAACTACGCCGTGCCAATTAGCACAAAGCTAAGGGAAATGAATGCAAGTGTGTGCATGAAAGGTAAGATGTAAGTAGTGGAATACGTGAGATGTGAAGGGTATGAGGGGCTTGAAGAGACGGAACAATTGTTCCTCATTCAGTCCTTTTACATGCACTAAAAAAAACAAATTACAGGGGAACCTTGGTTAGCATCATTAACTCCCAGCCATTTTTCAAAAGACAACAATTTTTAAAACGACTCAAGGCAAATAAGATATTGTGTTCTATGGATATATCAACATGGACACGTACCAAAAGAAAGTTTTCATCAGAAAAAACATTTGTTTTACCTTTTTTGTTCTTCAGTCATCAGCAGTAGAACGTAGGTAAGTTTCAGGAAAATATTGGTTCCTGACTAAAACAGGGAGAAAAACAGCCTTTTGTGAAAAGATACATTTCAAGCATATACTACAACACAAAAAGGGGCAGTTTTACATCAAAACTATTTATTTACAAATATAACGCCATGAACTATTTACTATTTTCGCATTTGGAGCTGAAACGTGTGTGTGCATAATTAAAATTACAATTACAGGAATTACAATTCCTTACAATGTGGAACACACCCTAGCAAGCTAACACCTAGCATGATAGCACAATGTGCTGTTCATTCATTCATTCATTTTCTACCGCTTTTCCTCACGAGGGTCGCGGGGGTGCTGGAGCCTATCCCAGCTTTTAACGTAAATGGATGCGAACCAAATATATTTTTCCCAGAAGAAATTATGGAAATCCAATGTACTTTTTGTAGTTTTACATGCAGAAAACAATTGGAAATGCGTATCAGTACTGAAAGAAATAAAATGAATTGCAGGGAAAATATAACTCACCCGTTGAATCAGTGGGAGGCCTGAGCTTGTTTCGTTGAGACGAGACGGTCCCATCTAGGTGTGATGGGAGACAGTGAGTCGTTAATAATTTGTGCGGACCGGTACCGGTCCCCGGCCCGGCGGTTGAGGACCCTAACGTAGACTACCTGTTTTTTAAACACCACAGTAAACCACATTTACTGTATTATCAACTCCTATCCCAAAATAATTAAAAGTGGGTTTCGGCAGCTGTCCGGAAGTCCTCGGGAGCCCTTGGGAGTGTGGCCACTCACAGCGGAGAGAGTGTGAGGGCGTGCCTGGAGGCGGGCCATGAGTGAAATAAATTAAAAACAGACCATTTTGGCGGGAAGCGGGAAATCCAAGGAAACAGCTGAAATAGGTGCAGATTCTAAAAGATCTAGAAAGCGTTCTGTGCGGGTTATTGTGTGTAGCTGCTCCATAGGAGTACACAACTCAATACAAACGACAATATTGGTCCCCTTTAGGGTTTATGCCTTACCTGCCGTACCTTCAAAGGACGTCCATTTTGGATCCATTTGACTCCACCAACCAGTTTAGTTGGCATTTTCTTCCTCATGGAAAAACTCAGCTTAAAAATGACCAAAATCAGGACTTCAAAGAGTGGAAAAAATTTTCGGAACCCCGACTGTTTTATGCATGTATTGTAGCGAGTTGAAAAAGTCAAGGGCATGGAAAGGAAGCGAAGTTTCCATGAAAGCAGAACCTGAAAGAATACCCGGACAAAGCACCTGGAATGCCAAAGAAAGGCGGACAGACAGCATTGTGGGCAAAGGAGAAGGAAGGAGAAGGTAAGAGGGACTATGACAGTTAACACTCACCTTCTCCCTTCAGTGGGGAGAAATGCAAGCAATTTTCCAGCGTGGCTTTTCTTTCAAAGTCAGAACCCCAAGAGGCTGTAAAAATAGCAGATGGATTCACCCGTCCTATCCAGACACAAACTAGGTGCTTGGGTCTGATCAAACCTGCCACATTGTGCTAATAAATCCATGCAGGAATTGATTTTGGGGTTTGGGTGCTATGTAATACACTGATTACGCGTTGAGGTTTTATCGCTCCGAGCCTTTGATGAAGGGTCTGGGAAATTAATTTGCTATTTGGCAGTGTTAAAAAGAGCGACTTCAAAGGAAACGCTGGAGTCAAATGACGTTGGAGGAGAAACGGAAAGTGTTATGTTCTTTTTAAAAGAGAAATACCTTCTGTGCCATTTAGCCGGGAACATCTTCCAGGGTGGGAAGAAGACAAATGATTTTTTACTGGGAGAGAAAGTTTTGCACTAATGATGGCTTTATCTATCTTGGCTTATTGCAACTCTTTTTACATGACCGCACTTTCAATGACACAGTAAGCGGGGGGGGGGCTTGCCGATACGGCATTTTCCAAGTTCAAGACCTTTCCCTGTAAATAGATATCATTAGTACGGAGCCCCCGGAGGGAACCTGGACGAAGGAAAGAATAGACCAATTTTAGCGAAAGCTCACGTAATTTTGCAAGAGAACTTTTCCCGCAAAGGTTGTGCGTTCTCCCAGGAAACTACTGCGAGATCATTTGGACGTATAAGTCCACAACAAATGGTCAAAGCACTTACAAAATTTAAAAGACTGATCCAAAAAATGTAGGATTATATTTTTGTCTGAATCACTGTGGCTAATACGTTCCGGAGGCTCATCGAGAAAGCTTGCGTACGAACAAAACAGGTCAGAAAGGTTCCATACGCCCTATTTCATACAAAGTAAAGTACGTTCAAAAAAGGCGTACCGCACCTCCATCTTACGGCCACAAGGCAAAGGGCAGCCGACACGTATAGGTTAGATCATCGGACATTGGGGAGAGTTTTCGCTAGACAAAGTAAGTCTATTGGGAACGGCTGTGCCGCACAAAATGGCCCCAGTGCCACACTTTGGTCTAATTTGATGACAAGATGATGAACTGCGAATTTTTTGCGAACTGCGAATTTGAAGAGAGTATCTACCTAACTACCCACCTACGTTCCTACCTACCTAGCTAACAGTCGTCCTTTTAATGCAGGCATGTTTTTGCACTCGTCATGTTATGACTTTATTGTCATATACTTGCCTTTTTTGGGACGTTTTCATGTAATTCTGCATTATTCTCCCCCGTCTGACTTGTCACAAAGTGGACGTTGGATCAGGATGCATTGGATCCGTGTATGCAGGTAAGCAGACACGGGGCTTAAAGTAAAAAATAAATGAATAAATAAATAAATAATATATATATATATATATATATTAATTATTAAAAAAAAATCTTGAGCCTTTTTTCACACAAAAAATAATAAAAATATATATGTATATAAAAAAGACAAAGATTTAAAATATATACATATATATATAAAAAAAGGCTCAAGATTTTTTTTCCCTACAAAAAAAATTATTATCCACGGAAACTTTTCGCACAGATCCACGAGCTGTTCATGAAAGAGTAGACACGTTTCTTTACAAACACAATCGGTCTGAACCAAAAACCACTAAAAATATCTCAAATATCATTGTGAACATGACCCCCCCCCCCACCCCCACTGAGTTTAAAGTACCAAATACCAACCAGAAATGCATCCAATTCTAGCCAATGTGAACGTTACACAGTCAACAGCCTTAACGTTAGCAAGCTAATGCTAACAGAGGACATCCAACCGCAGAAGTAAATAACTAAATGCAGCCCAACAGAATTATCATAATAAACTCCGCTATTACTGATAGTTGAAAACAGCATCTTAAACCCAGTTGAGGTGAAAGTTAGTATGTTTACAAAGCAAAATACGGATGCTACTAAGTTCAGCTTCCTTCTTCCGCCTTAGGGACTTGTGAGAGGCGGGCAGACTCCACCCCCGACTGCTGATTGGCTGATCTCGGCATGTGCTGCGGTCTCAGGAAGAAACTCAGCTCAATGATATGTTTTAATTTGTTCCCGAATACAAACATTTTAAAAGTATTTGTTCGATTTATCCGTAAAAAAGTCATACCGAATTCGGGTTCGGCTCCACAACTATAGCATACACTCGCTTCTTGGAGCACAGCATACAAAAACATACACTTTTCCTAGAGTTGTCTTGAATGCAGCATAATCGTAGGATTGGACTGTAGCGGTTTGGGGGTAGGGGCTAGCTAAGAGTTGCATTCAGAGTCCAACTGTTTGTGTTTGTCAGGGTCCGGCAGGTTTTTTTTGTTCATATTAAAACGCCAGAGATCCGGTGCCGGAATACCTTTGAGCCTACAACCAACGACAAGGCTGTAGGTAAAACTACAGGGACTTGGACCGTAGTGGGCTATAACAGTGGCTAGCTGGTTCTACCCCTTTAAGAGTGGGCTAATAAAGGCATGAATGGGAAGGCAAACAAAATAATACACTGTTATTTGACTATTTAAAGTTACTTGGTTGATCAAAAGACAAAAAGCACATATTTCATTGAAAAATATAAAACTTTTAATAAAGGCTACATCTCAATAATTACAATACTTATAGGTCCATGTCAACTTTTAAATGGAACTCTTTATATAAATGTATAATTTACAGTTCTGATAGAATGAAAAAAAAAGCTGTGGTGTGGAGAAAAACAAAAAAAGCACAAAACAAACATGATTACAAGATATTCATAAAAGCATAAAAATATCTTTTCAACATAAAACCCTTCTGAAAACCAAGGGATATATATTAAAACCCTGAAACAGGGTAAGCACATGGTATGGCATTCATTTAGGCACACGACTGTACTCCTAAAACACCAGCAATACTGTGTTTGTGTCGGTATCCGTACTTTGCGATGCATAATTACCACATGTACATATTAGTCACGGGAACAACATTCAAAGAAAGAATATCAGAGCTATTGTTCTTCATTGTTCACTTTTTACCGTCTCACTTCCTTCTTGTTAGCTGAAATGATTTTGGTGCGTGAGCTGTAAACACGGCCATTATTAGATGGTACAACTTGTGCTTCAGGTCTCTGCTTTGCACGTATCCCCCTGTGCAAAAGCCTGGTTTACCAACAAAGGCACAACAAAACATGGAGCTCTGTCACCAAACTAAAGAGGCAAACGGAAAAACAAACGGCAAAACGCTCGTGTGACAAACCTAACATTGCAAACTTTCAGCAGCATAGAAAAACTGGTCTTGGCCGACTAACAAGGCTATGGGAGGTGCTAGGCTAGCGTATTGTCCTTTTTGTGTCGTAAAAACAAAACAACAAAATCACGACAGTACTCCCCCAGCATTCATAGTAGCTTGCCCGATGGCGAGAAAGTTTTTTTTTTTTTGTACAAAATAAATACTTTAAACTCATCGAAATACAATACATGTATATATACATCCTGTATACGCATGTATGTTAGCAATTAGCAATGCAGTCATCGGAAGTGCCGCGCATCTCCAGTCCCGCCAAATCAAAACAGTGGTTATATTCAAACAGCGGCACGGGTCCCGCCTCGCTGGCCTCCAATCTGTTGTCCTTTATGTCGTTCCCTTGCAACGTTTTTCTAAGGCTGACTGGTTGAGAAAAATCAGGGAGGGGGGAGTGGGGGGGCACCTCCTCTGGGTTAGGCATTACTTCATTGGCTCGTTTTCCTTCAATCACATATTGTGCTGGATATATTAACTCTTGTTTAGCTTAGTATTAATACAAAACATAAAAAAAACACAAAAGGTGAATTGCAAAGTGTCTTCCTCAAGTTTGTTTGGGTCTGTTTGTTTTTTTTTGTTTGCTTTTTTTTTTTTTTTAGTCGATCCTCTCCACCTTCCCCAGGACCTTGCCCTCGTACATGGGCAGCACCGAGGCGTCCTCCCACACCTCCTCGAACACGGCGCCGCACTCAAACTCATCGCTGGCCTTCTTAAAGTAGTACCTGTAGAGGGGCGACAAACGGAAAAAAAAATATTTTAAAAAATGTACATCTTATTATAAGAAGGGGTCTGCAAAGCAAAGCGCAGTTATTCCTCGGGTTAGCATTTTGCCGGATTTTATCTGTTTGTGTTCAAAATAACTTGAAAAGGATTTAGCTGAGTATCAGGAATTGTTGGAATTGGGATATAGAAGAGCTGATCTAAAACTCTAAATTTTCCCAAATTCTTCCAGAATGAAAAATACCTTTGATTTAAAGAAGTCTAGCTACTTCCACATTCCACATCAAAGCATCACCAAATAATTCCATAATTGACGACATTCATGTCGGGTTAGCATTTTGCTGGATTTGATCTGTTTGTGTTCAAAATAACTTGAAAAGGATTTTGATGAGTATCAGGAATTTTCGGAATTGGGATATAGAAGAACTGATCCAAAACTCAAAAATGACCTTTGATCTAAAGAGGTCTAGCTACTTCCACATTCCACATCATAGCATCACCTAATAATTCCATAATTGAGGACATTCATGTTGTTTCTTTCAGACCACAAATTCCCATTTTTCTTGACATTCTTTTTTTTTGGAATCTAAAGAGTTCGAACTACTTCATACATTGGGAAGTTGTTAGCATGCTAGCATTGCTATCATGGATAGACACATAAACACTAGAACTATCATACTAGCATGCTTAATATTAGCATAGTAGGATTTGTAGCCATTTTCATAGCTAGACGCTTAATATAAACACCACAATTGTCTGCATCCTTTCATCTGTGAGTTCATCAATTATGTGCATATTGTTAGCCTTCCAATCAGTTTAATTAAACTTTAGAGTTCAGATTGAAATGTAGGGTTCCTCCAAACCTCCGACTCGATGTTATATGTCCACAAACAAGAGGCATGCCTAGTCTCAACATCGGACTGTCGTGACCAGAACGACCAGAATGTGCTTGGTCAACCATGTTTTTTTGGGACCGCTGTCGACAAACCCAGCTCATGATATTAAAAACACTTCTCCGAAGGTCATAAACAGGTTATCGATGCGCTAAGTAGAAAAATATTCCATTTATAAATAAATTGACTTGAGACGGTCGGGTCTGGAAGCAATTACCGCCATCAACGAAGGGATTGTCTATGCCGTATTGCCATTGGCTATTTCTCTGTTGGCTGGATTTAGAATGGTGCGACATTCTCCCTCGCAAATACGTCAAAGTCATCACTTTGTTACAGAGCGTGAGGGACTCGGACACACACACACACACACACACACACACACACACACACACACACACACACACACACACACACACACACACACACACACACACACAAAACGAAGCCTTTCCATCCAGGTTTTTTTTATGTGGAAGGATTTTTTCTCCCTTTGCAACATCTGGCACCAATATTGTCTGGCAGAGCTCTAGCGTAGTGTTCTCTGCTGTACCAGCGCCATGTCCAAATTAACCAGTTCCACACATTCTGCTCCCATTCAAGCCAAACGCATCACCCTCCCCACCCCCGCCCCCACTTCTCTTCATCTTGCAACGCCTGGAAAAAAGTAACCATTTCTTCATCCGAAATTGTAATTAACAAAACAAACAAATGCATATTTATTATTATTAAGTCCATCTTTATCTGACATGGACGGATGGGAGTTTTCAGGGACGGCAACTGATTCCAGTTCAGTCCAGTCGATGTGGAAGAGGAATCTGAAGGCCTCTCAACAGCCTTTGTGCGCCAGCTCTTCAAAGCCGTTTTATTAAGGCTGCCTTACCATCAAAATCAGTACCAGATGTGTAAACAATATTGCTGCAGAACACCCCCCTACCGCCCCCCCACTCCAAGTTTCTTTTCAACTATGAGGCTCCAGCACTTCACATTCCCTTCTTTTTATCCTAAGAGCATATATTACTGGTGTCATTGAACACAGCACATCTAAAACACTGGGAAGAGATGGTGCTTTCAATTCACCCTAACATGCATTTGCTTTTAATTATGACTTGGTTATAACTTTTTAATCTAACTTTTCACCAACGCAATTTTCTCAACCTGCTTTGTTAGTTTATCCCAATATTAGGACTTAATTAAGTCATATTTAAATTGAATGCTAAATGATATTTTCCTCATTTTATTACCACATTTTTCAAAATCATAACTTTTTCTCCTTAAATTCCAATTCTTTATGTTTTCTTGTTCAGTTACATTTTTACAATGTGCCACAAATGGCCCCTGGGCCGCACTTTGGACATCCATATGAGCCAAACAAACAGTGTTGATCAGCAACACAGCAAAAAAAAAAAGGCAAAAATGTCGATTGCTGTTTTGGAGTCAAAGATGATGGAAATGTTATTTTACCAAAAACGATAACAGGTTTGCTTTCACAGATGTATAAGGAAAAAAAAAATTGACTTTTACTCCATTTGAAAGTGAAAACAGAGATTGTTTATATGTTTAAATCAATTAATTAGTTGTCGATTAATTGACTTTTCTAGGAAAAAACATATATATATATATATGTACTTTTACCCCATTTGAAAGTGAAAACAGTTTATATGTTTAAATCAATTAATTCATGAATTAATCAAATACCAAAATAGTTGTCGATTAATTGACTTTTCTAGGACAAAAAATATATATGTACTTTTACCCCATTTGAAAGTGAAACCAGAGATTGTTTATATGTTTAAATCAATTAATTAGTTGTCGATTAATTGACTTTTCTAGGGGAAAAAAATGTATATATGTACTTTTACCCCATTTGAAAGTGAAAACAGAGATTGTTTATATGTTTAAATCAATTAATTCATGAATTAATCAATACCAAAATAGTTGTCGATTAATCGACTTTTATTTTGTCTAATTATGTGTTTCTGACTCGGTGGACTATTTCCAGTGTTTTTCTTCATTTTTGTGTTTGTGCTATATTTACCGGTAGTTGCCTTTCTTGCTGAGCTGTTCTTTAAAGTGTCCCAATGTGAGGCAGTGGGTCTTCATTACGCTCCGGTAAGGAATCTCCTCACCACAGAAGAAGTAGGTGATCATGAGCTCCTTGGACCTGTGTGCGCAAAATCAGTCGGTCAAACACAATCTTTGCTGGGTTCCATGAAAAAGGTGAACGACTTGGTCGTAAGGTCCATACTCGTCTGACTGGAGTCCCGAAGTGGCTTTGGCGCTACCTCCGGCAGGCATGGCCGTGGCTGGATGGTTCCTGTCTCTGAAGCTGAAGACATTTTGAATTAAAGACGAAAATGTCATGCGATTGCTAAGCTTTGCTGTCATTGCAGCTGAGACCAACCTCTGTTTTGGGGGTTTAGAGACCCCCTCCAGTCGGCGACAGGCCTCTTCGAGCTGTGCTAAAGTGTTGGGTGGCGGCAGAGGCGGAATGGCCGGGTCCAGTATGAAGGGATGGCCAGGGTGGTGCCCACGGAGATGAATGCCGGAACCGATGCCACCTCCGCCCCACAAGGAGTGAATTCGACCAGGCTTGGAGTCCAGAGGGTTGGGTTTCTTAAGGCCGTGAGAGCTGTTCAAAACGGGCCATACGGGTAAGAACTCACGCTAGTAGCGCTGTGTCGAGGCCGTGTTGGTAACAATTACCTGTGGGCCTTGTGTTTGCCCTGCCTCTCGCTCTCCAGAATCCACTGCCAGACATTCTGAGACCGGTCAGATGCATCGAGCGGAAGGCATGGTGAAGACCAACCCTCGGTGGAGGATTTCATTGGTCGTCTCGTCAGCGTCCTGCAGGAAGGCCGTTCAAGAAATAACGTCTTTAACATCCAAGTACAAAAAGCGACCAAACGCTTTGAACTAACACTCACGCGGGGCTAAAGTCCGAGTAATTGGTGCCTCCTGATGGGCAGAAGCACTGAACACGCTGAGCTGCTTCAACCTCAGCCTGCTCCTTGGTCTTGGGCCCGGCGTGATGGTGGTGGATGTAGTGGTGGTGAGTGTGTTTTGTGGATTGCCGCCCTGACATTGGAACCCTGGCGGCCCCCGGACAAGCGTGGCCCGAAGAGAGCGAGGCGCCGCTCCGTTCGGGGGATTGCGAGCGTGGTGAGTGGCGAACCACAGCGGGTGACTGGCAGCCGGGCGTCTTCAGGACCCGCAAGAGGTGCTCATCTAGGATAGCTTGGGGGTCTTCCTCACACTGGCTGCCGGATGGAAGAAGAGCCTGATGGGAGTCGTTGCTGCTTTCTTCTTCCTGGTCGGGCAAGGAAGGGAATACAGTTAAATGTGGGAACTGGAAACCACTCAAAATAAGACTGGAAATAATCTACAAAGCCAAGAAAAATTTGTGGTTGTCGTTTTAAGATGTCTTGGTAGGCGGCCCATCACATGCATCAATGATCTCTTTCTATCTGTCTTTATATCTTCAGAACTTTAGTCAGCATAAAACACAGCACGATTTAACAGCCTGAATCGCACAGCCGCCCAAGCATGCTCTGCTAAACTAAGCTAACCCAGCTAGCTTCCGTTCACACTCCGTAAATCCACCGTGCGGGCTACTACGGCTGGTCTACGTTCACAAAAAAAAAACTTTTTCAAAATTTTTCAAGTTCCAATACCAACTTAGGTCATTTGTACGATTTTGTTATTTTTTTCAAAATAAATCGCACTTGTGACCTAGCCTTAAGAGATGAGTTTCTATGTTTTTTCGGCAACTTTTACCGGTTGCTGTAACAACGACTTTAGGGGAGTCAAACAAACTCTACAGGCGCCTACATTTTTTTTCAAGTTCCAAGACCAACTTAGGTCATTTGTACGTTTTGGTAAAAAAAAAATTCAAAAATAAATCGCACTTGTAACCTAGCCTTAAGAGATGAGTTTCTATGTTTTTACGGCAACTTTTACAGGTTGCTGTAACAACGACTTTAGGGGGGGTAAAACAAACTCCACAGGCGCCGACCTTTTTTTCAAGTTCCAAGACCAACTTAGGTCATTTTTACGTTTAAAAAAAAAAAAAAATCTAAAATAAATCGCACTTGTGACCTAGCCTTGAGAAATGGGTTTCTATGTTTTTACAGCAACTTTTACTGGTTACTGTAACAACGACTTTAGGGGGGCGGGATAGTGTTTGTGGTGAGATTCCGCCATGATTGAGCTGTCCACCCGGAAAATACTTCCCCGCACAGTTGACAACATTTAATTCACATTGTGTCAATTTCCGCGAGTTCCCGCGTTTAACAGTGGATTCCGTTTTTTTTTGTCAATTCCGCGATTCCGTGGAAATCACAGTGGCCTATATCTATCACTCTCTGACAGCAAATGCCTGCAGAACGATTAGAATTTCCTTTCCGCTGCACTGTTATCGCGGCTAACAGGCTTCATCTATAATGCAGGGTGTGCCTATGCATCACAAAGAGTGGCACTACACATATTCAGCAAACGTGCCACCAGAGAGTAGCTAAGTGCTGTTTGAAGAAACTTCCAAGTGCGTCTAGAAACATAAGTTTGAGAGTTCCGCCGGATGAAATATTGGGAGGACGGCGTGGAAATGGGAAGACGGAGACAAGACGACACCGGTTCTTCGACATTCTCGAGCTGCCGCTGCCGTCTCACGCCGCATTGGAAATTGGTTAGATGTTTCAAGTTGAAGTCAAGCGGCGTGGAAATGTAGAACGGCTCCCCGGGAGTCTACCTCTCGGATCTGCTGCAGTCTCTCCGCTAGCGAGCTCACGGTTTCCTGTTCTTGCTTCAGCTTCTCCAGACGTACAATGAGTTGGGCGGCAAAGGCCGAGGGCTCAACGGGGGTCATCTCCTTGGGCAGTCGATGCGTCCTCTGCGGGGTAAACAACACAGCGGCATATTAGCTTTACACTTTTATATGAGCTAGCTTAACCGCGCGGTCTTCCTGACAGATGCAAGATGACGCATTCATCAGGCCGCCCTTGTCCTAATCCGGTCATGCAACCGTTCCAAAAAGGCCCGATGATCCAGATGCCCTCGCCCTCAAGCTCACCCCAAACTTCACCGCCGCCCCTCCCCCCCCCCGGCTCTCCTCACGGCCAACGCGCCCTTGGCAGCGCCAGGCTGGCGACCGGCAGAGGGAAGCGTTAGCGATGGCGGTGTAGCAGTTGGTCGCTTGCTCGGAGGGGCGGCCCCCCGCCTGCGCCCTCTGTAGCCCGACCGAGCCATCAGCTAGGCAGCCTCTGAAGTCAGCACACTTCAAAGGGCCCTTGTCAAACATCAAACACATGCTCGGGGTGGGAGGGGCCGCAGCTTTAAAACCTCGCAATGAAAGCCAGTTATTGACAGTGAAGATGGGGGCAAGTAAAGAAGGCAAGAAAATGGGAGAATTATGACGAAAAATGACAATAAGAAACTGCGAGCTGGAAGCGGCGACAAGAGAGCGAGCGGGCGAGCGGGACGAAACAGGCAAAGCTCAGATAGAAGAGAATCTGTAGAGATACTCTGAGATACTGCGACAGTATCACATTGTACTACTTTTCCTTGAAATATATGTAACTCCCCTTTCATTTGGAACGCTGGCTTTCTTGACTTTGACTCTTTTTGTTTCTCTCGTTTCTTTGTATACCAGGATGAAGGGAAAAGAACAAAGGCGAGAGAAGGCTGCTGGCAAAGGAGCGCCAGCCCTACATGGGGCCCCCCTGCCTGGGGCTGGTACATCCTGGGAGACGGAGCCATCTCCAAATCAGGAGGGAGACATTAAAAGAGTGCAAGTGGGGAAGGGGGCAAAAAAAAGAGATGGAGACAAAAAAAAGTGAGAGGAAGGAAAAAAAAAGTGGACCAAACAGCCACATGGAGTGCACATACAGAAAGCACACAACTTTTCTACAAACAAAGACGCGTTAGATATGAAGACCAAAAACGTTGTCTGCAGACAGAAGAGGCTTTTTTTGGACATTCCACGACAACGTCAGAGGGTCCAGTTAAACAGCGCCTATTAGCTGTTAGCAACGTTTTATATTGTTTTTGAATTATGTTCTACATTTATAGTTCACGGCGCCACCCACGACCCAGCAGTTTGGCCCCAACTCCGGAAGTGACATCATCAGAGTACTATCACTCCGCTACACAAACAGTATTGACAGTTACTATGGTACACATTATGTCAATGTAGGGTCACATCACCTCGTACTTTGGTACGAGGTACATTTAAAAAAACCAAAACAACCTTAAACTGTATTATGGAAAGCAGGAAGTGAACAAATGTAACAGTTACTGATTGATTGGAATATTCCTTTCCATGTATACCATTGTTTTTGGAAAAGTCAATGTCAAGTCAAATGGAAAGATTCCATTTGGAAAGAGAAAAACTCCTCATGTAAACATGGCTAATGCCACCGGCACACCACACAGTATATCCTTGTGAAAAGATGTTTATATAAAATGTAAAAATGCTATGCAGCCTTGTCGCTATCATGGAACTGTGTTTCGTAGACATGTCAACGAGATGTGGCTGTTCTGTGGCAACTTTGACATGGCGGTCATTTTTCCTTGTTTTGTGCACCGGCAGAATAGCATCCTTTTTCATCATGCCTTTATAACGTACTTTCTCACTCTTCATACAGTGTGGATGTGGGCGTTAAAGAAGTAAGACTTACGGGAAAGTGGGGAAGTGTAACCTGTCCATTGATCTTGACGCTGCGATTCATCTCCCGCTGGAGATGCTTCTTGGTGCCCACCTTATACGGAGGTATTCCATCTCTGTAAAGTACAACAATGGCACATTAGAATTTATTTACACAAAAAAAATACTCAAATCTCTCATGTAGACGATGCCTGCCACCCATTCCTATTTGACATAACCCCCTCCCAGTACAAACCACTCATTCTTGGTAGGCAAGGCAACAAAAGTCGAGGCTTTTTTCCCGGTGTCTGAAACTCGTATTTTCTGGACTATAAGTCGCTCCGGACTATAAGTCGCACAAGGCCAAAAATGCCTAATTAGGTAGAAAAAAACATACATAAGTTGTACAAGGCCAAAAATGCATAATTAGGTACAAATAAACATGCATAAGTCGCACTGGAATATAAGTCGCACAAGGCCAAAAATGCATAATTAGGTAGAAAAAAACATACATAAGTCACACTGGAGTATAAGTTGCATTTTTTACGTTCATTTACCAGGAAGTCCTGCTAAGACTCCGACCAACCATGTGATCGGAATCGTCTGATTTCACTCATGGATGATCGGTATGGGAATCGGCGGCGTACGTTCTAGTTTCCTGACAATGAAGTTATTATTATTATGATGTGGGAATCTTATTTTCTCCAGTTTGTCCTTCTGTGAGACGTTTGAGTCAAGTTGACAGTTACCAGGAGCCAATCGTCTTTGGTGTTTTGGTCGCTCAGAAGTGTCTGACCTAGCCCAAATGCTACTTTTTCTTTGAAATCTCAGACACATACACACACATATATAGTATATATATATATATATATATATATATATATATATATATATATATATATATATATATATATATATATATATATATATATATATATATATATATATATATATATATATACACACAGTATGTCTACACGCACACGTTTGGCAAGTACTTTGCTGTGGGCCTCTGATCTGAGCAACATCAAAAGGCTGGTTTGTAAGATAAGGTAATGTTTGAAGTTGGTGGAGTAACATTCCCCAGCGTCCGAGTAAATTCATAAATAAGATATAAGCAACAACTGAACCCCCCCCCCCAAAAAAAAAAATCTTATCTTGCTCTTTATCTGGGAATTTTTACATTCAAAAATTTTCACAAGGCATTTTAAGCGATTTAAAAAGAAAACATTCAAATTGTTCCCTTAAAGGAACGGAAGAAGCAACATTTTTTTGTCTGTTATTGAAATCCTTTTGGGTGGAAAGACAAAAGAAGCGCATCAGTCAAGGACAAGGACAGCAGAGATCCCCATCAAAGACCTTGCTGAGTGCTATTAAAGTGATGCGGTCACATTGAACAGGACAAAATGAGCTTTTATTAAATTAGGTGCCAACGGTAGTCCTGGTATCTCCTCAACTGTGCCCTTGAGATCCCAAGGCATCCGTCCTCACGGCGCCATAAGGAGCCTGGTTAGCAAGCAAAGTAAAACATCGTGCACGCCACGATTTGATCAACCTGAACCGTCTGCGACCTGGTGAACCGTTTGACGGCTCGACGCTTTGTGGAGGTTTCGGGGGAGAAAACAAGACACTCTTTCATGGCGTGGTGGCCACTTTACAAGAATCTTTCCTATTCAGTTGTGCGAGTCGTTTTCAAAGCAGCCAGCCACCCTTTTATCCCCCTAAGACCCCCCACCCCCTCCCTCCTCACCCAACAATCGGCTGAAAGCGATTCAGTTAAACCCTTTATACTCCGTGTGCTTTATTTTCTCACTCCTTTGCACTTTGAGCCTCCCCGCATCTGCCTTGGAAGGTGCAAAAGGGGACTGGGTCGGATTATTGAGAGCGCCCCCGTCCGGCCAGGGCAAATATCTACCAATAGCCTACTTGGCACCGCAGGAACGGCAAGAGGCTCACAAGTCTTTATTTGCAAGTCCAAGTCAAACTGTCATAGGTCATGAGTCACGAAAAAATGAATCTTTTAAAGACACTCCAACCTGGCAGGACTACGTTTTGAAGGCAGAGGATAAGCGTTGGGGAGACGGGCTAAAAGACAGAAGATGCTTTAATAATACTCGTACTTCCGTACGTTACAAAAATTCCCCAAAAATTTTAGATATACATTTTTTGTGTTTTTTTTAGAAGTTTTTAGACATTTTAATGATATTAGATAGAAAATAAAAATAAAAAACCCATAATACTTTGACTTTATTGTATTTTTTAATAACTTTTTTTAACAAATATTTTGATTTCATTTTCATTAAATGACGTTTAAAAATATGTTTGTTATTTTTAAAAATGTTCAAACTATTTCAACTTTCTTCTCGTACAATTTTAATTACACTAATTATTTAATTCAATTAAAACAACTATTTCTATCATATGTGGACTTAATAATTAATCATAATTTTAAATTTTTATTTTTTTTCTTGAGTGTTCTATTTTTGCTGTTTTTGTGAAGTTTATATTTTTATAACCAGTCATGATGTGCTATATATATCACTATATTGACACTTACTATGGTACCCATTATGTCATTGGATGCTCATGTCACCTCCTACTTCGGTACATTATTAAAAAAAAAAAACAACTTAAAACTGTATTATGGAAAGCAGGAAGTGGACAAATGTAACAGTTAGTGATTGTAAAAGTACCAGATGGAGGGGTAGGATTTAATAAGCTTTGCTTCTTCCTACTCCTTTTGGACATGTGGAAATGGGAACTGATTATGGGATGCACTCAATTGGAATCTGATGCATGTTCAAATGAAATAAAACCATTACCACTACCATTACTTTCCCGTTAGCACATATTTTATTTGGCCATGTTTGCATCGCACAATAACATAAAACAAAGGACCACAGGAACCTTTTGAGTTCCGGGAAGCCCAATTCCAAGAACAGTTCCTGAACATTTGGTGGAAAGGGGCTAATGAGTAACCTCTGTGAAAGCCTTGCAGACACATGATCTCAGCACGCCACAGAAACGAGTGGCAAGAAAGCGACCCACCATGTGAGTAAGCCTCCTTTCATTTGGTGCCAACATTTTTCAATGAGTCTGTCTTGAGGCCAAAACGGCCATTTATCCCCCCACCCCCCTGCCCCCGCCCCCCTTTTTTTAGCTTTTCAAGACAAGAGCATTAGATGGTATGAAGGGAAAAGATCAGTTCTGTCAGAAGGATGGAGGAGTAGACACATTTTACGTTTGAGGAATACAACGCAACACCCCACCCACATCGAGACAATCTGATCCCCTCCTCCCGCCGCCCTCCACCTGTGATGCACCAGAATAAACTTCAGAAGGTCTTTCACACAGTCATCTCCCTGGAGGCCTTGGCAACGACGCATTGATGAAATTACCATCTGATTATTACGCTTTCACAAGTCATTTTTCTGCAAAGTTGTAGACCCAACTCAGGAAGTGACGATTCAATTTAATGTCGAGAGCCGAACAACTCCATTTCGGTGTTTGATCGATCATTTTTTGATTGGAAAATTGAAATAATCTCTGATTTTAGCCTCTGAAATTTGAATATTTTGACATTTCCTTCATTAGCCATGAAAACAGACATATTATATTTGGGTTTTGGGGGTAAAAAAAGCGTTCGCACAAGTCAGTTTTGACTTTGGAAAAGAGCAATTGATTATCTGATGTGATGCGAACCAAACCAGTGACAGTTTGTGTTTTTGGTCCTTCTAGACCTCGAAAAGACTCTTTACAACACAAGCTGCAGAGCTAAGACACAGTGTTGTTATGGTGCACTCTTCTCTAGCAGATATCTGCAACTGTGTGTCGGACGGACGAAATCCTAAGTCTATACCTCATGTCCTTCCTCTCCCGCTCAATCTTGACAGTTTGCTTTCACGGGCAAAGACCCGTGAGCCATTTTTGGGTCCCGACCCACCAGTGAAGAACCATTGGTCTAACTCGATTAATCAAAACAAGCTTCAGATGAAAGCCTAGGTCCCGACTGAATGTACGAGAACGTAGTTTGGGGTGACCACTCACCATGAAGGAGTAAGATCTCGACAAAGACGGAGGACGTATGAAATATCTGAACACGCGTTGGCTACACTAATTATGTATTTGGGGGTTTATGTGTGTACGACACACACAGGAGACATTTTGCCCAAACCTAGACACCAACCAAAAAGAAAACGATCTGCACAAAGTCTTCACCTCGAAAATCAGCATGCCACACAATAGAAGTGATCAAGCAATGTTTTGGTCAACACGATGGCCACCGCCAACACTTACACACTGCTGTCCGTCATGGACATGGAATCATCCGTCGCAGCATCACTGGAGATCTCGCTGTCATTGGCACTGGTGGCAGGAGCAAAAATGTAGCCAGAGTTGACAAAATAAGGGCTGGCGTTGTCTCCTCGATGGTGCGCCCTGCAAAACCAAGGAGAACTGTTAGCATTTTTATGTCATATACCGTATTTTACGGACTATAAGGTTGGCTGTTCCCGCGACTTATACTCCAGAGCGACTTATAAATTTAAAAAAGTGTTTATGTTACGTAAACACTGGACACTGTTCATGTTTTTTTTTTTTGTGTAGCTGAATAAGCATTGTGTTAGCATATCTTACACCTATTCAGCCTGTTCTCTATTCTTTTATTGTTACAACTTGCCTTCCAAGAGGACGTAATGTCTGTTTTGGTCGAGTAGTTTGGAAAATAAATTACCCGCAAAAAATGCCACTTATAGTCCAGTGCGACTTATGTATGTTTTTTTTCTACCTAATTGTGCATTTTTGGCCTTGTGCGACTTATACTCCAGTGTGACTTATGTATGTTTTTTTCTACCTCATTATGCATTTTTGGCCTTGTGCGACTTATATGCCAGTGCGACTTATGTATGTTTTTTTCTACCTAATGATGCATTTTTGGCCTGGTGCGACTTATATTCCAGTGTGACTTATGTATGTTTTTTTCTACCTAATTATGCATTTTTGGCCTTGTGCGACTTATGTATGTTTATTTAACCTATTTATGCATTTTTGGCCTTGAGCGACTTATACTCCGCGACTTATACTCTAGTGCGATTTACGTATGTTTTTTTTCTACCTAATTATGCATTTTTGGCCTTGTGCGACTTATGTATGTTTATTTAACCTATTTATGCATTTTTGGCCTTGAGCGACTTATACTCCGCGACTTATACTCCAGTGCGACTTATGTATGTTTTTTTCTACCTAATTATTCATTTTTTGCCTTGTGCGACTTATGTTTTTTTTTAACCTAATTATACATATTTGGCCTTGTGCGACTTATGTATGTTTTTTTCTACCTCCAGTGCGACTTATGTATGTTTTTTTCTACCTAATTATGCATTTTGGCCTTGTGCGACTTATACTCAAGTGCGACTTATGTATGTTTTTTTCTACCTAATGATGCATTTTTGGCCTGGTGCGACTTATACTCGGGAGCAATGTATCGTCCAGAAAATACGGTATTTCAGTGTGAGTCAGTGGGACAGTCAAAACCCGTCTGGGGACATTTAGAAGTTTATTTTGCTGACATCATGTGTAGATTTATAGATAGATAAAGGATTTGTCAACCACGTCAGAGATGAAAGTGTTTGTCTTTCTTTCACACCATCCCCTTTCCACTCTTTCTCCATCATCCAGTCTGGGAATGCTCTCATTCCTAATCTTCCTTGCTCCTTTGTGAAGTCCTTCTGTGAGACTATCTACTCTCCTGCTGTGTTGCATTCCAGTTCCAGTAGTGATGGGGGTGGATGAGGAAGAGAAGGAAGGGGGAACTTGAGCTTTTAAGAGGGTGGGGGAGATTCAACGGGGGGAAGGAGGGCCCCTTTCTTTATGAGAATGCCTTCTGCTGGGAGTGCTGAGAGAGGAACCCCAGCGTGACTTAAGACGTAGGCCCCAAGCGCAAACCTGACCTTTGGAAGGTCCACGCAAGGAGTCAGGTATTTAGCACAGCTGGGCTTTCTGCAACCCCGCTCTTCTTCTCCGGCTCTTCTCCCTTTCATGACACCCCCCTTTTCCTGCCTTCCCTCTTCCTCCCCTCTTGTCTCTCGCTGCAAAGCATGCTTAGGCTTTGACAGGGAGATTTTTTTCCACAACAGGGGAGATAAAAGTGTTGGATTGCAAAGACAGAGGAAGGAAAACACAAAGTCGTGGAGCTGAATCGGGGATGTTTTTTTGTTTTTTTTAACACTCTGGAGTTGTGTACGGGAGAGCTACAAAAAAATGGAAGAATGGAACAGAAAATCTGTGCAGTGCCAAAATTAGTTCCACATGTTTGAGATGGAAATTGGTTGACCTGCAGACATGCTGAGGGCCAGGAGAAGGGAGGGAGGGGGTGGGGGGGCATGTGATGCAAGAAAGAGAAGGGGGCTCTACCAATAACAGGGTGACACGTTCACATAGTTTGGGCCGCCCTCAATGAGTGGCTTTCGTTTGTAAATATACCTTTACTACTACACTAATACTACACTTTTTGGAGAAATGTGCTCATCATGGACAATCCTGGGAGACATGAACGCATCTTCCTCGTTTGAATGCACGTACTGATAATCAATAAACTCTAAAAAGCGGCAACAACACCCATTGACATGGAAAATGTGACGTGCATATTAACCGAGCTATGACTATCGACTTAAGCGGAAGAACTACTTTGCTGGCATTTTGACACCTTGCTAGCTACGTGCCGGCTAGCGACTACTTCACCACACACTTGCTTACAATGCCTCAGGCAAGCACCCAAGGGTAACGCTACGTATCGGGAGCGCTAGCTGTTGGCAAAGTTAACTAACGCTAAGCGTAAGCATCCGTTGTGGCACCCAGGAAGGTGCTAATTGTTCCGCTAATGCGGAAAATATGGCAAAATATGTCAAAATACCGTGTTACGACATGGTCAGAGCATGTTTATAAAACCCTGTTTTTAATAGCGATCTTTGTAGGACGCATTGGTGTGACCTATTTTTATCTGTTTTATATCTTTAGAACACACCACCAAGAGGCAAGCACCCAAGGGTAACGCTACGTATCGGGAGCGCTAGCTGTTGGCAAAGTTAACTAACGCTAGGCGTAAGTATCCATTGTGGCACCCAGGAAGGAAGTTCTGCTAATGCTTAAAATATGTCAAAATATGTCAAAATACCGCGTTCGACATAGTCAGAACATGTTTATAAAACTTTGTTTTTAAAAGCGGTCTTTTTAGGATGCATTGGTGTGACCTATTTTTATCTGTTTTATATCTTTCGAACACACCACCAAGAGACGTGTGTCCATGTCTTGCATAAGGATTGTGGATGACAGGCAATACCCCCCCCCCCAAAAAAAAGCCGTTTTCCTTTAATAAGTAAAATTAGACACACTACAAAGAATTGTAGTGCTTCGTTTAAAAAAAAAAAAAAAAAAACTTTTTTCTTTCATGTGGCTGTAACAGTCTGGCACTTTGTGTATGAATTCATGCCTGCACCGGAGGAAGGGTTTCAAAGCACAGGAAACTTGAGCAAGCCAGCAGCGGGCTGCCTTGCCTGCAAGACAGCATTTACTTAAAAGGAAGGCAGCGATCCATTGATGTTTTGTACCCAACACCCCCCCACCCCCTAACCCCTTGACTAACTGCAAGACAGGAGAGCACAAAGATAACAGTATGTTCTTCTGAGAGCCTTTGATCAACCCCCCCCCCCCCCCCCCCCTTTAAAAGAGCGAAGTACCCAATGAAAACAAACATGTTGCGGTGCCACAGACAACACATCCGCTCTGGAACGTCTTCTCACCTGCAACCGTTCTCCACGATTCCAGCTGCTGTCCCGAAGGTCGCGGCGGCCCTCAGGGATTTGGCAGACAGTCCGATAACAGAAGCTAAAGCTTTAGCCTTCAGGTCATGACAGCTCCACTCCTCTTCCTCCAGAAGAGGAGGAAGATATCCGCACATCAGCTTGAGGTTCCCGTGATTCACGTACGCCGCGTTCTCACAGCCAGTGCGCACGTAGTTGCGGTACATGTCCGAAGTCAAAAACATCTGGTAAGCACTCTCTTCCATGTTGGACTGGATCTCCATCTGCGCCTGGTCGAACATGGCCGAGTCTATTTGTTGCTTTTTGATACTATCCCTTATGAAGGTCTTGGTGGCGGGTTTCAGCTGCTCGGCCACAATGTTGGTGTTCTCGATGTACTTTTTGAAAATAACTTTGGCGACTCTCAGCGTTTTGGTATCCTTGAGGTCCATTTGCCGGAAACCGTTGCAGGCGAACCAAAAGTCCAACGTGTCCACGCAGTTATCCTGCTCCAAGAAGGTCCTGAAGAGGTGAGCACCATCTTGATCGCCGAGAAGAAAATGTAAAGACTTTGTCCACCGGATCAGCGGCGAGTCCGGGGACGCACTCCCCTCCGGTTCCCCCAGTCCATCCTCGTTCCTCCGTGGTGCGGAACCGGGGAGCGCGGCAACAGCGGCGTCTTTAACCTTGTTGAGGGCTTTCATTTTCCCAGACCTGCTGGAGATATAGCATGACGACTCTCCCTCCTCCCCCGGCACCGGAGGACGAGGAGCATCTTCGCGGAAGCTACTGCTGATGTGCTCAGTCAGCGCCCTGCTCATGGCTCCAGCTCCGGGTGCCTGTGCGAGAAGAGTGGCTGGGTGCCTCCGCCGAGCGCCAGCTTAATCCTCCTCACTTCTCTGAAAGCAGCGGGGGAGCTTCTCAGCTTTTTTTCCCACTCTGAAACACACAAAGTATTGATCTAATCAAAGCCGTATCCTGCTGAACTTCAAAGAGCCACATCAAGTAAACACTCACTTTAAAAAAAACAGCAAAAAGAGAAATGAAAGGCTTATTATTCTATTTATAACATAAATCAGAGATCCAAAGATGTCACATCAAAAACACTTAACGTCCTTAACGTCCACGCCAAAGCCTCCAATGACAATTACCTCTCAGTCCTGGTTTGTACCACATGGCTTCATCACTCTTTAACATTTTACACAAACCCACGCTCCCCACTCACAATCGCAGACATCTCACATGACCTTCCAACGTCGTCATGTGGAGGTTAGAGGTCATTACCGATAAAGAAATAACCAACAGAGGCTCAAATAAGAACATCTTTCATGCGTTCCGGTGCGTGCGTAAAAGGTTCCATCACCGCATAAAGCAACCTACCATCGCAGCCTGAGTCCAATCGGACTTTTTCGGAAAAATATCAACTCATACTCCATTTCCGGTCCCCAACTCTTAAAAACTCGTAATGCAGGAACAAAAAAAATGCACACCACATGCGTCGTGCTCCGTTCAAGAACTGACCTCTACGGAGGAAGGCTCCGTTCCTATGCGGCTCTCAGGGGGTGTCACAATCTCAGGCAAATAAACCAAAAAAGGAGGAGGCTCCGGTTGTGGAATACATCCCACTTTTCCCCCCACAGCTATAAGAGACGCGCCGAGCGACAAATTGTACTTTTTTCTCCCCTTTTTAATCTGAGCCACATGGACGCGCGCAGGCGCGCAGGCGCACAGACTCGCATCCATAGACAAGACACATAAGCCTCTTATCTCGTCGTGTTGCTCGCCCACAAACAAGAAACACAGCCCCGCGTTTCTCAACTTCAAAGCCCAGCAGCAGCACATCAAAGCGTCCGTGGAGTGGGGCTCCGTGGAACACTTTCACTACAACTTACCGTCCGTGTTCTCATCCCGCCTGATTCCGAATCGTTCAAAGTTAAGCGGTCCGGATTCACACCGAGCGTGTTATCTCGTAAGGACAATGGAAACCCCCCCATTTCCAGCCCAGGTGATGTGCCAGGAGATGAAGTATCATCCACGGAGGATGTTTCTAGACCAATTGAGCTCAATGTTCAAATGTGGACTTCATAGCGGAGGAAAAAATACAGACTGGCCTGGTCCCGGAAGACACATAACAACACGCGACTTGTTCCTTCTTTAAGAAATAGCAACAAACGCAACATAATGACCCAAATGTACTTAAATTGATACATATGGCATTGTCAATCAAATAAATACGTTTGTGATTAAATTATTGCTTCATAACCTTGTGTGTAGAATGATTTAATTTACTTGCATGTCAGGACCTTAGCAATGTTACAATACGGCCAAGTCACTGATGCTTTGGAACGTCAAAGATATCAACCATCGCTTTATATGTACTAACAAGACCAATTATTGCGTGGATTAACTTTATAGGTCGTGTTGTACTTTTAAAGGATCGGACTATATATAAAACAAATCCATATGCTGAAAAATGGAGTGACTGAGTGACTATTTTTGACACTCGACTAACATAACCCTCATGCTGATTTCAGATCAGTGGCGTTATTATGCCTATTTTAGGGGGTCTTCAACCCCCCTAAAATGTTCCAAATCCATCTAAATAATTTGATAAATAATTTGTATTTTTTTATTGATTTTTGATTTTTTTTCATTGATTTTTTTCATTGAACAAAAAAATCTGACAAATTTCATATAATAGGGCAAAAGCAGGCTAATACTAGCCTACTACTACTACTACTACTAGTTGTATTTTTTTTTTGTGATTTTTTTTAAATGTCTACTACATTCATTCATATCCTGTGCATCTCCAGGGGGTGAATCTCCCCTAAATATTGTAATTTTCTATTGATTTTTTAAATAGATTTTTTTTACATAAAAATCTGACAAATTTCATATAATAGGACAAAAGCAGGCTAATACTAGACTACTACTACTACTAGTCGTACTTTTTTTATTTTGGTGATTTTTTTTTAAATGTCTACTACATTCATTCATATCCTGTGCATCTCCAGGGGGCAAAGCCCCCCCCTGTCCCCAGAACCTAGTGACGCCCCTGTTTCAGATCCATCAACATTTGCAAGAACGGCATCGGTCAGCATTTCCCGCAACTTAACATTTTGGTCACAGATTCACTAATTTGCAGGGGCCGGGAAAGCTGAAATGAGAACATGCTGGAATCCACTGTATACGCTGCTACATCAACCACGGTGAGCTCGCTACACACACACACACACACAAGTCTGGAGGACTAATGGTGAGAGAAAAAGACAAGCTGTAGGGAGGGCGGGGGCCGTTTATGCCACTAGGAGACAAATCCGTGTCACATCATATGAAATAAGTCAATATATCAACAGTATACAGTATCTACTGTATAAAAGCCTTTGTTTCTCTTTACAATTTAACAAGAAAATAACAATTTTTTTATCGCTATTTCAGTTCTATGCTACTAAAATGACATTATTCCCTCATTACTAGTTTATTCTTGTAATATTGCAACTTTTTTCTCTGTTCCCACTCCTACGTTGAACATGAACCCCACATAGAATAATAGCCGCGTATACAGAGCAGTATCTAAACAAGCTAAAACATATTGAAGTCACAGCCTGGGAAATCGTATACGAGTCCTTGTCAAATGGAAGACATATTAGTCTCAGGCCGTACCACAAAGATGTCACCCACTACAGTTATTAGTTCCACATTCAGGGAAAATGGCACAGTACGACATTTTGACTAAAATTGGACAGAGAGCAAAGGCAAGAGCTGTTTGCTAGTCTTTTAATTCACATGACTTCCCTAATGTCATTGTGACAGAATCTTCTTCGAGAGGGTTTAGACAGTGATCCAGTCTCATGGTGCTTCAAAGGTCCCTTTGATGTTGAAAATCAACTTCATGGAGCATATCATCGTGGAAGTCAGACCACTGAAATTCTAAGACTCTCCTGATGGCACAGGACAAGAGAACTAATGGAAGCCAGCATCTGACATTATTCCATGTCGGGTTGTGGGGAAATAAATAGAAAGCTTATAGCAGAAAGCTGAAAATGAAAGGAAATAAGTTGGAATATGACAAAGAAAAAACAAAAGAATAAATGTGCTATTTTTGGAAAATTTGGGAAAAAGTTCCAATATTCATTCATTCATTTTCTACCGCTTTTCCTCACGAGGGTCGCGGGGGGTGCTGGGGCCTATCCCAGCTGTCTTCAGGCGGGGTCCACCCTGGACTGGTGGTCAGTCAATCACAGGGCACATATAGACAAACAACCATTCACACTCACATTCATACCTATGGACAATTTGGGGTGGCTAATTAACCTAGCATGTTTTTGGAATGTGGGTGGAAACCAGAGTACCCGGAGAAAACCCACACATGCACGGGGAGAACATGCACGTGGGAGGAAAAAACTGTGTGGCCAATATACTAACCACTGGTCCACTGTGCGGCCTTGATTTGTTTGTTCCTCATAATATTACCACTTTTTAAAAAATAGTGTATTTTCTTTCATATTTCAACTCTACTAAAACGCTACTAAAATGACATTATTTTTCCTCATAATATTACAACTTTTTTTCCTATTTTTTGCCTATTTAAAAAACATGTTTTAACTTTTTTTTAAATATATATTTTTGTATATTTCAACTCAAGCTACTAAAATGACATTATTTTTCCTCATTATTATTATTAATAATAATTATTATTATTCCTCAACCATTTCCATCCACATTCATACCTATGGACAATTCTGAGTCACCAATTAACCTAGCATATTTTTGGAATGTGGGAGGAAACCGGAGTACCCGGAGAAAACCCACGCATGTACGGGGAGAACATGCAAACTCCACACAGAGATGGCCGAGGGTGAAATCGAACTCGGGAAAGGAAGGGTGCTTTTTTTTGCAGCTGCGCTATAATAAGACCAGCTTACTTGTAGGCATACAGGGACTGCAGATAAGCCCGGATGTCTGTATTAGGTATTGTTGTCAGGAATAAACGATCTGGTTCTCATTCTTGAATTCACTTAAGAGTCCTCAGGGGGAGGATTTCTACACCACTCATCCCAAGTTCTAATATTATGATAGTAAAATTTAAATATTGTCAGGATAATGTTATAATATTACCAAAATATAGTTAAAAAAGGAGGAAAGGTTTGTACTTTGTTATGTTTGTTGTTGTTTCCTTCAAAATATAAAAAAACTTTCTATATATCTAGACCGCTTGATTTAAAAAATGTAAAAGAAATCAAACCCAATGCAGGTAAAAAGTAATTATTGTTGCAAGCACTGAAGCACCGTACCGCGAGCGGGGAATCAAACCGACATATTCAGACAAAGAACTAATAAATGGAACCTTAAATCAGCAGCAGGTGATTTAGGCAACAGGAAACAGGAAAGTTCCGACTAGTTCAGAAATATCCGATCGTAAGTTCTATCTCCACCCAGTTATGACGATTGTAGATAGCCGCCATTGATCATTTGAGTCCACTTTCCGCGACCACACCTGTTGACCCCTTGAACGCCCACACTTGTGTTTATCCGCGACAAAGGAGGGAGCTGTAAAGTAGCCACACCAAAGCCCTTTTTTTGATGTCGACCCTGCCCTGACCCCTTTGTTGGTGCCCTAACCAATTCACACAACCACCCAAAGCCTTTTAAAAGCCCAAGACAGGATGGGAGGGCAATTATGCCTCAATAAAGCAGGGTGACCTGGAGGCTAATTGGGAGGAACGATGCCCGCCTGGTCTATCAGCGGAGATCGGAGATGAAGCTGTTGTTTAATTGCAGGGCAGACTAACAACACGGTGAAAGTGATTTTGAAGGAGTCTGATTTGACTAAAATCTTGCCGTCGAATCATATAAAAGTGTCCTGTGATCAGGACTGTACCATTCCGACTAAATGCAGGGTGACTTGGGGTGCTGTTGAGCACACATTTTTTGTTATAGATTGGCCGTTTTGATTAAAAAAGCCTACTTTGTGTTTATAAAGAATAAAAAATGAGGCGTGTGTTTAACAGAGGTCGTTTACGTCAGTAGCCACGTTTACATGAGGAGTTTTTCTCTTTCCGAATGGAATCTTACCGAATGACCTTTCCAAAAGCAATGGTATACATGGAAAGGAATATTCCAATCGCGCTATAATCAACCAGAATAGTCAATGGGGCATACGCAGTAAAACGTAAACACCAACATCACGTGATACCGACTTCCTCGAGTTTTTCTTTCACTTGTTGGAATAACTCCGTACTTCTAGTTTTTCGTTCGTCCAGTATTGAAATTTAGTTTGAATCAAAAACAAACTTTCTGCAGCAGTCCAGTGCCGATTGCTCGCCTCCATTTTTTGTTAAAAATTCCCCGTTTTGATTGAAAAAGCCTCCTTCGTGTTTATAAAGAATAAAAAATGAGGCGTGTGTTTAACAGAGGTCGTTTACGTCAGTAGCCACGTTTACGTGAGGAGTTTTTCTCTTTCCGAATGGAATCTTTTCGAATGACCTTTCCAAAAGCAATGGTATACATGGGAAGGTATATTCCAATCGCGTGTCTACATGCGCCGCTATAATCAACCGACATGATACCGACTTCCTTGAGTTTTTCTTTCACTTGTTGGAATAACTCCGTATTGCTAGTTTTTCCTTCGTCCAGACTTGAAATTTAGTTTGAATCAAAAAGAAACTTTTCCGCAGCAGTCCAGTGCCGATTGCTCGCCTCCATTTTTTTAAATCAAAAGATTTAAAAGGGCGTTAAAACATCTGGAGCTGCGTGTTACATCATATCTCAGTATTCGCTGAAAGAACGCACCCGGGAACAGGAAAAGATAAAGTTCAATCTTGCTAATATTTTATAATTAAGCTCGGCACGTGTTTTATATAGATATATATTTATTTTTTTAAATAAAACTGGACTTGTAAATGGCGTATATAAGGGTTTAGATTCTGTTCCACAGATGGCGCTAATGCACACGAAAGCCGCTTGCTAACCGCCAATAAACAACAGAAGAAGAAAAACACCACAAAGAAGAACGCAGTCTGACAACTTTCCGATTGAGCGGATACAATCGGATTGGGGAAAGGAATATTCCACCCCTATGAATCCGATTATATATTAATTCGGATTGGCACTTTTCTTTGGGAATGAGGTGTATACAAAGGTTACATTCTTTCCGTTTCAGCAAATAAACCGAATGGAATTGGAATATTTGGGTCCATGTAAACGTGGCTAGTGGCACAATCCAGAGGAGCTGAGGGGAGCAGTCGCTTTGGACTTTTTGGACCGTGCTTACTCCTTGATCTGAGTTTTAGCATGTTTCCTTGACGTGGAAGAAGCCGCCTTGTTTGTTGGGACTTTTCTTGAGAACTTTGAGATGTGCATCAGCCCACAGTATCCGGCATGATTCCGTTTCATCACCCGACGCAAATCCTACAGAAGCGGAGAGGGCGGATAATTGCACATAACCCGATATTTGGGAGTTCAAAGGCTTTGGTGGGTTGGGTGATGATTTTGGCTGAAGCATCTCTATAAACACTAATAAAATTAAGTGCGTCTGAGGGGGTGTGGCCGCGCATCCCTTTGAAGAGACCCTGTGATCAGTTCCCCCTCTCAATTAGCGTATTGTCCACTTCTCCTTTCAGAACGGGAGCGAGAGGGCAGTCTCCCCTCTAGCTTCTCTTTGAAGTGATTATCCCTTTATCTCAAGTCTGAGCGAGGAATATCTTGGGGGACAATGGCAAATTAAAGCCCATATGGAGAAAGGCGTGAATGGCTGTTTGTAGGCTCAGTGTGAAATAATGAGGGGAAAAATTGCAGTAAATAGAGCAGGGAGCGGAATCGTGCCGCTTGCATGAAATGAGTGCTCTGTGTCAAAATCCATAGCAAAAAGTCATTTCAGGCTCACGCTCGAGTTGACACTTGTAGCGGAGCGACTTAAGAAGATCTGTCACGACGGACGGCGGGAGAAAGAGACGGAAAGATGGGCATGAAAAAGGGAGAGGACTGCAGTTGTCAGCAGAATCAGATGGCGGTCAGGCAGACGGGCTTGAAGAAGATACAATTAAAGTGTGGAGTTAAGACAGGCTTTGAAGTTAGACATGGTTCATAACACCCTTCAAATCGGGGAGGCCAGCCATTCGTCTTTGTGCTACGGCGAGTGAAGGCTGCGCCTTTTAAAAGCTTCAATTTGACAAAATACACTTTTAATTCCGAGTTTGGACTTGTATAAATAAATCAAAACTGGTAATAACTGAGGTTTTCGACGCGGCTAAAAGAGGAGGGAAAAAAGGAAACGTCATCTTTTGAAACGCGAGCCCAAGAAGGCTCGGGTCCGTGTGTGAACACGGAGGATGAATAATTACTTTCTCTGCCCACTCTCAAGCTTTTTTCTCTCACAATCCAGTTTTTTTTTTTTTGGTGGCTTACAAGTTTAATAATGTATAGAGACAGCGTATGTGATGTTCGGCCATATCCTTTGAAGCTTTGCGGTAAGCAAAAGCCAGCTGATGCTCACCAAGTCAGCCTGGAGCCTCAAGAAAAAACCTCAACATGAAATAAAGGATATCAATTCTTTTGGATTTGATTGAGCGGGATATGTTTTTGATCCCCTGTCAAACAGGCCGGTTGTCACATTAGTCCTGTGTTTATAGGAAAGAACTCCTACGAAGCTGCGGGAATGAAATCATTCAAATGACAGCTACTTGAGTAGCGTCCGTTTTAGACGATTACAGAATATTGTCTTCTATGGCTGCCTACAGAGGAACACGTAGAAACATTATACCCCGGTCTTTCACCAGAAAAAAAGTTTAGTTTGACCTTTTTCCATTTATAGAACAAAAGTAAGTTTCAGGAAAATATCAGTTCCCGACTAAAAAGGGAGAAAACCAGCTTATTGCAAAAAGATATATTTCAAGCATATCTAAACAACTATACCAACATCCTTCCATCCATTTTCTAACACCATTAACTATTTATAATTGTCCCGTTTGGAACTGAAAATTATGTGTTCATAGGAAAGAACTCCTACGAAGCTGCGGGAATGAAATCATTCAAATGAGAGCTACTTCAATAGCGTCTGTTTTAGACGATTTTGACTGAGGGCACACAGGATATTGTCTTCTATGGCTGCATACAGACAAACACATAGAACATACCAAAACAAAGACTTAGTTCGACCTTTTTCCATTTATAGAACAAAAGTACGTTTCAGGAAAATATTAGAATATCTAAACAACTATACCAAAGTCCATCCATCTATTTTCTACCACTTATCCTCACGAAGGTCGTGGGCGGTACTGGAGCCTATCCCAGCGGACTGGTGGCCAGCCAATCACAGGACACGTATAGACAAACAACCATTCACACTCACATTCTTTGGAGTGGCCAATTAACCTAGCATGTTTTTGGTATGGGGGAGGATCTCCTGAAAGTGTGGCCAACATGATAAACACTCGTACACCGTACGGCCACTATTTCTACAAATATAACACCATTAACTATTTATAATTGTCCCGTTTGGAACTGAAAATTATGTGTTCATAGGAAAGAACTCCTACAAAGCTGCGGGAATGAAATCATTCAAATGACTACAAACTGTTTGTGTCTGGTCAAGCATCCCTCTTGCATGTTGCCCACTTTGTTTTAAAGTGGAAATGAGACTGATGGCACACTTGGCGAGACGCCCTGCGGCGAACATGAAAGGAGAGGAAAAAACAGCGGTTCATTTCCTCCTTTGACCTTTGGTTCTCGCTGGTATTTCATAAAAAACAGATTTATGGAGGAGCCCAACAGCTGACTGCTGAGAGAGAAAGAGGGCGTCTGGGTAGGAGGGTTAGACCCGTGGTCCTCAAACGTTAATGACAAGCGGCGAACCAAATTGTGGACATTTTGAAACATTTGGTTCGTACTTGCTTGCTCAGCAGACAGATACGTTCTCAACAACGAGTTCAGTTGAGGTTCCTTTCAAAGCCTTTACTTTGAAATGCTGTTAAACTCAACCACAAAGGCAACCACATAATGTAAACAAAATGCATTTCAACACAGCTGGGATAGGCTCCAGCATACCCCTGACCCTAGCGCCATAGAAAATGGATGGATGGATTTCAAACACCTCCAAATGAGACAATGAAACCCATCACTAAGGCGTACGTTCCACTTCAACAGACGATACAATAAGCATAACCTCAATAAGAGACAGGACTGGCACCTCAACTGTGTTGCTATGACAGCAGGTCTCTAGTAGCACTACGGAGCATTGTGGCCACCAGGGGCGTCACTAGGTTCTGAGGACGGGGGGGCTTAGCCCCCTGGAGATGCACAGGATATGAATGAATGTAGTAGACATTCAAAAAAATTTAAAAAATCCAAAAAACAAATAAGGAACAAGAACCGGGATATAACTTTCCCAATTTTGGACAGCTTTAGTAAAGATACTCAATTGTTTTAGGCCACCATTAAATTTAAAGTACACACAATCTACACTGCAAAACCAGTGGACCGTGATCAATTATATAATAATCATTAATATATTATTAATTAGCCTATCATTATTACTATCATCATTATTCTTCTTCTGATTATTACTACTACTCCTGGTCGTAGTGGTAGGCTAGTATTAGCCTGCTTATTGGCTTGCTTATTAAGCCTGCTTTTGCCCTATTATTGTTATTGTATTGTTATAATTTGTCAGAGATTTTTTGTAAAAAAAAAAAAAAATAAAATAAAAAAATCTATTAAAAATTACAAATTATTTATCAAATTATTTAGGAGAGAATTTGGAACATTTTAGGGGGGGGGGCTGAAGACCCCCTAAAATAAAATATATAATAAATAATAATTTAAAAAATCAATATATATATTTTTTAATCAATAAAAAATATCAAATTATTTATAGGGGCTTAAGAACTTCAGCCCCCCTAAAAAACTAGTTACTTTTGTAGTGGAGTAACTCAGTTAGTAACTCGGTTACGTTTTTTGAGAAGTTCCTAGTAACTAATTACTTTTTTAAAGTAAAGTGCCCAACACTGTTGATGACGCCCTTGCCGCATTAAAAAAAATAACACGACAAGACGCGCTCCATATTTTACCGTAACCGGACAACATATACAAACCAAGGCGAAATTTTACCGTAAAACAGGCTAAGCCAGGTTTCACTGTCTCGTCATAAAATGGACTGTTTAATTATCAATCACATGCTATTTAGGAAAGTCTCTAGTTACAAGTTGTTCCTTCAAGTGTGTCTGTATAAACTGAACATGGCAAAAGGAAAAGTAAGACTGCACAAATTTCTCATTTTTCAAAAGTAGTACAAAAGCGAGCCAGGTAGCATCCCCGCCAGGGCCTCACTGATGTATGTTGAAAGCCGATGACTTCTTCGTTTGCATTTGATCTTGGTCTTTTTTTAAACAGCCACGTGAGAAAGCCTGTTAAGGGAAAACTGCACAAGGCAGCCATGGAACCAGCTCCCGGGCCTTCAGAAGTCTTGTCAAAAGCTCTTCCTTCAATATATTGTCCCGCCGATATAGCGGCTTGCCAGCCGAAAACTGAAGACGGCACAAAGTTGGGGCTTGAAAAGAACTTTTCAACTACAAAGAAACACCTCACAACAAGACAGTCAAAGAAGCAATAGTGGGATTGAGGTGCCATGTTTGAGAACCGTGTGTTGTTTGGTCTTGTGTCAGCTACAACCAACAATATCATCTCGTTAGTCGCAATTTTGCCCCAGAAATACATTTCTATTGCCAAGATGTTGGCAGAAGTTGGGATCAATAGCCGCGTTTACATGAGGGGTTTTCCTTTTTCCCAATGGAATCTTTCTGAATGACTTTTCCGAAAACAATGGTATACATGGAAAGAAATATTCCAATTGCCGCTATAATCAAACGGCACAAAAAACGTGACTTATACTCCAGTGGGACTTATGTATGTTTTTTTCTACCTAATGATGCATTTTTGGCCTTGTGCGACTTATACTCCAGTGCGACTTATGTATGTTTTTTTCTACCTAATGATGCATTTTTGGCCTTGTGCGACTTATACTCCAGTGCAACTTATGTATGTTTTTTTCTACCTAATGATGCATTTTTGTCCTTGTGCGACTTATACTCCAGTGCGACTTATGTATGTTTTTTTTCTACCTAATGATAGATTTTTGGCCTTGTGCGACTTATACTCCAGTGTGACTTATGTATGTTTTTTTTCTACCTAATTATGCATTTTTGGCCTTGCGCGACTTATACTCTAGTGTGACTTATGTATGTGTTTTTTCTACCTAATGATAGATTTTTGGCCTTGTGCGACTTATACTCCAGTGTGACTTATGTATGTTTTTTTCTACCTAATTATGCATTTTTGGCCTTGCGCGGCTTATACTCCAGTGCGACTTATGTATGTTTTTTTTCTACCTAATGATGCATTTTTGTCCTTTTGCGACTTATACTCCAGTGTGACTTAGTATGTATGTTTTTTTCTACCTAATTATGCATTTTTGGCCTTGTGCGACTTATACTCCAGTGTGACTTATGTATGTTTTTTTCTACCTAATGATGCATTTTTGTCCTTGTGCGACTTATACTCCAGTGCGACTTATGTATGTTTTTTTTCTACCTAGTGATGCATTTTTGGCCTTGTGCGACTTATACTCAGGAGCGACTTATAGTCCAGAAAATACGGTAATACCAGCTTTAAATCTTTCGTGACAGATTTACCGACTTGGAGACAAGTTGAACAGTTTTGGTCCCAGGATTGACCCCTGGGGTACTCCACCCGTAATATTTAAACTGGTAGATGTGCTTTTGACCCAATTCAAGACTAGTCCTGTTATTCCGTACCTTTCTAATTTAGTTATTAGGATGTCTTTTGTCGGATCTATACATACTGCAAATTCTTACGAATTTCAAAACCTCTCCTGACTGGGGTGTGAATTTTGAAACTTTTTCATTCGGGTTGGTTCAGCTCGATCGGTGCTCAGCGTGCCAGGGCTTTAGCAACACTAATAAAAAAGCATTAGGAGGTGCTCAGCGGTTTTGTGGAAGGACGGAAAGATGAAAAACCAAGCCTCCTAAACGCGTCTTCCCGCTTAAGAACAATTTAGTTCTTTTCACACTTTCAAGCTTGTAAGTGGAGCGAGAGAGTCGTCGTTTCATCTTTTCTCTGCGCTCTAGTTGAAAAGTTATTTTGCCGATGATAAAACACTCTGTATTGACACCTTTGAAGGTGGAAGGAACATTTTATCTGTCTTTCTATACAGTGTTAAGAGTGTGTCTGTGTCTTTGTCTGACCTAGAATGCATCTTGTGTTGATGCGGATGACAGCTGCTGCTTGAAAGACACGGGGAACCTACTGAAGACTCAAAAGAAGTTTTTGCCATGACGACAAGTGCTGGATGTATGCTAATCAATCAGTGGGGTTTGAAAACATACTTGCTGTGGAAGCCAAAGAAAGCGGAATAAAAAGAGGCAAGTGACAGAAACTTGTCAGGCAGCACTCACGGAGATATCAAAAAGTCACTAAGTTTGCGTTGCCGCACAAGAGCCCACATGGCATGTGGTGTACGCCATCAAATGTTTCACTTGAAACGCCTTGCGTTTGTTCAAAGGAAGAAGGAATGGGCACAGTTCTCCATATGGTGTCCGAGGAAGCGAGCTTCTTCTGGTCTTTCGACTAGGCTTTGCTTCTGTGACCCCTGCGAGGAAGGGTTCGTCAGAGGTTTTAAACTCAACAACTAAAAATACAACAGATGATGAAACGCCCGTTACTGTTGATCACGTGTACCAAACATCAGCAAATCACGTATTTAGCATTTAGCATTTAGCTCATTCTTCACATTTGGGGTTGAAATGTTCATTCATTCATTCATTCATTCATTTTCTACCGCTTATCCTCACGAGGGTCGCGGGGGTGCTGGAGCCTATCCCAGCTGTTTTCGGGCGAGAGGCGGGGTACACCCTGGACCGGTGGCCAGCAACAATTTGGAGTCACTAATTAACCTAGCATGTTTTTGGAATGTGGGAGGAAACCGGAGTACCCGGAGAAAACACACGCATGCACAGGGAGAACATGCAAACTCCACACAGAGATGGAATTGAACTCGGGTCTCCTTCCTGTGAGGCCTGCATGCTAACCACTTGTTCACCGTGCAGCACGAAATGTTAAATATAAATATATATTTAAATGTTAAACCTAAATATAAATGCTAATGATAAATTTAAATATGAATATAAAAGTTGAATTAACATTTAAATGTTATTATAAGATTATAATAAAATATTATAAGAAAATACATTATAAATATAAATAGACTGTCCTCTGCGGCGCTCTTTTCCAGCAGATATCTGCAGCTGTGTGTCGAATGGACAGCACTGTTCAATCTTAAATTCTAATCTATCACTGTTTTGTAGTAGATTATAATCTATTATTAGTCAAAGCATACGTATTGAAATACAATTGATATGTAATGTTGTGGTCACAAGGTGGCAGTAATGACACATTACCTTACATGCATGAAGTCATGAAGCCCGCTATGGCATGTCTGACATGATAGAGCCAAAAAAGGTTATCCTCCCATTCCATGTGGAAGTGGTATGTTTTTTCTTCTTATGTTCTTCTTATGTTTAGAAGAAAGCTCACTAGCTAGTCCCTGTGATGTAATCAGTGACTAATAAGAGTGTAAAGGTGACCATAGGTGTCTTATTTCATGTGTTAAAAACCATATTTAGCAAGTCATGAACAGGTTTTCTATGCTAGATAGCTAGGTGTGATACAAGTTCATGTAGTAGGACATTGGGCTCCTAAATATTGACTAGTATTAACTGAAATATGAAGAAAATTAGTGAACTGTAACCAGAACAGACACTATCCAAGGTTCCACTGTATTCTTAAGCCAAGGAATTCAAGGAAAGCACTTTCACCAGAGTTGCATGGAAGTCATATTGCAGCCAGATGCTTACATGATGCTTACATGATGCTTGTTCTTGAGGTTCTTCTCCAGGCTTCCAGATTTCAACTTGTGAGGACCATTCCTTTCAGGCTTTAGCTCAGCTGCTGGGTCTTTCATAACAGCAACAATCCTTTCCAGATGTTGATCTCTGGGAAATTCAAGGAAAAACATGAGCTTCGCTGATTTGTTCGTCCATATGTATGCTACTGTACATGTACATGTACTAAAAATAGTTAAAAAGGTGAACAATGGTTTTTAATATGTCGGTATATGGCTCAAGTTGTGCTCCACTGTAAACAACAACAATGATGTTGATGGTCGAGGGGGGTCATCCACCCAGTCACTTCACCCTGGGGAAAGGAAGGGAGCTTTTTTGCAGCTGCGCTGTAATAAGACCCGCTTACTTGTAGGCATACAGGGACTGCAGATAAGCCCGGATGTCTATATTAGGTATTGTTGTCAGGAATAAACAATCTGGTTCTCATTCTATGATTTGGTTCTTTAAGATTCCCTTATCCTCTATTCGAAACCCACTTAGAGTCCTCAGGGGGAGGATTTTTACAACCCAAATTGCCCCCGGAATCCCCCCAGCTCTGCTTTGTTGCCCAAACGCTGTCATGACAAATACAACTTTAACCCCAAACATCTCATAAATGTGATTATTCGATTTGATTTAGTGTAAAAACCAAATACAGTGTGTCCCTGGTCACAGCCAGGCACAGCATGCAACCATGGTAGGTTCAAGGACCACCCAATGCCAAAGCTTGATGAAAGAACGACATAAACATAAAAATTGTGGGCTTTCTAAAAGCAGTACAAGTGTATGCTGTACATTTTTATGTATTTGTATTTTTTTACTGATTTATAGTTAATGAGCTAAAAATAAAAATATATATTTTTGACCATAAATCTGTGAATTTGCATGGCCATGAAAGCTGAACGGGATATGTGTGGGGATCAAACATTAAGCCCGCTTTGTAAAGACAAAGTCATTATTCATAAATCATAGTTTTTGTATCTCTCCCAAAGCACAAATTCCCTTTCAAATTCATTTTGAAGCAATAAATCATCACATGCTGACGTATACAATCATGAATTATACAATAGTAACGCTCGCTGAATAAATCTGCTTGCAGACACAAAGACACAGAAAGATCAAATATGATTCACGCTGCGAAGCTGTTGACGTCACGGAATGCTTTCACATCTACACTTCAAACACATTCTTGTTTTAATAAGTTGTGGTCCGAGGAGAGCTTGGTGTCCGAGGAAGTGTGCCACACCAGCCCTGTCCTCGCTGGAAACAACGCCCCTCCCTGTGAGGACAACAATGGACAGTCCAGCTGCTCCGAGCCGTGGAGTCGCAGTGATGCATGATGTCATGAACATCGGACATCAGACCCGGACACGGCCAAACACCAGCAGCGGTGTCATCGGGTCAACACGGGGGGGGGTGGACAGCTGGGGGGCAAGGGGGTGGCAGACGTGAATAGAGAATGTTTGTGTGTGTATTCAAAGTGCTGATGAAAGAAAGAAGCCAGTACTGGATAAAATAAAAGGGATTAAATGAGAAGGGCTGAAAAAGACAAGACTTTGTGTAACAGTTCCCTTTTCCCTTTTTCAGCCCCCTAGTGGCAATTTAGTTCTTTTCCAAACAAGTGTGCTATTATTTGTTATTATTAACTAGCTAACTAGCTAACTAACTAATGACTAAGGCACATACATTTAGAGTACTTACCGACAGTGATGGGTTACTAACACCGTTACTTCTTTCAGTAACGGGTAATCAAACTTATTACTTTTACTGTCAGCATAAAGCTGTTACCATTTTCGACACCCCGTTATTGCACGTTAGTGAAGCCGCCTAAAAATATATCACCGATTTAATCTAATCTAATCTAACTAATATGCAGCGCAGTGAGAGTCAGAGAATCAGAAAACTTGAGTGGGCGGGTGTTTAGAGCAATTAAGCAATGACGATTGGCTAAGGTTTAGTAAGATTGCGAATTCAGCCAATCAGAGAACTTAAGTGGGCGGGTGTTTAGAGCACATAAGCAATGAAGATTGGCTAAGGTTTAGTAAAATTGCGTCTTCAAGAAATCAGAGAACTTAAGTGGGCGGGTTTTTAGAGCACAAAAGCAATAGCGATTGGCTATAAGGTTTAGTAAGCTTGTCTTCAGCCGATCAGAGAACTTGAGTGGGCGGGTGTTTAGCGCACATAAGCAATGAGGATTGGCTAAGGTTTAGTAAGAGTGCGTCTTCAGCCAATCAGATAACTTAAGTGGGCGGGTGTTTAGAGCACATAAGCAATGAGGATTGGCTGAGGTTTAGTAAAATTGCGTCTTCAGGAAAAACAGAGAACTTGGGTGGGCGGGTGTTTAGAGCACAAAAGCAATGGCGATTGGCTAAGGTTTAGTAAACTTGTCTTCAGCCAATCAGAGAACTTCGGTGGGCGGGTGTTTAGCGCACATAAGCGATGAGGATTGGTTAAGGTTTAGTAAAATTGCGTCTTCAGGAAATCAGAGAACTTGAGTGGGGGGGTGTTTAGAGCAAGTCCAAACAGCGTTTACCAAATGGAACTACAGACGCCACTTTAACCTCGTTGATGTCAAAGGTAAAAATTTACCTTATGTATCAGAAAAAAAAAACTTTATCCACGTCTTGTGTGAGCAACTCAAACCCACAGAAACACCTGTCCACTGCAATAAATGCAAACCTCTGTAATGGTACCTAGTGGTATGGTATGGTGGTAATGGTGGTAAGTAGTTACTTTTGTCGTGGAGTAACTCAGTTTTTATGAGAAGTAACTATTAACTATAACTAACGATGTTTTTTTTAAAGTAACGTGCCCAACACTGCTTACAGAGGAACTGATGAGGAACTAATGAGTAATTAGGGTTAGGTAGGTTTATTCCATTCCTTGTATTGTAATTGTAATTGTAATGTTTACCTTATTGAAAAGTGTTAACAATTCACATTTTGCACTGTTGGACCTTTAAAGGAAAACTACACTTAAAAAAATATCGCCCTTCATCCACAATCCTCATGTGCAACGGGAGAATAAAGATGTGGTATCTTCCACCCCTAACGGACCCCTCTGTTTGGTTGGTCGGGGGTGAAGATGGTGAACATCTGAGGTATGCAGGATGTTTGGCTTCCCTCCATGTTTATGCGGAGCTCAAGTAAAGAACTGGAAGCAACCTGCTTTGTATCTGTGACAACGTTCCGCCATCTCCGTTTCATGCGGATACTGGAACACAACAACGTACGTATATTCACAGTTGCTGCTTTCACAAGGGGAGGGCAAAAAAGACACAGGAAAGATGCTTTTGCTCTTTCTCTTCCTCGCTCGCCACCGCTCTCGCTCACTGGCAACGCATCTGACGTCTTTCGGCAAAAGAAAAATTCCGTTTCGCTTGTTAAATCGCCAGTCACAGCTGCATTTCTCTCTCTCTCTCTTTCTGTGTGTGACTGAGCTTCATTTCTTGCGGATGTGGGTGTTGTGATGGTCGCTTCCATGCTTTGCAAATAACAGTTCACCCCTCGCAAACACCCCAAGTTTCCTCTCTGCCAGAGCCTTGTTCATGCCAGCACATCCTTTGGAAAGCCTTGAAGTGACAACAAACGCAACGCATTTCTCACTGCTGGGAGAAAAGACAGGCCCATTCGCAAGGCACCGACGTAATCAAACTACATCTAACACTCTTTGTTTCTCCCAGCGAGAAGGGAGGCTCTTTGTCACAGAAGACAATATTCTTTCCAAATAAAAAAAATGTACAGAAGTACAGGAATTTTTAAAGTACTTTTAAGAAGACAAATCTTGATTGGACATCTTCATTGTTCATCTTCAAGAGTTAATGTTCAATTAAAAGCACACACTTAGAAGCCAAATGGATAAGTGAAAGGGTTCCCCCTACTGGTGAAAAATCATTGCATGTTTTTCATGACCGTCGAGGCGTCCCTCGCTATATCACGGTTCAAACATTGCTCCCTCACTAAATCACGGTTTTTCATCAATGTATGACCATTGAATACCGCCTACAGTAATATTAGGACCTAATAAATATGCTTTTTTAGCATTATTAGAGCCCTCTACACATGAAATAACACCCCTATGGTCACTTTTACATTTGTATTGCGCAATATAGTTGACATAATAATAACAAATAAGACATTACATAGACATGACATGTTAGCATTGACAGGATACTTGGTGGTTATTGTTTCATCATATGCAAAACTTATGCATATATTAGCAAATTGTACAATTTATCTGCCAAAATTAAGCATTTTTTCCAATCACAAAAATGGCAAAATACCTTATAGTTGTTTATTTCAACATCCGAGTACTTAGAGGTATACCTGTTCATGACTTTCTAAACATGTTTTTTTAACACATGAAATGAGACCTATAGTCACCTTTACATTCTTATTAGTCATTAATTACATCACAGGGACTTGAGATGGCCGCTAGCTAGCGAGCTTTCTTCTAAACAAAAGAAGACAAAAACTTACCACTTCCACATGGAATGGGAGGAGAACCTTTTTTAGCTTTATCATGTTGGACATGCCATGGCGGGCTTCATGACTTCATGCATGCGAGTATTTAGTAGTTAGAAGATGTTGGGAAGTGAAGAGTTGCTAAGTACGAGCATGCTTAGCATGTAGCGAGCGCTAGTTAGCAGTGAGAGTGTTTGAGACCAACAGCAGCTCCTGTGTGCATCCTCACTTCGCTATTGCACTGGCCATTAGGTGTCAGCAACGTTACACTGATGAGACGATAACCACCAATATCCTGTCAATGCTAACATGTCATGTCTATGTAATGTCTTAGCTATTAGCTTAGCTGTCTTTGCTATTATTATGTCAACTATATCGTGCAATACAAATGTTAAAGTGACTACAGGGGTGTTATTTCATGTGTAGAGGGCTCTAATAATGCTAAAAAGCACATTTATTAGGTCTTAAACAGGTTTTCTATGCTCGAAATACCGGAATATACCATTTATACATAGGAATTTATAAATAAATGCGGAATAGTGTCTAGAAGAAATTATGTAACCAAGACATGACTTACACTCTTGTGCCAACTTTGTGATCGTTCTTCAATGTCTTTTTTTCGTGTACCATCAGAATAGCATGCTTTTTCAAGCAAGCTTTGTAAAGGTGTGCCTTCATAGCAGTCATCAGTGAAATGATCACTGCAAAGAACAGAACTCCAGTTGGCCGTCCATCTGTCTCTCGGTTTCTGCACTTGCTTCGTCCATTGTTGCCTTAAACCTTGCTCTTGGGGAAAAGAAAACAAACTTACAGTATGACTGGGATACTGTGAACATCCAGCAGCAACACAACATTTTAGCATGACTACTGTATTAATGAAAGTGAACCAAGTCGATTACATTTATCATGCGAGTATTTTCATCCAAATAATATTAGCACACCACTACTGGCTATAGTGATGAATAGTGATTTCAGAGAACAGGTCGTACAAAAAAAGAAAAAAAAATCCGCAGGCAATCGTTTCACCTCCACCCCTGCTTTCCTTTCTCATCGTGACGCCAAGAGGAGAACATTCATGGGGCAATCAAACACCAGTCACCAGAGCTGTCGCTGCCGCCTGCAGAATGAAACTGAATCCGAGTGCTGTCCTTCCCACGGGCAAAGTTTTTCTGTCAAAAATAACTGACGACCTCAACATCTTCAGACGTGGCGAGGTGTTTCATCTTTCAGACTAATTACTATATTGAGAGTCCTGTAATCGTACGGTCGAATAATAGCTGGAACCAAAACGACGCTAAATTTACATGACAAGTGAAAATGAACTGTACCGTTTAGGATGCAAAAAACATTTGGAAGGTTTGACAACAGGTCTCAAAGAAAAAACCTTGGTTAGATACCAACCGCCCCGGTCAGTGTGTTTTTTGGTTAATGTTTACAATTTATGCCACAATTGTGTATTTTCCAGTTAGCATAAAATATGTTGTGTTATTAATACATTCCATGGTGGTGTTTAAAAAATAATTATACAGTAATTATATAGTAATACATATGTAGTATTCTGGCCACTAGGCTGAGATCCAATGAAAAAAGATTTGCCTCTCAATCTGTGTGGAAGTGGTAAAATTTGGGGAAAAAAATGGTAAAAAAATTTTGAAACATTTTTTAAAGTTTAGAATAAGTAAATTGGTCCGGCTAGCTTTTTAGCTTGCTAGCTTGTTATGGTCATGGCTGCCTGTGCAATGTGATGTAAACAAAGAATAATAATTAATTATTAATAATAATAAGTGACTAGTGGAGTGTTATTGTCTTAAAACCTGTATTTAGAAAGCGTTTTTCTGTGACTATAAAAATATTACTTTTATGAACATTGGCTCCTACTTCATGATACTTCCACCAATTAACCACAATAAACATGGATAATGTATTTTTTTAAATCACAAAACATCCTTCCTCGTTAGCGACCTGGATGACGGCAAATCTCCATGGAGCTGTCTGATCATGGAATGGGAGTGAAGAGCACATTTCATTTGTGTGTCTGTGACTGTGGCATTGCTATTTTGATTTCATGGAATGGTTTGACTTCCTTCCACATTCCAAAAACATGCTTCTTAGGTAAATCCCCATTCAGTGTTTTCCATAGGTTTACAGCTGTGAGGCGCTGGGGTTTGACTATCTACAAGAGGCAGATGGCAGCGACAAAAGCTTTCTTTAATTCAGTCGGCAAGGGTAACAAAAAGCAACGGGGCGAGAAGGTGCACACCGTGAGGAAGCAGGCATAAGATAAGGGCAGATAAGAGCCGAGCTGGAAGGCCAGGAACCACAGGGCATACCTCCAGGAGACGCCGGCTGGAATAGTCAGCAACTGCAACGGAGCAAAGCAGAGTTCGTTTTGAGAAAACAGAAAAAGCAACAAAGCCACAATGAGCTTGAAGGTAGTCAGTCACCGCTTGTGGAGACAAAGAAGAATCAACCGTGTCAATCAACTGCAGGCGTGCCCAGTGGTTCCGCTTCCAGTCGGTCTAGGGGTCTCTGGAAAAACTGTGGACTAACAAAACTTACTCTCACCTGAAGAAAGTAGTAATCATAATCAATTGAAATGTATACACAGAAGTATGCGGAAGTATCAGAACAGTCTCAGATAAGGATTACACCTAGAGTATGTACAATACAGTGGACTGAAGTGAAATATAGTATAGTAACAGTAATTACTAATCGGAAGCAGGTGTGCCCTACAGCTCCAACTATAAACGAACAACAATAAAAACATGACAGTCAGGTCCTTATCCACCTGCACGGGCAAACTACGGAAAGACAGACTGTTTCGCTTAAATACCGCGACTATCTCCCGATGACAGGGTTTCAGGGCCAGAATTGAACGGTTTCTAAACCTAATGCATAACTATGAGCCAATTTAAGAAACAAAACAAGCAGTTGATGTTTGCTAAATACAAGGATGAAGAGTCTTGAACCAGTCATGATGTGCTATATATAGTATCACTATATTGACACTTACTATGGTACCCATTATGGCATTGGATGCTCATATCACCTCATACTTTGGTACGTGACAAAACATTTTAAATTTTAAATTTCAAATTTCAAATTTCAAATTTCAAATTTCAAATTTCAAATTTCAAATTTCAAATTTCAAATTTTAAATTTAACTTAAACTATGACACTTACTATGGTACACATTATGTCATTGGATGCTCATATCACCTTGTACTTTGGTACGTGACAAAAATAAAAAAAAATGTTTTTCATATAAATTTTTTGTGATTTTTTAGAATTTTTTAGAAATTTTAGTAAAATTTTAGTGATATTAGGTAGGAAAAAAAACTATATTAGGAAAGCAGGAAGTGAACAAATGTAACAGTTAGTGATTGTAAAAGTACCAGATGGAGGGGTAGGATTTAATAAGCTTTGCTTCTTCCTACTCCTTTTGGACATGTGGAACTGGGAACTGATTATGGGATGCACTCAATTGGAATCTGATGCAAGTTCAAATCAAATAAAACCATTACCATATTACCATTACCATTAATCAAGCTTTTAGTTCTGCAGTAAAATGATATAGTATTGACGGATGAGTGTTTCTTACCGTTTGCATTTTGCCGTGTTGTTGTATTTTTCCATGGTTTTGTTAAGGAGGTCGATACACTGCCCATTCCAAGAACGGTGACGTCATCTGAATCCAGAGTTTGAAAGTCGCCCTGAAAAAAAGCAATCAAACCAGATGATTTAAATGTCATTTCCATCCAAGAAGAAAAGCCCAGACTCCCTGGATACTTTGTCTCCAGCACCTCCCGGAGCATCCCAAGGTTTTCCCAGGCTGAGGGAAATAGTCTCTCCAAATTGTCCTGGGTCTTCCAATTAGCCTAATGCTTTTCGAACAATCTCTCTAAGCGACCACCCTACGCAGGAAATGTATTTTGGTCGAACCCAAAGCTATCCAAAGCTAAAACCAGAAATCAGGGTGGCTGGTTTGCCTTTGGGCTCAGCTCCCTCTTCGCCACGATGAACTGATGCATAGTCCGACTCCCATCACCACAGAATTTACCCAACCTCTGCATGGCATCATGAATGCTGCATTCTGAACCAAAACTGGTTCATCTTTTGTACCAGAAGCGATTCTGTTTGGGATCTTTGGTCATCATCAAAATGCGAGAATTTTTGTTTCTTAGATTTCATTCCCTTATTTTTGACAAGTGATACGTCCGTCAAGCCTTGGATGATTGGATGTAAACTAAGATGGACAATAGAGGACACTCCTTGTCCACCCACACAACAGACCTTAAGACCTTTGAAGAATAACACTGGAGTGAAAAAGTAATGTTTTCAAATATTTCTACTTAAATACCAGGAAACACTCTTCAGACGATGACACAACAATCAAATCTCCCCCAAACCGTGGGCGAATGTTTATGTAAGATAAACATCTTAACACCGCTTCGTTTCTTTGTCTGTGGGAAGATGGTAGAAAAAAAAAAAAATCAAGAACACAAAGCTTTTTTGTCGCAAATCCCAACGTGAATGTGTCGGCGAGCTTGTGGTATGCAACAAGATGAAAAGTAGAGACCAAGCCTTTGAAATCCTCCTCAAGTCAAAATTACCATTTCATTTCAACCCTAGCCAGGAAGCAGAGCGTGGAGCCACTGTTAACTGCTTTAGGCGTATCGTTATTTGTTGTGTGGAGGAACAATATTGCCTGGGAAAATGTGTTGTGTGGGTGGTGGAAGTAAGCAGTTGGCGCAACCACAAAGGCGGAGATCAGTCCTATTTTCTCCATAGGAGGAACACATAAAAGTGAAAAATAATGCCCATTATTACAGAAAAACAACATTAGCCTTTTGTGCTCCTAATAGCGTGCTGTCTAACAGGCGAGGGGTTGCCTCAAGCGCCACAACCGACCGCTTGACCTTACTCGGGTATCGGGATTTTTTTTTTTTCTCAAGCTTTAATTAGCCCACTTTGAGAGTTAAACGGGCTAACTGTTAAACTTACTGCTTTCTCCTCCATCAAAGCATTGCAGCATCTTTTAGTTTTATTTAGTTGGTTTTATTTACTTCTCAGCTGCAGCGGTCGACATGTGCAGTTCTGGTCATTTTGGGTCCTTAAAGAAGACCTGGTATTGTGTTCTGGAGTCCTGTAGAGCAGCTATACTCAATAACCCACACAAAGCTTTCCAGATCTTCCAGGCTTGGTGCCTCTTCTTGCAATGTTTGCATGGATTTTCCTGCCGCCCACTCAACAGTCTGTGTAATTTTCTCCGCTGTTATTAGTCGCTCCATATAAATGCTCCCGAGGACTTCCGGACAGCTGCCGAACCCTTTTTGATCGATGACTTACACAAAAGTAGTCCAGTTTCGTATTGTGGCCCAATTTCACAAAACCGTCCCGTGTGAAGTGTCGTTGACTAACTGACTGAGCATATTTTTCTCTTGCTGGCCGAAAATCATAAAATTCAGTTACTTCTGTGTGATGCTTGCCTAAGCTAAACAAAATTAGCTTTGCCTCACACCGGAAATAAATATTTCCCGGTAGCCCTTACTCATCCAGGCAGGCCCATATAAGGAAATCTGGGCTGCAGTGACCTCGGTAGAACTGTCACTGTTGGGTAAACGTCCCTTAGAAAGTTTCATCTCAAGCACATTCATTTTGTAGCCATCAACAACCTTCTGGCAGAATTCCGGCTTGTAATTTCACTGCCTGGCGTTTGAGCATAGTCCAAAGATTTTCCAAATGGCTGAGTTCTGGGCTTCCAAAACGCCATCCAAGAAGCTTCATTTTAGTTTTGAGATGTTTTCATTTTATGTTGATGCGCGGCCACTGACCTGTTAAAACACCCACAAGGTATCTGGCTAGTCAATGTTGGAGCTTCCTGGGTTGGTACCTGTTAGTTCATGACGATGTAATGTTGGCTTCACTGTGGACGATGACACTGGTGTTCCGGTAGTTTCCAGTTCAGGGTAGGGTCCAGTTCCAGTGCATGCTCACCAATTTCCTTCCATCTGAGGGTGAAAGTATTGGTTGCCTTGCAGACTTTGTCATCTTGGTGACACAACGGCAATAATTCAATACAATTTTGTACAATTGTTGACAGTACTGATTTTAGAATCTGCAGCTTCAAAAGATTTCCCCAACATGTGTAAACCAGTCCCCCCTTTCTAATTGGAACGGCCGTGAAAACATGACAGAAATGAACTGAGAAGAACTGGTGTAAACCAGGGACAGAGAGCTTGCTGGTTGGTAGAGGACCCAAGACTTGTTTCCATCAATCAAAAGTCATTTTTAACCTTTATTTAATATATCTCTATCGCTCTCAGTTAGAGTAAACCTAACTGGCTCTTCCCCCGTTCTCGGCTTGTGCTGCCAGAGGCTTTCACTTAGCTGGTCGTCCTTGGGGGCCATCTTCTTGATGTATTCTTGGAGGCCTGTTCTTTCTTTCCTGATCGGGCCTGTGACGCTCACTAGTCCTCGGCCCTTTTTGCTCTGTGTACAGCCTCGGGATGCTGGACTCGGGGTAGAAGCGTCCATGCATTGGAAGGAGCTTTCTTGTTTTGGTATTGGTACAGTTTTTGTAGCTGTCCTGTACTTCTTTTATGTTGCCTTCTGGTAGTTCAATCCCTTTCCTCGTCTGGATATCATTTGCTGACATTGATCTAGTCTTAGCTCAGTTCAGTGGGTACCCTATCAACTTGCCAGAACTGCTTTCCTCAACACCAAAAACTGACCAGAACTGGACACATTTTGGGGAAGCGATATCCTGCAATAGTCACAAAACAACCACGATAAAAGTGTGTATAATCACTCCGAGTTGGAACCTGAGATGGACAGGCAGATTGGTGCATCAGCCCGTTGTGGCGATGAGGAACTGACCCAAGGTCAAAGCTCTCAGTTGACCGGTCAAACTACGTTCCTACCCCTCACCTTTGGTCATGAGCTTTGGGTAGTGACTTAGAGGACAAGATCGTGGGTACAAGTGGCCGAAATTTGTTTTCTTCGTAAGGTGGCTGAGAAATCCGAGAGAAACTTAAAGTAGACTTGGGCATCTGGTCAGGGTGCCTCCCGGACACCTCCCTGGGGAGATGTTCAGGGTATGTCTCAACTGGGAATACCTTGGGATCCACCAAGAGGAGCTGGACAAAGAGAGGAAAGTCTGGGCTTCCCAGACCTCGGATAAGCGCTAGAAGATGGATGGATGGATGGATGGATAATCACCTAGGTTAAGGGGGGACAAACTAATTTACTGTCAACTTTCTTCTTGTACTATTTTTCTTGTAATATTATGAAACTCAAAAAACCCAACTTACGATCAGAAGGCTTTATATTGTTCCTACATTTGTTGTTGGACATTGTTCAAAATATGCAAGCAGCAAACCGAATACTTCACTTGCCTCACCTGTGTGCCTCCTTTCGTCCTTCATCCTCGTGGACAAAGGAAAGGAACAGACGAGCAAGCCCTGATCACCAAGGACGATTTGCCCTCTCTCTCTCTCTCGGGCCCATCCCTCCATACGAGTCCATCTTTGCTCTTTCATCGCCTTTTCCTGAAGTCTCTTTTGTGAGCTCCCTAGCCAACAATCAAAAACACAAACAGAATATTACAATGCTCCATAATCCACAAATTATTTTTCCCTCATCCTGTTTCATTATAGTTGAGGGTCACACAGCAAAACAAACTAGTAGCTATGCACAAAGTCATGACCTTCATTTTTACCTTCCTTTATGACCTGGACTAATGAAGTGGAAGCTAACATCTCTTAGGCAGCGATCTTAATACGTTTGATCAAGCGTAGCATGACTACGGCTTCTGTTTGGACTACTTGGACTGTCAACCACCCACTACCACCAATAGGCTGGACTGGAGACAATGAAAGAGAGAGACCGACAAAGTGTGTGATGAAGGAATGATAAGCCTGTTCAATTGTGATGGTTGTTAAGATGAGTGCTTTGAAACATTGACTTTAATTACATTTGTCAACAGGTTACACATACGTTTGTTATATTAGCTTTTTTTTTTAATTGTGTTTTTCTGAATGACATTGTGTGCATAAACATAAAATTCATTTTGGACTGTTAACTGTGAATTTCTCTTGGAGATGAATAAAGTCCATCCATCCATTCATCCATCCATCCATCGGTCCATCCACATCCATCCATCCATCCATCTACCCACCCATCCACCCATCCACCCATCCGTCCATCCGTCCATCTGTCCATCCATCTATCCATCTGTCCATCCATCCGTCCATACATCCATCTGTCCATCCATCCATCCATCCATCCATCCCTCCATCCACCCATCTATCCATCCATCCATCCATCCATCATCCACCCATCCATGCATCCATCCATCCATCATCCACATCCATCCATCCATCCATCTGTCCGTCCGTCCATCCATCTGTCCATCCGTCCATCTGTCTATCCATCCATACATCCATACATCCCTCCGTCCATCCGTCCATTCGTCCATCTGTCCATCCGTCCATCCAGCCAGCCAGCCATCCATCCATCCATCCATCCATCCATCCATCCATCAACCACCCACTACCACCAATAGGCTGGACTGAAGTAAGAGGATAGCCCAGGCTAATTGGCTAATTTGACAAAAGATAACAAAAACGACAACAAAAGAGAGAGACTGACAAAGTGTGTGATGAAGGAATGATAAGGCTGTTCAATTGTGATGGTTGTCAAGATGAGTACTTTGAGACATTGACTTTAGTTTTTAAAAAATGTTATATTTTTCTGAATTAAACACATAAAATTCGTTTACAATGGACATATTTGCATTCCATCAATTAAACAAATGCCCTCGTTGACTTGAGAGGCCATCCACGTATAAATATTGGCCTTATATGCAAAGTACAGATGGTTCTAGACTGTGACCTTGGAGAGACACACAACTCAGATTTCCATCTGCTTACACTTACATTGATGTAAGACTCATACCCCCCCAACCCCCCCACCCCCCCTTCAGTTCTCTTCCTCCCTTTGTTGTCCCTGTTGTTGTTTCCATGTCTTAAAAATATCCCACCCCTGTTCTGTACATTGTGTTACCATGGCAATTGCCACGTCCCGCAAGCAAAGGAAGCGTGAGTGTGTATGTTTACGTCTTTAATGTGTGTTCACGTGCCAATTGCTGTGCTATCAGCTACGCGCAGCTATGCTACGACGTACCAATGCTAGTTCTTGTTCTTATAAAGAAAGGAGAAACATCAGCAGCATCCAGGCTTTGTCTCCTGGTTCTCCTTCATCCTTATCTTCCTCCACTAAACAAGCCTCCCAATATGACTCCAATATGAATTCCTTTGTTTCCTTAGTTGACAATTAACACTTCTGATAAGCATAAGAAATACATGCACAGGCTGAAAAGGTCCGAGTCCAGGAGGTTGTGATGGTTTTGGCTAATAGAGGTTAGACACACATACACACCAACACACACAAGCAAAAGCGGGGATTGGAGACGGAAGCTGTCTCCTCAGCGAGATGATAGTCTGGCTAAGTCAACTTATTCCACCAACACCAGTTTGTGATAGCTTGAAGCAGATAGCTTTTTCTCCTGCAAGCTAGCAATCCCTTCAAACAAACTTGTCTAATGAAAATACATTCCTGACTTGGGCAGATTTACCAGATTTCTCCTTCTCCAAATGTTTGTGTGCAAGTACTGTCGGTGTTGGGAGGGTGAGGGGGGGTGAGGGGGGTGATGGGTGGCTGGGGAGCCCATTTGACAAAATGCTGACACTGGAGCACTCGGCCTTTGTGTGTGGAATGAGCTATGTACGTTTATATCACCAAACAGCTTAGCGAGACCTAGCAAGAGCAGGCGCTAACATATAATAAGGCCGAGGTTGCAGGAAGCTAACAGTAAGAACAGGAATGGAGGTTGGATCTCCTCTCTGGTTTCACTCCCGTTTTCTCTCCTAATCCAAAACATTAGTTTCATTCGGGGAATTGTCAGGGCTGGGATCCCGACCCAGACCCGTATACAGGTTGAGATCTGGTCTTGGCGAAGGCTTGCTTAATCATTCCGGTTTGGGATCATTGTCCCGTTTGAACACTCTGGCAGCTCAACTTTTGAGATTTGAGGTGAACGATTCCATCGATCTGTACGGCAGTCGACTGGTTAGCGCGCAGACCTCACAGCTAGAAGACCCGGGTTCAATTCCACCCTCGGCCATGTCTGCGTGGAGTTTGCATGTTCTCCCCGTGCATGCGTGGGTTTTCTCCGGGTACTCCGGTTGCCTCCCACATTCCAAAAACATGCTAGGTTAATTGAATAAGTGAATTTCCATGAAGTAGGATTCATGATATGGAAAGAATATTTTAGTAGCTAGAGCAGAGAAAACATATCGTTCACATGCTAGGTGAACTCTACGTTTGCAGGTGTGACTGGGATCGTGGTTTCTATGGAAACCGAGGTGTCTATCGAGTGTGCCCCCCACATCCCTCCGCGGGTGATGTGATGGTCTTTTGAAGCAAAGACAATAATCTACCTCTCATTCTTCTCCACACCTCCTTCTGCTGGAGTTGACTTTCCAGTTCTTGGCTTCTTCCAGGTACTATCCACATGGTAACGTTCCTGTGAGGGGAGGGTTGTTTTTTTTTGGGGGGGGGGGGGGGGGGGGTTTGAAAATGTCATACATATATAGTAGGGATGAGTGAGTACACCACTATCTGTATTTGTATCTGTTCACTGTAAATCTAAATTAACTGTATTCATACTCTGATTGGGCACAATCCACATAGACAGGAAGTGGGTGTGGTTTTACCCACCATGATTTTCTAGAACCTGCGTAATGCCTTCATTGTAAGTGTGAGGACTACAAACCCAAGCTCACCAGAAGGTTACCAGACTTTTACAACAAAGTATCAGAACTTTGGTTTAGATTTCGATTCATGGAGGTTCTGTCCAGTTATTGTCAAATAAGGAATAAAATAAGGAATATGTCACATAAAACGGGATATGTAACGTCACAGATTTTGACATTAAATGATATTTATAAAAAGCAATCAATAAAGGAAGTAACTAAGCCCTACTCTAGTCATTATGCCTGCCCACCGGCGTTGTGCTACGACGTTTTAATGAGCTCATGTGTCTCATTACTGAACAAAGGACAAACCATCACATGTCGTCCACAGTCTCCGGTCAGGCCACTTCTTCTCCAGCTGTTCCTTGTCATCCTTCAACGTCCTCTTCAAACGTCTCCGTTTCCTCATGGGAGCTCGGAGCTCTGCCAGCCGAGCCACCTTCCCCACTGTGGTCTCCACCGTGGTCGCCCACCGCCACCTCTTTCTGCACCCTGAAACAGAAAGACCACGTCAGCGCTCAAGGTACGCATACATAACTCTTATTGCAGGAAATGTATTCTAGAACTCCCAGCACCACGAGGGAATTAGACGTCCCCACGTGACGGCATCAAAGAGCCGAGGTTAGAGCCCCTCAATGTGCCCGCATTGAAGCAATTCCCAGGTGGACAGCCGATGGCCCCTTCTCCGCACGCTCCAATGGGATCAGGAAAGGTCACTTGGCAACACAGGTCAAAGCTTTGATCCAATCAGAGGAAAATCCAGTGACGGGGGGGCTTTTATGTTTGCAGGAAATGGTTGGCTGTCATTTTGGATTTCAGAGGAAACACACCCGGCTAAAGGCAACCCGGTAGAATCCCAAATTATTGTGCATAGTTGCTTTCGATGCATGGAATCTAACATTCTATGACATTCCCACAAAAGCCCTCCAAAGTTACAGGATGTTTGCATGCAGATATTGAAAAGGTGCAGATATTGACCTTCAAGGGTGACAGTGACCTTGCACGCTTTGAACATTTTCTCGTCTACACCCCCGCTTTCTCTCTTTCTTTCACTGCATGCACTTGATCCCTGAAATGAATGGCCGTGCCGGCCGGGGTGCTTAAGTAAAAACTACATTAGCAAGGCAAATGGCAGCAATGCTTTTGTTCAAAACCAGTGGATGGTCCCACATATATGGAAATACAGCCTCCCCCCCCTCCCCCGCTACGTGGTGCGTCCTTAAAATGTCTTAATTAATACAGGATTCCTCATTCATGCTTGATTACAACTTATTATTAGTCCAAAAAGTACATTGTATTTTTTTCAGCCCATATTGTGCATTTTCATGTATAAACAGGGCTTAATCAACTCAAATATAAATATAAGACATTAAGACCACCATCCACTCATAGATGTAGTGTGTGTAGTAATCTACATGGGCCACTAGGTGTCAGTAATTGTTTGGTGAGACAGGCACCAGATAATAATAATAATAATAATAATAATAATAATAATAATAATAATAATAATAATAATAATAATAATAATAATAATAATAATAATAATAATAATAATAATAATAATAATAATAATAATAATAATAATAATAATAATAATAATAATAATAATAATAATAATAATAACAATAAATATTAAATACAATTATAATAATAAATTGAATAAAATGGAATGAAATAAATAAAATGAAATAAAATAAAATACAATAAAATGAATGAAAAATTATTATTATGCACGTAATGCATTATTATGCAATTATATGCAATTATTATAATTATATAATTCTTATTCAATATTAATATTAATAATAATTTGTATTTTATTTTATTATTGTTATTTATTATTATTAATAATAATGATTTTATTTTATTTTATTATTATTATTGTTATTATTACTACTATTAATAATAATAATAATAATAAATAACATAACATAAAACAATAATAATAATTACTATTATTATTATTATTATTATTATTATTATTATTATTATTATTATTATTATTATTATTATTATTATTATTATTATTATTATTATTATTATTATTATTATTATTATTATTATTATTATTATTATTATTATTATTACAAGGGCTCCTGTTGCAGCCAAAGCCCACAACAAACGAACCCCTGATGTCACTTCCTGTCCACCACCCACTCTGCTCCCCTACAAGGGGGTCATATTCTTATGTCAAAGAATATCTGTTTCAACTGTTTGTAGTTTTGGATTATAACAGTTTTTATCAGACAGTACGCCTTTTATATAATGACAAATGAGCACAAATTAGCATCAAGATGATGGATCTGCTTCGTAAATAAAGTGGTGTACAATTATATAATCAAATGTTGCCCGTCCAAAATAAAACACAAATAGTCGACAGCTCTAAAAGGGATGATGAACGTTGGACACCCCGGCAACTTTGACATTGAAAAGCATGAGCATCCCTCCTTCACAGACACACAGAAAATAAACATTCAGCTTACGATAACAAACTTATAGATTCAGTACTAATTGAAAAGATAATTTGACAACTGGTCGTAAAAGGAGTGGGCTGAGGCCTCGGGTTATTCCGCCCACCCAGGATAACCAACCAAGATCAATCAGCAATGACCCCCACCTACACGTTCAATACTAAATCAAAAAACAAACAGAAATTCGACCTTAATTGTGACACAAAAGAACATGTTTCTGTTTTTTTTTCATTTATCACATTATTATTCAGCATTCTTTGAAATGTAAAACTGAACTGAACGTTCCTCGTCATTACCACCCCACAAGTTGATGGCTATAAAGATAAATACGCACCAAAAGTGGCGGTCTCGTGTTTATTCCATATTTAAAGTGAAGTCACAGAGCACTGTCAATCAAAAAGAAGCATTAGCATTTCAGTACTGAGTACTGGTTGGTACCAGAATAAGCATAAGTTTACATTGGTTTATGTTCAATACTAGCAAGATAGCAAGAAGAAAAAAAAAACTTATTAGGAAAGCAGGAAGTGAACAAATGTAACAGTTACTGATTGTAAAAGTACCAGATGGAGGGGTAGGATTTAATAAGCTTTGCTTCTTCCTACTCCTTTTGGACATGTGGAACTGGGAACTGATTATGGGATGAACTCTTCTCTCGTCCATTATGATATTGTCATAATTCGATTTTTATTGTACTAATTTCTTGCAATGACAGGACTGCTGTAAAAAAAATTGCAACAAAAATTTCCCCGAAAAACTGCAGAACAAAACCCAACAACGTCCTCCTCATGTCCTCTACGAGAAAGACAGACATACAAAAAGTCCCTCCATGATCAAATTATTATTATTCCTATTGTTATTATTGTTATTATTAATAAATAACATAACAATATGAATTATAAAATAATAACAATATGAATATTAATAATAATAATTATTATTATTAAATATAATAATAAAAATAAAAATAATAATTATTATGATTATTTATTCATTTATTCATTTATTATAATAATGATTATAATAATAATAATAGTTATTATTATTATTATTATTACCAAGTGTTGGATTGTTCACCCACCAATAGGGAACGTGAGCTGGGTTTAGACCGTCGTGAGACAGGTTATTTTTACCCTACTGATGATGTGTCATCATAATAATAATTATTATGATATTGTCATAATTCGATTTTTATTGTACTCATTTCTTGCAATGACAGGACTGCTGTAAAAAAAAATGTAAAACCGCAGAACAAAAGCCAGCAACGTCCTCCTTATGTCCTCTACGAGAAAGACAGACATACAAAGAGTCCCTCCATGATCAAATGCAAACACTCCCAAATACCCCCCACCCATCCCCTCCACACACAAACACCCCCAAAGTTAGACGGGTGGGACGTATGGGAACGACTGTGATCTCCACCCTGTCTTCTCCCAATCCGAGATATTAGTGACAGAACAATAAATGACTTTAGCGAGGAGGTGATTGGGGAACAATAATTAACCATGAGCATGCAGCGGTACAAAGATGCTCTCCAAAGACTTGCCTGCCGAGCCCCCCCAGGGGGACGGAATGGAGCTTCAATTAACTGACAGGCGCATGTATTAGAATTTCTATGGTGGGCCTGGGTGGGATGGTGAGATGCGGGACGACAATGCTTTGAAAAGCAGTGTGGTTTCCCCATCAAACACGTCCTCCGGGTCCTTTGATCTGTTGGGTGGTATGTGTCCTTGGAGATACGTGTCGACTTCCTCAAAGCTCTTTGTCGCCGCCACCTCATTTTGCCGTGCTGTATAGCTAGCTCAGCTGCATTGAGAATACTACCATCATATAAGAGGTACACAATAATACATACATACTTCCTAGACTGGTTATCCTGGTCACGGGTCACGGCGACGCTGGAGTCCATTCCTGCTGGGTGGATGATATCAAATCATCACCTGTCAATCACAGAAGTAACACCAAAGCTAAATACAAGGATGAAGAGTCTTGAACCAGTCATGATGTGCTAGTATATATATCACTATATTGACACTTATGACACATTATGGCATTGGATGCTCATATCACCTCCTACTTTGATACGGGACAAAAAAAAAAAATTTAGATATAAATTTTTAGTGATTTTTTTTAGAAATTTTTGGAAATTTTTGTAAAATTTTAGTGATATTAGATAGAAAATAAAAATAGAAAAAACCCATAATATTTTGATTTTATTGTGTTTTTTAATAACTTTTTTTAACAAATATTTTGATTTTATTCTCATTAAATCACGTTTAAAAATATGTTTCTGTTATTTTTAAAAATGTATTTCAACTTTCTTCTTGTACAATTTTAATTACAATAATTATTTAAGTCAATTAAAATAACTTTATTCCCATCATGTTTGGACTTAATAATTAATCATAATTTAAAATTTTCAAATTTTTTTTCTTGATGAGTGTTCTATTTATTTTTAAGTTTATATTTTTATAACCAGTCATGATGTGCTATATATATCACTATATTGACACTTACTATGGTACCCATTATGTCACTGGATGACTGGATCACCTCCTACTTCGGTAAGAGGCAAAAATAAAAAAAAATAAAAATTAAAAAATATCAAAATAAAAAATATTATTAAAAATATTTAAAAAATATTGTTATTATTAAAATAATATTAATTTATTATTCGAGAATACAGGAGAGAATGAGCCCTCCCTTTTTGTGCATCCATAATCTGCCAATGAATATCCATCCAATCATTTTCTCTCCCGCCTGTCCTTCCGAGGGAAATGCTGGAGCCTTACCATGCTGACTTTGGGCGGAAGGCAGTGGATGTAGACCCTGGACTGGTGGCCAGCCAATCACAGGGCACATATAGACAAACAACCATTCACACTCACATTCATACCTATGGACAATTTGGAGTCGCTAATTAACCTAGCATGTTTTTGGAATGTGGGAGGAAACTGGAGCACGGTGCACTGTGGTCGGACACACTCTTTAGGTCGCCAACGTGCCACCCTGGAGGTCACAGGAACCAGGGTAGCATTCCACCCAGCTGAACCGGTTTACTCTTCACTTCCCGAGAAAAACCTTAGTTTTTAGGTATGGGGGCTTCTGTCTTGGAGCGGACTATTGTCTCCCCAGCACCACATTCCCATTTCCCATCTCCACATTGCTACAAAAGCATCACTATCCGCTCCTCCATCTGCCCCTCCCCACTGTCATTTCAATCCTGTATCAACACTCAAGGACCCAATGTCGGGTATCATCTTGTCTGGTGAGTTGGGCGTCTGGTGACACTCCTAGTAATTAGGCCTGAGCCGGTATGAGATTCTGATGGTGAAATACCCTTGGGCAAACACATCACTGTTTCACGGTGTTATAATTACAGCTCTAAAATGTGTAAAAAAAATCAGTGTAACAGCCTAATACAGTGCTTTTCAAATAGTGGGGCGGGGCCCCCATGGGGGCCACAGTGAACAGGGAGGACTTTCAATATTAGCGCGAACCTGCCAACATGTATGAATTTGTCATCATCAGCATGCAATTTCATTCTTGAATATGCTGGAATGCTTCATTGCTTTCTGTTCCCCGGTGGGGGGGGGGGGGGGGGACAAAAAATCATTGGTGTGACAGAAGACGACGGAAGTGGAACATTTGTATTCAAAATATATTCAAAAGGCAGATTTCTTGAATAGTTGATGAATTCTTTATGCCGTCTAATTTGTCTTACCTTGCAACTCAACTCACAACATCATACTGATTTTTGTCATTGAAAAAAACAAAGCAAAATGCAAATTAATGCAATCTTTATGAGGTTTAAGAAGGTTACAAAAAATATGAAAATCAGCATGTAGACTGGCCTTTGGCGCCCGTACGACCGGTTGTGACCTCAGCAAAAGAAGAGGGTTGGGCTTTGGGCATCAATGGGAACGGTAATCGTTCATTTTTTAACATTTGGAGTCCTGTCTTTGGTGATCCACCAGCCCGTTGGATGGATGGATGGATGGATGGATGTGGATGGATGGATGGATGGACGGATGGATAGATGGATGGATGTGGATGTGGATGTGGATGTGGATGTGGATGTGGATGTGGATGTGGATGTGGATGTGGATGTGGATGTGGATGTGGATGGATGGATGGATGGATGTGGATGGATGTGGATGGACGGATGGACGGATGTGGATGAATGGATGTGGATGGATGGATAGATGTATGTGGATGGATGGATGGATGTGGATGGACGGATGGACAGATGGATGGATGTGGATGGACGGATGGATGGATGTGGATGGATGGATGGATAGATGGATGTGGATGGATGGATGGATGGATGGATGGATGGATGGATAGATGGATGTGGATGGATGGATGGACGGATGGACAGATGGACGGATGTGGATGGACGGATGGATGGATGTGGATGGATGGATGGATGGATAGATGGATAGATGGATAGATGGATGTGGATGGATGGATGGATGTAGATGGATGTGGATGGATGGACAGATGGACGGATGGATGTGGATGGATGGATGTGGATGATGGATGGATGTGGATGTGGATGTGGATGTGGATGATGGATGATGGATGATGGATGATGGATGATGGATGATGGATGGATGGATGGATGGATGTGGATGGACGGATGGATGGATGTGGATGGACGGACGGATGGACGGATAGATGGACGGATGGATGGATGGACGGATGGACAGATGGATGGACGGATGGATGGATGGATGGATGGTATACTGTGCTACACCTTCAACTGGGTGTAATGTGCTGGTTTAAAACAAATTCTAATTCCTAACCTGAACAGATGAACACAAGCCACTAGTGTGAATCATATTACTAGTCCAGATGTAAGTCATATAAAAACACAGATGCTTTCAGACATCAACGCCTGAGTCTCTTTGTGGACACCACCCTTTTTTTAATTGCATGCGTACCTTATGTAAATGCTAATCCAATGGCTGACATGTTCTGCAAGCGTGATGCAAGTATCAGAGAGAAATCCTAGGCTCCCTCGAGGATCACAGCAAAACTCAGGACACACAAAAAGGACACAAATCCACACCCAATACACAAATTGTAATATTTAGAGAGTTCAATTCTCTGTTTGTACGTAAGTGACCTTTTCTATGATTGGAATTATGTGCGAGCAATAGAGAACTAGCAGACCCTGAGCCCCAAACCAGCGTGTCCTGCAGTGACCGCATATTGAATACCAATCAGAAGCATGGCGTTTGCCAGCCTCGGTGCAGCGCTTATTCCCAGTGCGCCCACTGCAGCTCAATCAGAAGAACCCCGGTGGATAAAAAGAGATCACTTGCTCTTGCAGCGGCTCTGTGAATTTGAGCTAATACCACATTTGCAAGTCTTCAAGTGCAAAGGGGGGGGCTGGTCGAGGAGGTTGTGGGATAAAGAAATAAAGCAGACAGAAGAACAGGATAAAAATGTAAAAGATAGAAACATGGTAAAAGTAGCAAACCAGGACATAAACATGAATGAATTGCAATAAATAAAGCTGTGAATGGCTTTGTGGGCCACTAGCGATGGAAGTGATGCCTGGATGGGGATTATGCTCTTTTCATCATAAAGCCCCATCTGGTCTACTAGCGAGAGCACGTCTGTCCGGGCCTCTTGCCCTTTAAAGTGCCGGCTTGGGTTACACATCAATGCGGTCCCTTTGCAGCTGTGGGGAAAATAAAACGCGGCGATCCTGCAAAAGCCTGTAAAAGTGTGCACGCATACGCACGGTATGGTGCTCATCAATGACGAGCATGTGTGTGTGTGTGTATGCAAATACACAGATGGATAAACGAGGTGAGATATTACACAGATTGGCTGCACACATTTACATGTATGCATGTAGCCCCTCCCCCAACGTCCCACAGATGGGACAATGGTCAAACAGCAAAGGTTTTTGAAGTATGTTTGATTGTCAGTTGAAAGAGCCAACCATAATTAAAACCAATGGGCAGTCATGTGACGTTAATGAACAGAAGTGGTCCTCATTTTTTTTTTTTTTTACTAAACTGCTAAACTAAACTAAACAGATGTCTTTTCAATTCATGTAGAATACGGATGACCGCATAAAATGGCGTATCAGATTGATATCATTAGCCACGTATACATGGACCCAAATATTCCAATTCCATTCGGTTTATTTGCTCAAAACGGAAAGAATGTAACCTTTGTATACATCTCATTCCCAAAGAAAAGTGCCAATCCCAATGAATATATAATCGGATTCCCAGGGATGGAATATTCCTTTCCCCAATCCGATTGAGGTATCTTGTACCCGCTCAAACGGAAAGTTGTCAAGGTACGTTCTTCTTCGTGGTGTTTTTCTTCTTCTGTTGTTTATTGGCGGTTGGCAAGCAGCTTTGGTGTGCATTAGCGCCATCTGTGGAACAGAATCTAAACCCTTCTATACACCATTCACAAGTTCAAAACATTCAATCACGTTTCACAATTTTTACTGGTTTTCAAACTGTGAATTTTTCATGGAGATGGATCGATGGATGGATGGATGGATGTGGATGGATGGATGTGGATGGATGGATGTGGATGGATGGATGGATGTGGATGGATGGATGTGGATGGATGGATGTGGATGGATGGATGTAAATGGATGGACGGCTGGATGAATGGATGGATGGATGTGGATGGATGGCTGGTGGACGGACGGCTGGATGGATGGCTGGATGGATGGATGGACGGATGGATGTGGATGGATGGATGGATTTATGTGGATAGATGGAAGGATGGATGGATGGATGGATGTGGATGGATGGATGGATTTATGTGGATAGATGGAAGGATGGATGGATGGATATGGATGGATGGATGTGGATAGATGGATGGATAGATGGATAGATGGATAGATGGATAGATGGATAGATGGATAGATGGATAGATGGATAGATGGATAGATGGATAGATGGATAGATGGATAGATGGATAGATGGATAGATGGATAGATGGATAGATGGATAGATGGATTGACTGAAAGACCGAGACTGAGAGATTGACCAACACTTATCGGCTGTTCATTCATGACCGACTTGTTGAGTCGGAACGAACGTGAACATGAGTGAACGGACTGACTCGACATGGCTAACCAGGCTAACGACTAATTGAACGAAATGAACGAAATGAACGAAATGAACGAAATGAACGAAATGAACGAAATGAACAAAATGAACAAAATGAACAAAATGAACAAAATGAACAAAATGAACAAAATGAACAAAATGAACAAAATGAACAAAATGAACAAAATGAATGAAATGAACGGATCTTTTTACTGAATGAACCGGAATGATCCGGTTCACTGAAATGAACGTTTTTGCCCACCACTAGTCAGTAGCAGTTTTGGTGTTTTTACACTACTTTATTTTACATCCACTTGCATGGTCTGTGCACAGGGGTAGATCGCAGGCTAACGACCAGTTGACCGAAATTAACAAAATGAACGGATCTTTTTACTGAATGAAGCGGAATGATCGGTTTTGCCCACCAGTACTCTGCTCCATGTATGCACACTCTATAATGCTACACAGGTAACCACTTTTGTCCTATTACTGGCTGATACGATCTGCAGTCTCTGTTCCGTGTTTGGGAACTTAAGTGTTTAATTTCTCTGACTAGCATGTACCCGCTAAAAAGATACGTACATTCCAGATCACTCAGCATTAATGAATGAGCATCCATTTAAGGGGAAAGTGATTTCGGTCAAATCTGTCCTGCAGATGTACTATAAATTACCTTTCATAGACCAAAGTGCCTTTGAGCCACAAATGATATTTGATGTCCCGCATTAACCTCAAGGACATCATTCCGTTTGGTGCTCTGCAGACTTTTTAATTCAGTGTGAATTAGCTGGGGAGGACGAGGAGGATGCTTCTTCATCTTTCCGCACCACTTTCACTATCATAGGAAGAAAGAACCGCAATCTCGTCATCTTCCTAGAACTGTTCCAAGACCAGCAGCACAAGAAGAAAGCTAAAGATATTATTATCGGTAATCTCAGTAGATTGACTACAATTGTAAAATAATTAAAAAATGTAATTTGATTAGTTTGCCATGAAATGCGAGTCCACCAACAAAATCGGAAAGTGTTGCCGAGTAACTAACGAACAAAGAGATGAAAGACAGCGAGTCTCGGATGGGATGGAGGGGAAATGTTAGAATGTTAGGCGGTTGGAAATGGTGCTGTTAATAAACGAGTGGGTCTCAGCTGTTTCCCGAGTCTTCAGCCTCTGGGTGCATTTGTCTGTCTCTTTATTGTGCTGCTTCTGTCAATGCCGGACCTTGGCTGGCGTCTGGACAGCTCAAATGACAACGCTGCCGGCAATACCGAGATAGTTAATGGGAGAAATGGGAGACAAAAGGAGCCCCGATCATTGCATCCGCCCCTTCCTCCCCGAGCAGCCTCAAGGAGATCAAACCTTGATTTCACATCTGTGTTTACAACCTGACCAGAATCCTGTGTGTGCTCCGCATCTGGCTTTATTAAATCAGAGGGAAGCTGGGATGCGTTCATTGTCCTTGGTTGGACTGCGTACTTTTATGCGCTTCCCTGACAAGTGACCGCCAATTCATGGCGGCTAACAATAACCCCGTAATCATTGAGTGGACACCTCTGAAGAAAGACAACCTCCATGTGACCTCCATCCATGATTCCATATTGGATCTCCCAACTCATACTCGGATTGATAACATTATGCCAAGAGCTAGCTTCTTTGCAGTATAGCAATTTGTAGCAATGTGTACAAAGGCTCACGTCCCATCGGAAAAGTTTCTTAATCACAGTCGTCCCTCTAATTCCAGACTTGACTCGCGTTAAATGAATTTCCGTGAAGTAGGATTCATTAATAAAATTAATAAATTATATGTGTTGCTTGGCTGCACGGCGGTCGAGTGGTTAGCACAGCTTAATACGCATTACTACAGCTTCTATTTGGACTACTTGGACTGTCAACCACCCACTACTACCAATAGGCTGGACTGAAGTAGGAGGAGAGCACAAGCTAAATGGCTAATTTGCCTCCAGACAACAAAAGAGAGAGACCGACAAAGTGTGTGATGAAGGAATGATAAGGCTGTTCAATTGTGATGGTTGTTAAGATGAGTGCTTTGAAACATTGACTTTAATTACATTTGTCAACAGGTTACACATAAGTTTGTTATATTTGTTTTTTTTTATTATATTTTTTTGAATTACGTTGGGCTGTGCGAGTGGTTAGCGCTGTACTCCGGATGGTTGGTCATTTTGAGTGCAACTCTAAAAGTAAATGGTAACTCTACATCCGCAAATGTCCATTTGTTAGAACTGTAGAAACGAAACAAAACTAAAGCATTCACCCAGTATTCTATCCAAAAATACATCTCATGAATCACGTATCCGAGAATTCCAGAAACAATACAAGCAGTTGATGTTTGCTAAATACAAAGATGAAGAGTCTTGAACTAGTCATGATGTGCTATATATATCACTATATTGACACTTACTATGGTACCCATTATGGCATTGGATGCTCATATCACCTCCTACTTCCGTACATGACAAAAATAAAAATAAAAAATTAGATATACATTTTTAGTGATTTTTTAAGACATTTTTAGAATTTTTTGTAAATTTTTTAGTGATATTAGAAAATAAAAATAAAAAACACAATATTTTGACTTTATTGTATTTTTTAATAACTTTTTTTAACAAATATTTTGATTTCATTCTCATTAAATGACGTTTAAAAATATGTTTCTGTTATTTAAAAAAATGTTCCAACTATTTCAACATTCTTCTCGTACAATTTTAATTACAATAATTATTTAATTCAATTAAAATAACTTTATTCCCATCATATTTGGACTTAATCATAATTTTAAATTTTCAAATTTTTTTTCTTGATGGGTGTTCTATTTTTGCTGTTTTTTTTAAAGTTTATATTTTTATAACCAGTCATGATGTGCTATATATATCACTATATTGACACTTACTATGGTACCCATTATGGCATTGGATGCTCATATCACCTCCTACTTCCGTACATGACAAAAATAAAAATAAAAAATTAGATATACATTTTTAGTGATTTTTTAAGACATTTTTAGAATTTTTTGTAAATTTTTTAGTGATATTAGAAAATAAAAATAAAAAACACAATATTTTGACTTTATTGTATTTTTTAATAACTTTTTTAACAAATATTTTGATTTCATTCTCATTAAATGACGTTTAAAAATATGTTTCTGTTATTTAAAAAAATGTTCCAACTATTTCAACTTTCTTCTCGTACAATTTTAATTACAATAATTATTTAATTCAATTAAAATAACTTTATTCCCATCATATTTGGACTTAATCATAATTTTAAATTTTCAATTTTTTTTTCTTGATGGGTGTTCTATTTTTGCTGTTTTTTTTTTTAAGTTTATATTTTTATAACCAGTCATGATGTGCTATATATATCACTATATTGACACTTACTATGGTACCCATTATGGCATTGGATGCTCATATCACCTCCTACTTCGGTATGTGACAAAAATAAAAGAAAATTTTTAGATATAAATTTTTAGCGATTTTTTAAGAAATTTTTAGAAATTTTAGCAAAATTTTAGTGATATTAGATAGAAAATAAAAATTAAAAAAACACAATATTTTGACTTTATTGTATTTTTTAATAACTTTTTTAACAAATATTTTGATTTCATTCTCATTAAATGACGTTTAAAAATATGTTTCTGTTATTTTTAAAAATGTTCCAACTATTTCAACTTTCTTCTCGTACAATTTTAATTACAACAATTATTTAATTCAATTAAAATAACTTTATTCCCATCATATTTGGACCTAATAATTAATCATAATTTTAAATTTTCAATTTTTTTTTCTTGATGAGTGTTCTATTTTTACTGTTTTTTTTAAAGTTTATATTTGTATAACCAGTCATGATGTGCTATATATATCACTATATTGACACTTACTATGGTACCTATTATGGCATTGGATGCTCATATCACCTCCTACTTCAGTACGGGACAAAAAAATAAAAAATAAAAAAATGAAAAATTCACTTAAACTCTATTAGGAAAGCAGGAAGTGAACAAATGTAAGAGTTACTGATTGTAAAAGTACCAGATGGAGGGGTAGGATTTAATAAGCTTTGCTTCTTCCTACTCCTTTTGGACATGTGGAACTGGGAACTGATTATGGGATGCATGTTCAAATGAAATACAACCATTACCATTACGTATTAACTAGCGGTTTACCAACTACTACAAAAACAGGCATGGAGTTCTTTCCATGCTGACAATGTACATTTGATGGTGAGGTTGGAAGCCTTGAAGACAATCTGTGTAGAGTTTGTCAACCCACAGAGAAGCCATGCTACGTGGAACCCAGTTGAGCGAGGGAGGGGGGTAAACGAGGAAAAATGCTACAAACTACTCGGAAATAATAAACTCAAGGACTCGCCGGTATTTAGTATCTAACTCCAACTGCAAATACGTCAAATTTGATAAACGGTAGTAATAAGCTTAAGAGGACGATGATGACCGTAACGGCTACCTGCAGTGCACGGACAAATACAATGAATGCGCCCCCACCAAGTCCTCCATCTTTCACGTTGCCAGGGCTTCTCCTTTGGTCAAACGGGGGGGGAAAATGAAAGGAAAAATCCTCCCTGCAGTTTGGGATAAAAGGCCCGACTCAAGCTATCACCAGGAGAGTTTTTAGCTCACTCGGCTACCTGCAGTTTTACGTATATTAGCCTTTTTTACGCCGCAGTCAAATTAATACCCGACGATGTTCAGGACGTTTGTTCGGTGCTTCGTGACATTTCCAGCCCTTTCATGGAATTTTGTTTTGCTTTTCACAAAGAAAAACAAAAAAAAAACACCTGCAGGAGTGTTTTACCATTTTTGCAAAGTGCACCAAAGAAGCTGGATAGCTTAGCAACTTAGCAAACATCAAGTAAGTCGTAGAAAAAACCCAACGTTTCATTGCTGGAAAACACTTTAAAGTAATAACAGGATAGAAAGACGTTTTATCGGAATAATAATTAAGACCCCCTACCTGGCAGCCCCTGGATCCAAGACCCCCGCTGATGGTGCATTGTTAAACCATGGCATCCCATTGACAACATCCCATAGATTGTCAGTTTTTCCCTTGGTGGTCTTGGATTTCGCTTGTCCTTTCTCGGAATTGTGCAACCGGAATAGGTGCGTTCCTGCCCTGTTCACGCTGCAACGCTAGTTCCTCGATCTGATTGGACGACGGCAGAGCAATACTTCATCCTTGTCGTCATGACAACTTGCCAATACCCCAACAGGGGTGTGTTTGTGGCAGGCTGGACCGGATTCCGAATCGTTGTGCATCACGGTTGCCGCATCGCTTAGAACCCCGCCCCCCCCCCTTCGCGTCCTAGCATGCTACGGTAATCTTTTTAGTCGGGTATGTATGGACGACAATCCGAGTCTTGGAGCAGCTGTCCCATCACGGTTTAATAGCCCAGCGTCTTGCTCCGCAGGACGCCAAATCGGCTTAAAACTATTCAGAGTCCTGACAGACGTCCAAAGACGACGTGACAAACTAAAACAAAACTCATCCAAATTAATAAAAACAATGACAGATTTTTGAAGACCATGTCTGACCGAGGAAGATCCGGTATTTCGCTAATCCAAACGGACTTTGTCATCTTCCAGAATCATCCCACAACCGAGTCCTTCTCAGGAATATCTGGGAAGTCTAAACTGGAAAGTCTATCCAACCACTTTGTCTAAACTGGAACAGAGAACGGATTAGCAAGAAATAAAAGTGACAGACATGCAAACTGCATTAGCATATTTTCAGCAATGCTAACCAAAGTGCTGTACTGCTAGCGTGTTAGCCAAACGCCCGGTTCCCAGGGTTCTTTCCAATGACCTCCTGCCGAGCAGGAGATGATGACCTTGGCCGGTTGAGACGGAGAACCCCAGCATCCAGACTGCTTTCATGACTAATCCCCAAAACAATGTGCGCCGCAAGGCTCCCTACCTGGCCCTCTGGGCTTGGTGGCGGCCATTGAAAGCAGGTGATGAATGGAGCGGAGCTGCTGGAAGCCGGACTCCCTGGGTAGCGGATGAGCTCTGCTGGGCCTCTAGAGTCCAGTCTAGTTTTCATCTTGTTTATGAGCCGTTCTGGGGGTTTTGTTCCGGTTGGGGTCATTTGCACTTGTGATTTACGAAACGTTCGATTGCCGCACACCAAGAATGTAAACAAAGCGGATATTGTATGTACTGCAGATACCCTTACCCCAAAGTTTGGGTCCATTTGTGAGGTTTTTTAGGTTTTGATGCTGCTTCTGTTTATTTCACGAATGTAAACAATTGTGCCAAATGCTACTTTTGGCTAGCAACAAGGAATCCTGCGATGCTTCTTTCTAAATGTCAGTGACGGTTGTGGTACAAGAAGAAACAGCTGGATGCCAAACTCTTTAGGGGCCTGGAGATGATTTCAATGCCTCTTGTCAGGGCAGCTTGACGTGATTATTGCCCCCTGCTAGCGCTGGGATAGTGACGTTGTCTGCCGCTGCCAAGGACGCTCCGGCAGCACAGCAGGACGTCCCTTTCACTGTCCCAACCTCGGGAAGGCGCTTCTGGGAGCAACAGCGGGTGGGACACATTCACCATCTCCACCAAAGAAGGTCTCTGTGCTCATGGCTGCTTGTGTACGTGATGGGGGGGGGGGGGGTCGGTACAATATCTATACTATTTTTTATTCATGCTTGCAACTAAAATGACCTCTCCTGATGTGAGAAGATTTTTGGTGTTGCCAGATGATTCCCCTTGCCATGATGTCACCATCTAGAGTGGTGTGAAAAAGAGTGAAAAACATTTTTCAAACAAATTTACCGTATTTTTTGGACTATAAGTCACTCCGGAGTACAGTAAGTTGCACAAGGCCAAAAATGCATACTTAGGTAGAAAAAAAACATACATAAGTCGCACTGGAATATAAGACGCACAATGCCAAAAATGCATAATTAGGTAGAAAAAAACATACATAAGTCGCACTGGAGTATAAGTCGAACAAGGCCAAAAATGCATACTTAGGTAGAAAAAACATACGTAAGTCGCACTGGAGTATAAGTCGCATTTTTTGTGAGTAATTTATTTTCCAAACTACTTGACCAAAACATTAGGTCCTCTTGGAAGGCAAGTTCTAACAATAATCGTAATGTCAACTTTTTATCTCATAATTTTGACTTTTTATCTCATAATTTCGACTTTTAATCTCATAATTGTGACTTTTTATCTCATAATGTCGACTTTTTATATCATAATTTTGACTTTCTATCTTGTAATTTTGACTGAACCAAGTTGGTTTCAGTTTGAGGTTACCAACCGATGGCCGGACATCCTCTTTCAGGATTTAAGTCTTCCGGGTCCTGAAGCAGCAAAACAGCCCTAGACCATCACACCACCACCACTATATTTTACTGTACTTTTCTGTTACTTGACAAACTTTCCAAAAAGTCCAATTTCTGTCTCGTCAGACAGAAAAAAAGGGAACAGGAGAATAATGTTATGTTATGATATGTTATGATATGTTATGATATGTTATGTTATGTTATGTTATGTTATGTTATGTTATGTTATGTTATGTTATGTTATGTTATGTTATGTTATGTTATGTTATGTTATGTTATGTTATGTTATGTTAACAATAACTGCTGAGTGACTTCGTGAACTACGAAGTCAGTCGCTGATGGTGTCATGGACGGGGGACGGAGTATGTTTCCATGCATTTGCAAGCTAATGGGCTGCCAGCAAGGATTTTTTTGCCATACAAATACAATCAGTTGCACACATGCAGTGTATTAATATTCTGACCAGATGTACACTATATAGTATGCAATCAGATAAACGTACATAAACCAGGGAAGACATTTATTTCGTTTTTTCTACTGCTCCCAAATAAAAATATTTGTTCCTTGCTTAAACACTTGGTTCCGTATTTTATTTAGCTGATCATCAGGTTTAACACATTTTGAAAATGTTCTAGTGTCGTGTGAATGTGTTCAATTCCCTTCATCAATGAGCAGTTTAAGGCCTATTTGTTTTTGACTTCATTTTATCTCCGAGACAGACGCCAAACTGTTATTTGAGCTGCTTCAGGAGCGTCCCCTCCCCCGCCTTCTTTTTAGTGCAAAGACTTTGGCTCAAGGCTCATATGGACGGACTCGGTGCCGACTATTGATTGTACGATATGAGGATATTGATGTCTTTTTCAGTGGGAGTCGTTTTTTCCTTTTTCATTTACCATCTTCTTCTTCTTCTTCTCATCTTAATAGCGTTTGGAAAAATGACACGTCAACACCGACTAACAAGTGCTAGCATACAATAACTGCATTTAAATAAGTAGCTATACATCACAGTGCGATGATTGCATAAATAAACCAGCGGTTCATTATTATTGATGTGCAAAGTAACGTGTGCAAAACAAGCGCACCCATGCAATATGCAGCACAGTCCCATGCAAATCAGACCGCTTTGACCACCCAGGAACAAGATCGGGGTGAACCTTTTGGGATATTTGGGATGTGAGGGCAGATTTCTCCAAACTGTACCACGCAGACACACAACCCCCCCCCCCCTCCCCCCCACTCCTTACTTTTTACGCTATCTCCCCGGAGGCAAAGGGAGTAAAATAAGACTTCAAAGCATCTGCAAAATAATCCTGACACAAACTCATTTCCTGGTGTTAGACGAAGGGGGGGGGGGGCTTACCAGACCGGTCCAAATCTGGTGAGTCTCAATCTTCTGTTGGGTGCTAGCCTTGCAAACATCTTGACAGAGCCATTAGTGCATGTAGCGCATCCTAACGTCAACATTAAAGCAGCAGCTGAGAATGTTTCCACAGGTCTGTCTGGTGTTGATGCCGCGCTTCAATGAGCTGAGGGAATCCCATCTGAAATAACTTCAAGGAAAACCGCATTTGGAATTTTGCCCATCATCCGCAATCCTATTATTATTACACCAAAGAACTACGCTACCGCTGTAGTGACACCTCGCCACACCACGCCGGGTAGCTTGCTAGTTTCATCACACCTGCTAACACTGCGTCAGGCTGGTTTTGTTTGGACTTTGGAAAAGTCAACAAAGGTGTTAGCGTTCCTTTCTGGGATGAGATGGAAGGTTTTATTTGGAAGCAGTCAACCGTGCCTGGAAGTATGGAAGCCCGTTTCCGCCACTGGAAAAAAAATTATCCCAATGGTAAATCGAAATAGCAAGATAGAAAGTCGAAATTCCGAGATAAAAATCAAAATTACGAGATAAAAATCAAAATTACGAGATATAAAGTCGAAATTACAAGATAGAAAGTTGAAATTACGAGATAAAAAGTCAAAATTTTGAGATAAGAAAGTCAAAATTATGAGATAAAAAGTCGAAATTACGAGATAGAAAGTTGAAATTACGAAATAAAAAGTCAAAATTTTGAGATAAGAAAGTCGAAATTACGAAATAGAAAGTTGAAATAATGAGACACAAAGTCTTAATAATGAAATAAAAAGTCAAAATTTTGAGATAAAAAGTCAAAATTTTGAGATAAGTCGAAATAGCAAGAAAAAAAGTCAAAATTTTGAGATAAGAAAGTCGAAATAACAAGATAAAAAGTCATAACAACGAGATAAAAAAAGTCTAAATTACGAGGAATTTACGAGGATTATTACTTTCTTATCTCAAAAGTTTGACTTTTTATCTCGTTGTTTCGAATTTCTATGTCATAATTTTGACTTATGTCATTATTTCGACATTTTATCTCATTATTTTGACTTTTTATCAAATTATTATGACTTTCTATCTCATAATTTCAACTTTATCTCAAAATTTCAACTTTTCATCTCATTATTTTGACTTTTTATCGAATTATTATGACTTTCTATCTCATAATTTTGACTTTCTTATCTAAAAAATTAGACTTTTTATCTTTTAATTTAGACTTTTTATCTTGTTATTTTGACTTTCTATCTCATAATTTCAATTTATCTCATTATTTCGACTGACCATTGGGATAATATTTTTTTTCCATATGGAAGCATTCCCATCTGATGATGTGTATATTTAAACAGGTCTGGTGGATTGTGATGAAATATAAATAATAATAAATGAATAATAACCTTTATTTGATGGATGGTAATTTGTGCTTCACATGGAATTTTAATAAGGAATCCTTCCTCCGGAAGAAACCATTTACCACCAAACAATAGAAGTGTTTTTGCAAATGTTACAGGGTCATCCGCACGATCTATTTCAATCATAAAATAATGAAATATGCTAAGATTATTCATCATGATTAGGTTATGGTAATAATGGATCATTCCAGGATGCAATATGGCTCAAATGGGAATCAACCACAGATGCACCAGATTATAATTAATACATGCGCCTAGTCTATCTTTACAGTGAATACGCTTGTATTGCTTTTTACTATACTACAGTATTGGCATGTGGAAATAAAATTAGTGACCAAAATGATGCTACCAAAATGTTTCTTAGGAAATAAAATAAAGAATAAGAAATAATAAAGAAAAGTCGAAGAGATGGGGACTCCTATAGAGCGGCTACACCAAATAACCCACACAGAAAGCTTTCTAGATCTTTCAGAATCTGCACTTATCGCAGAAATGGCAGAACGTTCCAGACGTCCCGGCATCGTCGTTGCTGACAAGAAACACAGACAGAGATGGAAACCAGGGCAACGGCGCGTGCTTATTGGTCCACGTCTTGCACAATCTTGAAATGTATAAAAAGCCAGGCAGGGAAAGATTGGGTGCTTTTTTGCAGCTGCGCTGTACTAAGACCCTACTTACTGTAGGCATACAGGGAATGCAACTAAGCCCGGATGTCTGTATTAGATATTGTTTGTATCAGGAATAAATACTCTGGTTTTCTCAACTTTAACTTTAATTAACTCGTAATTCTGACTTTCTATCTGGTAATTTTTACTTTTTATCTCGTAATTCCGACTTTCTGTCTTGTAACTTTGACTTTTTGAAAATTATTATAAAATTATTATAAAATTATTATAAAATTATTATAAAATTATTATAAAATTATTATAAAATTATTATAAAACTGTAATACAATTATAAAAAATTATAAAACAAAATTATAAACAATTATAATATTTTATTTTATTTTATTTATTAATTCAATTAATTAATTAAACAATTTTTTTTTTAACTGTCAAACAGCTCCGGGAAAGTATGACTTATTTTCCTTCATGTTTACCTGTGTGAGACAGACCTGATTAGCAATCCTGTCTGCTCGTCCTCGTACTCATCCAATCACCAATCAGAACTCAGTCAGGATGCATTCATGGTCTAACACAAAGTTGGAATTTTTTGACTCATTACAAAAAAACTTGCATTTTCCCCATTCGGGTGTCAAAAAATATTCAAACATTGCAAAGGGAGCCGCAACAAAGACGCTGAAGAGCCACATGCGGCTCTGGAGCCGCGGGTTGCTGACCCCTGCACTAGTCCGTACAGATTGGTGTCCTATCGCATTGGTTTGTAGCAAGCACATGACGTCTCGGGATTAGCATGAGGCGCTGCTTCACTACTCCAGGAAAATAGTTCTTCGTGTTAGCGGCGACAATAACAAATGTCTGTCATAATGTTTATTAAAATATTTATTCCAGTCATTTTATGGCTCGGCAGCATTGGAGTACTGGACTAGCCCTTGTGGTCATGCTAGGAAGTGTAGTGAAAAAGTAGTACATCCTCACTCCTTTTCTTACTTATTGCTTTTGTGTGTTTGTTGTGGAAACACAAGACGAGTGTTGTTAAATATATACCAGCAGACGTACACACACACACACACACACACATACATACATATACAACCCCCCGCCCCCCCGCCCCCTTACCTCCACCTGCAGAAGGTGTGGAGAAGAGATAAGGCTGCCTGAAATGTGCAACGTAGTATTGATTTCCATGCCAAGCAATCTCACCCAATCAAAAAAGGTCACACTGTGTAGAAATCAAACAGAAGCTTCTTTGTTCCGGAATTGCATACCGGGTCGCCTTCAGGCAGGCAGACTTAGTTTGAAGCAGAACGGTTTCATCTGTCAAACCGCAGATGCACACGGAATTGGAAAACAATGTGGATACATGACCAATGTAATGGTGTGACAAACACAATATTCCACTCGACTTTTGGGCAAGGATTTGGACAAAGTACGCTAATTACATCCTGGAGTTAGTTGGAGCTAATCTTATTTAGTCTTACAAACTCTGGCCTTTCTGTGTCCATCTGTTAGTAAAACATAACAATCATGGCGACGTTTCAGATCTCTGATGATTTGGTTGACCTTCTGATGGCAGAAATCCCACAACTGTACCACAGTGACAGATACATAATAATAATAATAATAATAATAATAATAATAATAATAATAATAATAATAATAATAATAATAATAATAATAATAATAATAATAATAATAATAATAATAATAATAATAATAATAATAATAATAATATAGCTTAGCATCAATGGGATGCTCCTCTGGGAGGGGCTGCATGGTGGACGTGTGGTTAGCCCACAGACCTCACAGCTAGGAGACCGGAGTTCAATTCCACTTGCGGCCATCTCTGTGTGGAGTGAATTTGCCTCCAGGCAACAAAAGAGAGAGACCGACAAAGTGTGTGACGAAGGAATGATAAGGCTTTTATTATATTTTCATAGGTCGAGTGGTTAGTCCCCCCATTTTGTGTGGAAGTGGTTTTTGGCTGCTTAAAATTTCAAAGAAATGGTTTGCTTACTTGCTCACTGCTGTTAGCTCGCTAGCTAGCAGCATCAGAGTTGTGCCGTAAGTAAACCAAGAGTAACGGGAGTGTGGTAATAACGTATTAAAAAACCCATTCAGACACATAAAGATGTATTCTATGCTTTAAATGTGAACATTTATTAACATTGAATTGTATATCTCAGAAATTAATTATCACAGACGGGGCTGGAACCAATTAACCGCAGGACAACGGCATGGCGGCAGTACTCACCAATGCAATTCTTCGGCATTACGGGCTCGGTTAGTCTCCTGTGATGTGTGCTTTTCATGGATTTAAGCAATTATATCACTCACGGACAAGGCTGAAATAATGTGTTATTTATTGAATGCTTGTATACAACTCGTACTACCGTTCCATTGAAATGGAAATTTCCCCGGGGCTTTCCATAATTAATTCATCTGGGAATTTCCGTGTTGAAAACCTCACTATTTCAATTCAGACCTGAAGAATAAACTATGCGTACCGTGTAACATAATTGTTGAATATATTCTTAATAATTACATTCGCACATCCTCATTCATGTTAAAGACTTTGTATGATACTCATCAGATTTCCTCAAATGGAAGAATCCAAGTCCGTATTTGAAATTCTTATGTACGTAAATAAGTGTTTTTTTATTTATGATTAGATTAAAACATGACAATCCCGATCAGATGTTCCGGTTTGACACCTGATCTGCTGCTCTATTTCAGTTACAATAAACGTGGTTGGGTGGTGGACCATCAGCAGAAAGACATCCATGGCCACCTCGTTAAATAATAAATCGCCGAGCAGTTCAAGGCACACAATTCCATGAAAGCACCGTCTGTCGGCCGAATTCGCTGATTCGTTAAAGTATCGTATCGCTAGCAGTGCATGGAGATGTGTATCGAATCGTCCTCAATTCTGAGATTCCCACCCCTAGTATTCACCATAACAGATTGTATACTTTTGTCCTGACATGGTCAATATATGAGCAAAAAAAAAAAAAAAGCCATACACAGGTTTTATATGCTTCAAAAATATTATATTTATTAAATTTGAATCCTATTTTGTGGGAATTCACTTATTGCAAACGCAAATGACAGCGAGACACACACCAGACTTGATGGCCAGTACAACAGCCTTTTATTGCAGGCAAAATAATCCCTGATAAAAAAAAATCCTGACTACTGTTGTGGCTGTAAACAACACCGACATAAAACTTAAGATAAACTCATAAGTCTTATTTGTGTTGTAAATGACTTCTTTACGTTGTTTTATGTCGACTATATTTGGTGATAGGAGTATAAAGGTGATTATAAGTGTTATTTCATGTCTTGAGAGTGCCAATAATGTTAAAAAAAAGGATTTCAAAGATCGTAAACAGGTTTTTTTATGCTCAAACTACAAAAATATTCCATTTATGAAGAAGGAATCCCACTTTGCAGAAATTTCTGGAATTAGTTAACCACTGTAAACGAGGGATTACCGTATCACCATTTAGCAGTAGAAGCCATGTAAATATGTATTGGAAAAAGGGAGTAATTTTTTGCTAAAAAGAAAAAAAAAGAGATTTTTTTTTATATATATATATGAGCAGGACCGAGAAAGACGCATTTATATCTGTTATCAAACATTTTCCTAATACCAGCTGCAGAAAATCCACTAAGGCTGTGACGGTCTATCCGACGCCAATTCGGAAAACAGAAAGAAATCGTCGACAATGACTTCGTCCAGATATCTAAACCCAACACCATTTCAAGGTCACGTACAGAAGGAAATGTCAGTCTTTGTTGTAGTTTTTATATCATCTGTAAATGATGATAACATTACCAAACACAATCAAAACCCAAGTGTAAAATGACAATATTGATCTTGGGTTCTTATCAGAAAGCACCAGACCCCGCAGTGTCCTCCATGCATAATTTCATTGGCAAGAGTTCAACCATTTCCCAAATGAATTATCGGCTTTCCATCCGTGTGGATAAGGAAGGTTGAGTCAATAATACTAAAGTTTGATTCTTCTTATTGTCACCATCACTGAAAACGTCGAGTGCCTATGAGTCTTGACTGAAGGTTCAAAAGTGTTGACGTATAAATCGGTAATCTTTCCTCCAATCAGACAAAAGTGGATCATTGAAGTTTTGGTCGACGCTCCGTTTCAAATTGGGCAATGTGGTTTTTGTGGATCAGAATTCCAAGGCTTGCTTGTAAAAAGATCCAAAAATAAGTCCTGCATCTACAAAGTCTCCATGGAGGATCTTGGGATGACTTTGATGGTTATTTTAGCTGTGAACAAATTACCCACCGGACAGAAGGAAAAGTGGGCATGAATGAGCATCTGACAAAACCCAATCCCGACATCGCCAAAGGAGCACGGCACTTCAGGGAAGCAGGGGGGAAATCCAAGGCTGCAAAATCTCCATCAAATTATACCGAAAACTGGCTGTCCGAAAGACTGTCACTGATTGTGTTCACAATTTTCATGGACAAAATTCCTAGGTGTTGATGGAGTCCGGTTCAGGGGCCTTGGAATCTCATCTCTGCTATTTGCAGATGATGTGGTTCTTATGGTCTCTTCGGGCTGCGGCCTTCAGCGTTTACTGGGACGGTTTGCATCTGAGTGTGAAGCGTCTGGGATGAGACTCAGTCCCTCCAAATCAGAGGCCATGGTTCTCAGTCGGAAAAGGGTGGCGTGCTCCCTCCGAGTTGGGAATGAGGTCCTGCCCCAGGTGGAGGAGGTCTTGTTCACGATGTTCACGGTCGATCTATGTTCCCACCCTCACCTATGGTCATGAGCTTTGGGTCATAACGGAAAGAATGAGATCCTGGATGCAGGCGGCTGAAATGAGTTTCCTCCGTAGGGTAGCTGGACTCACCCGAAGAGATCTGGGAAGGGCTCAGAGTAGAGTCGCTTCTCCTTTATATCGAGAGGAGTCAGTTAAGGTGGCTCGGGCATCGAGTCCGGATGCCTCCCGGACGCCTCCCTGGAGTGTTCCGGGCATGCCCAGCCGGGAAAAGGCCCCGGGGCAGACCTGGGATTATTATTATTATTATTTCTCACAGGGAACACCTTGGTGTCCTCCTGGTGGAGCTGGAGGAGGTGGCCGGGGACTGAGACTGCTGCCCCCGCGACCCGGACACGGATAAGCGGAGGAAAATGGATGGATGGATGGATGGATGGAAGAAGACATGCTCTCCTCTTGTTTTCCCCTTTACTCCCCCCCCCTCTTTCACTCAGACATCCTGTCCTGAAAAGAACATTTATTTGGTTAGCATTCGTTTTTGGTTAGAGTCGTACCTTCTGGATTAAGTTAATGATGCTAACCAAGGTTCCACTGTACTTGGGATATTTTGCCCCTCTCATTGAGCTAAGTATATCCACGCATCGCATGTTGAATCAGCGCTACACAACAAAGGACTGCAACTGTAATAATTATAAAAAGTAAAACCAGTAAATCATCTTGGTAAAATCTATTCCAGTCCCCCAGATTGTGCTGGTGTGGGTGAGGGTTCAGCCAAAGAAGAAAGTGCTGAAACTTTGCCGTGTAGCTGCTGCCCTCATACTGCGTTCAGACGAGTCACAGGCAGACCTACACAGATGGAACTGAAGTGAGTCAAGTCTGAGTTCAAACACACCCATGTGGGTGTCTGGTCTTTGGCGTCCAAGAATCTGCAAATATGCTTTGAACAAAGTTTCTTGCCAAAGCGCGGTGATAAAGGAGAAACTGTGAGAAGAGCCGCCAAGTAGCACACACTGACACCATGTTAATGTCGTTATGGAACCGTTTTCCTCAACGCTAGTCGTTTTTAACGAAGACAAAGTCGCTAGGTATTGGTGAAATCTCCGGATCAGTTCAGAACAACGGAATGAAAATCTTGGAAATTGGTTTATACTTCAAGATTGCAGATGCGTTCATTTCACTGTCAATCAAAAAGGGATTCTGGGCCAGAGACGCTGAGCTTCCCATGGGCGAGATAAAGCCCAGGATTTATCCAAGTCCGGTTTCCCCCACGAAGTCAGCAGACGGACTACCCGGAGAATATGCGATGTCAATTAGCAATTGTTTTGTTTTATTTTTATCACATTTCAAACAACTAGTAGGTTTTAGTGGTGAGCAAAACCGTTCATTTCCAGTGAACCGGATCATTACAGTTCATTCAGTAAAAAGATCTGTTCATTTCGGTCATTTCGGTCAATTGGTCGTTAGTCTGTGATCTCCTACTGTGTATCAACTCGGTCAGCCATATCGAGTCAGTCCATTCAGGTGTGTTCCATTATGTGCATTAATTAGCTGCCAAAAAAAATATACAACAATGTAACAATATGAAATAAATAAAACCATTACTTTACATGCAATTGGATGTAAAATAAAGTAGTGCAAAAATAAGGAAACACAAAAACTGCTACTGACTAGTGGGCAAAACCGTGAAGTGGATCATTCCGGTTCATTCAGTAAAAAGATCCGTTCACTTCGTTCATTTCGTTCATTTCGTTCATTTCGTTCATTTCGTTCATTTCGTTCATTTCGTTCATTTCGGTCAATTAGTCGTTAGCCTGGTCAACCGTGTCGAGTCAGTCCATTCACTCATGTTCACATTCGTTCCGACTCAACTGTCGGTCATGAATGAACGGATTGTGTACCAAGTGTCGGTCAATCTCTCGGTCTCGGTCTTTCAGTCAGCTAACCCCACCCACCCAAAGAGCGAGGCGCGACGATAGGCAATCACACAAATAGTCCTGCCCAGCAAAAAGAACAGTGAACTGACTCTTCAGCCAATCAAAAAAAAAGCATTTGCAACTGAACGGACTGAACGGGTATTTTAGGGGTGGTGACCTCGTTCATTGCATTCACAAAAAGAAGTAGTTCTTTTGACCCGTTCGTTCATGACCGACACACCACTAGTAGGCATTTCAGTATAGGTGTTTAACCGTGCTTAACAATGTATCGTTGTCATTCCAGAAAAATACTCGATTTAATTATTCTCACCACAAATACTCCCACATACACACAACACACATACATTGGCGTCAACATGGACTCGCACATTCAAAAGCAATTAGAGAGCTCTTAAGATAATTGACTTGTTTTCTTTTCATAGCACACACCCATAGACAAAGCGGAGAAAGGACTTTCTCTCTGGTTTTCCCATCTCTATCACAGCGTGTCCTGCCCTTGACAAAGACAAGGACAGGCTCAGACAGCCTGGGAGCGGCTAACTTCTAAAAGGTCCAAGCAGCAGACTTCAAAGGCCAGCCTTTCGCGGCACAGCTTAAACACACCCACACGTACGCAAACAACGGCTTACATATTTGGGCTGGCTTCCTGTGAAGTTCATTACTAGTGACAGCTACTCCTAATCTCTTGGACAAACATGCGTGAGCATCGACTACAAAGACCATACTGGCTCATTACCCGGCGAATCAAAAATCTAAATAAAAGAATAAAAGGTTTATGTGTTTTTCAGTAAAGTTTGAAACAGTTGATAGGGGAAGCAATCCAAGATTTACTGGCTTTCAAAGGGATTTTGATGCAACAAAATAGCAGTATAATATATAATCAGTAAATGTATTAGTGGACATCTCCTCCCACTTCCTGGGAATGTGGGGGGAAAGCGGAACATGCAACGTCCAATAGGGATATGATGAAAAAGTACAAAAACAAATGCTAACATAAAATAAATATTCATATCTGTGTTATAAATGTATTTTCTGTATGGGTCTAATAGCCAAGTTGCGCCAGTGATGCTACAAGTCCACGAGGCTGGCGCCAGTTGGAGCCAGTTCGTGCCAAAGATTATGTGGTTGCCGCGTAGTGACTCGCTGTGGTGCCGAATTAACGGCAACCATGGCAACATGGTGAGCGAATATTATTTTGGCACAACAGCGAGCCAATCACATAATCTTTGGCGCCAACTGGCACCAACTGGCACCGGCCAAGTGGACTCTTAGCATCATGATTGGATGGATGGATGGATGGATGGATGGATGGATGGATGGATGGATGGATAGATGGATGGATGGATGGATGGATGGATGGATGGATGGATGGATGGATGGATGGGTGGATGGGTGGATAGATGGATGGATGGATGGATGGATGGATGGATGGATGGATGGATGGATGGATGGATGGATGGGTGGATGGATGGATGGGTGGGTGGATGGATGGGTGGGTGGATGGATTGATGGATGGGTGGATAGATGGATGGATGGATGGATGGATGGATGGGTGGGTGGGTGGATGGATGGATGGATGGATAGGTGGATGGATGGATGGATGGATGGGTGGATAGATGGATGGATGGGTGGATAGATGGATGGATGGATGGATGGATGGATGGATGAGTGAATAGATGGGTGGATTGATGGATGGATGGATGGATGAGTGAATAGATGGGTGGATTGATGGATGGATGGATGGATGGTCCAAACAGAGCTTTTCCCATGTCAGGATACGCTGCATGTTTTTCAGTTCAACATGCAGTTTCCAAAAACAAGTTAATGGTACTTTTAACCTTTTCTGCTAAGTCGTGATGACGTACTTCCGGCTACGTGAATGTATGCCACAGGTATACCGTTACTAGGAGAGTGCAACCATGCTGCCCCCCTGTACAGAAGTATCGGGCGTTTTCTAAACGGTTTAGCTTACCGTAGCAAATACACACACCATGCCGCCCTCATGGGGTCATTGTGTGGCGTGTTGAAGAAAGTAAAGACAGAGATGTCATATAAGCAGAGGAGAGTGGAAATGAAAAGGGCAGATTAACGTGAGAATGGCGCTGGGCACGATCATGGGGGACGGACAAATGACAAATACAAGAATGGTGATGATCCTTCAGGCAAGGATGAAAGGGTTGGAGAAGTCATGGAGGTATAATGTTAGACTGTAAGCAATGTGATAATGACAGCGTGACTAAGAGAGCGGAGGTCGATGTGACATCAATAGAAGAGGGGAGGCATGGGAAATTTCACCTCAAAAGTCAAAATGAATTCCAAGTTGCCGGTGGCGCTTCTGTCTCCTCTTGCCTTTGCTGCTGTGGTTAAAAGATGACATTGACGTCCACATCTGTCAGGAACACAACTCTGGTGGTTTATAAGGACAGAGAAGGAGACGTCATTGCCTTACTATAGACTCGGACTACACAGGACGGGATGATAACATCACCCCTGGTGAATGTGGACTGACCTACCTACCGACCGACCGACCGACTGACCGACCTACCGACCAACCGACCAACCGGCCTACCGACCGACCTACCTACCTACCGACCGACCTACTGACCTACCTACCTACCGACCGACCTACCTACCGACCTACCAACCTACCTACCAACCGACCGACCGACCGACCTACCTACCGAACGACCGAACGACCGAACGACCAACCGACCGACCTACCGACCTACCAACTTACCTACCTACCAACCTACCTACCTACCTACCTACCTACCTACTGACCTACCGACCTACCAACCTACCTACCTACCTACCGACCGACCTACCAACCTACCGACCGACCTCCCTACCTACCTACCTACCTACCTACCTACCAACTTTTTTGTTGAGGGAGGCTGGACTGACACATCACTGGGGTTGTCGTTTTGCTGACTTGCCCACAACGTCTCCATCCCAGATTATCTGAGAGACCAGTAAGGAACCGGCTACTCTTCTCTGCCGTCTTCGACAGTTCCTTAATGGCCTGGAGTAGAGATTGTCTCCTGGTCCCTAATTCTCCCCAGGAACTGTACACGTCACTAAGTATGCCTCAGGCCTCAGGTTGGTTATTGTTGTTATCTGGTGGAACTAAGAGCCGTTGCCCCACATCCACCAGCATCTGCCATCTGCCAGAACCTTTGATGGCCTCGTTCCTCCCTTGGAACACTGAGGGCTTTTCTGGGCGGCAAGGCATTGATGGTGGTCCTGTGGCTCATTTTAGCACTTGGTTATGTCTCCAGGTGTACCGTCCATGAAAGACTGAAAGACCGAGACCTAAAGATTGACCGACCATCAAATCAAAGGTCAAATCACAAATTGATTCAATGATCTTGAAAATTTGCCAGCTTTGAATAAACGGCGTGTAAAAGTGGAAACCTTTTGAAGTAAATGCTAATTTATTCAGAGATTAACCAATCGGTTTTCTTCATGCCAGAAGATTCTCGTACTGATTCATCACTGCTTATTAAAAAATAAATAACTGAGCAGCATTTGCCCATCGAAGGAAGTGCAGTGCATCAGCACAATCAGGGTGTGTGTGTGTGTGGGGGGGGCAGTGGCGAATTTATTCAAAACAAATCAAAGGCCTTAACGGCATTAAAGGCAACGTTATGCTGCTCTATCAAAAGCCAGACTGTCATCATCCAAATGCGGCCATACATTGTCTTTCGTCTCATTTGCGTCTACAGGCATTTAGGTCAGTGTCAGTGAATCAGACGTAACATACATGAAGGGAACAAATAAAGAGCTGTGGCCACGCTAACACTCGCCATCTGCCAGTTCTGGCACACAAAAGACGTTGCAAGCGACACTGATGATGAGCCACTGAAACAGTCCGAGTCCATATAAGCATCACAAATGCTACACTTTGCCAGAGTGTAGAAATCCTAAGTGGGTTTCGAATAGAGGATAAGGGAATCTTAAAGAACCAAATTATAGAATTAGAACCAGAACCAGATTGTTTATTCCTGACAACAATACGGGCTTATCTGCAGTCCCTGTATACCTACAAGTAAGTGGGTCTTATTACAGCAAAGCTGCAAAAAAGCTCCCTTCCTTTCCCTGCCCGGTCTTTTATACACTGGACCAATCAGCTTTCGTCACTACCCTTGCTTGAACCGATTCTTTCATTGTGTTTCTGTGTTTGTTTTAGCTTATATCTTTAGCTAGCACAATTGAGCAAATACCTTCATTTGGTGATGGAAAAAACCCCAGAAATGCTTGAATAATGACTTTTATCGTCACCTCAGTCGGTCATGGTTTAACATCTATATTTCGGCAAATTCACTTCCTGGTTTTTTGCCCACGGTGCCGCCTTTTGTTTGCACCGTCGCCCTGAGTTCTTGTTTTTGGACACATTTTTGTGTTTTTATTACATTATTTTCAACTACTTGAACTGTCCCCCGTGTCTGCATCTGTCAGCCCAGCCTGACAAGAGGTTCTCGAAGGAGACACCAGGAAGACACCATGGTCTGATTATGGAGCTGCAAGGGAACTATACTCCAAGGCCAGGTTCCAACGCCAGCTCTTCTCAAAGGACCTGGTTTGAAATTAATAACGTGTTTATCCCCCTTTTTAAAATTATGTTATGTTTATTTTAACTTCAAGTCAAACAATCTTAGCTAATTTGTCTCATTCGGAGAAGCAAAACGTTAATACCTCACTGGGATACTCTGAGCTCCACCTGGGTTTAGTCTTCTCACAATAGCATGCATGCTTTTAGGAATGTTGGGATGGGATTTTCCCACTGGTACAATATCATGTACTGGTACGTCTGCATGTTATTCTTGTCAACTCAAGGGGAAAGTCGCACTGGGCTGTCTGTACCGACTGTGTCTTCATGCCACTGTTACTCCAAGTACCTTAGCATTTCCTCTGAAACTTGGCCATATCCCATGGAAAGCCCTGTGGGGAATGGCAAAGCCTCGCATCTGCAGCCGATTAGGCCGTGAGATTAAGGCTTGCCATGAGAAACCGGGCCGCGGTGGAGGTGTGGGTACTGAGAGCGATGGAATGAATAAAAGACAAGTTCAAACTAAAGAAGCGTTGCCGGGGCTTATCCACCATCAAGCCAACACTTCCCTGATAAAGATGCAAGGAACCGCGTCAAGTAGGCGTTGGTTTTAAGGCCCACCTGCCATCCCAAGGCCATCCAAAATCCTGATTGCCCTTTTTTATCTCATTACCCAACAATGTCACAGTGTTAACTCAACAACCGCATGTTGTTGTCAGCTTTCTTCACATACGGCCACTTCATTCACACTGCAAGCCGGACTCCAACACAGAACAAGCTAGCTGATATCTGTAAGCTAGTGTTGGGAAATTCATTCATATTATAATAATGACACTAATTATGGCTAATGAGTGCGAGTCAATGCCTCCTCAGGACGGCAGTGAAATGTTAGTGGAGCTTTTTCCAAGCCATACATACATGACATACATACATCCATCCATACATACATACATCCATACATCCATACATCCATACATACATACATACATACATACATACATACATACATACATACATACATACATACATACATACATACATACATACATACATACATACATACATACATACATACATACATACATACATACAAAGTTTAGTAGTAGTAGTTTAGTAGTATAAGTTTAGTAATATACACTTACTCAGTATTTATGACACTGTAAACAAACAGAAAATAATATGTATATATTTTAATATCACTGTGGGCAACAAGTACGGTTTTAGCAGGCAATTGTATATTTGAGCAACACTGACATCTTGTGGCCATGACAAAACATCATAACGGTGTCTCTGGTTGACGTTGCCAGATAGTAAATTACAAATGGTCGTACCACAAGCTTAAAAGGACCGTATTTTGAAATAAAAATGACAATTTCATACTGCTCAGGACCATCTATTACAGTTAAACATTAACACATATGGAGTAGAATGTAGTTTAGAATGAAATATTGGCTTTTAGATGAACTAAAAGCAGTATAGCATAAAAGCTGCCTCTGGCACAACAGCGGCCCCACCCGAGTCACGTGAGACATCAGGCCACGTGCAGGATGTTTGTGTTTGGTAATGCCGTGTATTCAACAGATCAAATTATGGTACTTTATGGATTTTTTGGATGTCTTTTATAATGTTATAATTACTAATTATCTTTTATTTAAATGCAACAATTATTGATCTCTCTCTGGCAATACTGACGGGGCTCAGTGTAGTGTTTCAACTTCTTCCACCAGGTGTCACCACAGTCACATGGATGATTTGTTTGGAGCAATGTCGCCATTTTTTTTTTTACCAAAGCCACTTTTAACACATTTGCTAGGCTATAACCTAAATCATCATCATAATCACTGACGTGTGACACTAACCACACACAGAAACAAATTAGCAATTAACATATTTATGACACATACAAGGGAGCTTAAAAAATAACAAATTGATTGATCACTGAGCAGTGTGCCAGGGCACGTTTACAATGCAATGTTTCCGGATTCTGCTCACCATCATGGCGTCTAAACCCTCAACATGGTGTACAACGGAAGTACACCCCGCCTCGTCAACCCCATTAATATCCAGTGACTTTTATTTCAACTTGTAGTCGTTTATTGACTGCAAACAGGAGATTTCAAAATAAAGCACACCGCTTCCTGTTCAAAATATAACAGTTATTAGGTCGTGGTAAATATTCAATATAAATATGTATTTATTGAAATTAATTAAAATAGTATTTTATGACACGACCAAGTGAATAACCAAAACTATAAACTATAAACTATAAATTTTCTGGGGAATACCACTTGGGTTATATAGTAATACAATACACGTTAATGTACGCCACACAAAAGCTGTAAAAGGCATATATAAGTTATAATCAATATATTAAACAGAATTAACGATTAAATCGGGGTGAATTCACTTCGTGTTTGTGTGTGTGGTGATGGCGGGATGTGGAGGGGGCGGGGGGGTAACGGCGTGCACGCGCCTCAACCTTCCGGCCGCCTGTCTCACCTGCTGTGGGATTTTCTAATCGCGGACAGACAGCGTCTATGTGCGGCTTTACACTTCCTTTGGAATACTGACTCCACTCACATTTGTTTCTTTTCTTCTTTCTTTTCTTCTTCCTGTGTCTGCTCTGATAACTCCATGTCTGATGTGGTGGTCCCGGTGGCTCTCCGGGGGGGGATTAGAGACACAAACAACCCCCCCGCCTATAGGTAAGGTCTTTAACTGTTATTATTACAAGGCTAGCTAAAGTGATTAAGAAATGTGCTCCGGTATGTTAAATACAGTATATGGTGTGTGTACTGTACACCACATGGATGATTATTGTACGTTTTGAGCACCAAGTCGGAGGAAATATGTTAGCAAGCTGTAAAAGTAGCAACAATAACAACAACATTAGCTAGCTACCACTTCATTAGCATACATTAACTACATCCCAACTCCACCAATATTTGCATAGAGTGCAGCTAGCAACTTTTAAATTGTTAACTAATACTACAACTTGGACATAAGCTTGCATTTTGTTTATATATTCTTTATATATTCTTATGTAGAGTCTGACTGTTGTGAAAAATTGAGTTATCAGCAGGGAGATGCTAATGGTCCGGATGGATCACTGCAATTAAAAAAAAGTAAACATTCTCTTTATTCAGCAACTTGATGAACAGTTGATGACTACACAAATAAATCAAAGTCAGGGACAGATCAATACTTTAATTCCAAGCGAGAGAGAGAGAGAGAGATGCTCACTAGTCATTTTACAGGACAAGGTCGCTGTGGATATTTTGCCGCATCATGCCACCCTGACCTGGACAAACCTTATTGTTGCCATTTTATGTGCTCATCAATGTATGCGCGTGATGCCGTGAGACCTGCAGGCCGTCCTTTATACATTGTGTAACTGTGTGTGTGTGCACTGTGTGTGTTTCATGGCCATATCTGGAATTAAAGTAGAGATGAAATACGAGATTGGCCGACTGCTTTACTAATTTATTGTGTTATTTTTAGCCACGGATACATTTTTGATGCAATTGCGTTTGTCAAGTTTAACAGCCGGCGATGGCTCAGGGTGGGTGTGCCACAATGAAACTGCTACAGCTGGTCTGCAAGGATACTCATGAAGAGTAATAGTTGGTTTTAATGGATCTTATTGATAGATAAAATTAGATCTTCTTTGGAACCGGGCAGGTTTTGGCCTTGGTTTGTGTCCATGCGTCCATACGTCCATGTTCAGTATTTATGGACAACCCACTAGCAGGTAGGGATGTTTGTTTTGATTGCCGTTTCTGGCCGTTTTCTTTGTAGGGCGGCTAGGCTCTCCCCAGGAGATAAGTTGAGAAGGTCAGAGTGGAAACGCTGGTCCTCCACATTGAGAGATGAGGTGGCTCAGGCATCTGGTCAGGAGGTGTTCAGGGTACGTTTGACTAATAGAGGCCTCTGAGAAGACCCAGGACACTTTGGAGAGACTATGTCTCTCCACTGACCTGGGAACACCTTGCGAGTCGCCAGGAGGAGCTGGACAAAGTGGGTGAGGGAAATATGGGCTTCCCTGCTTTAGCTACCTCCACGACCTGACCTCGGATAAGCATTGGAAGACGGACGGATGGATGGATTCACCAATTTCCTGGCTAATATAGTAAGCGAATGTGAGGGAAGAGATAGTAATCAGCCAAGTGCAAAGACGAAAACCTGAATGGAGTACCTGTGACCACAATCCCTTCAAATAAGTCCCGATAGAATGTTACTACTTTGGCTGTGGAAGTGTTAGGGAACACAATCCATCAGGTATTTTTTCACGTGTCCTGGGAGCATTTTGCATAACCCCAGCAACCTTCTGAAAATCTTTGGGATGTCATGTATTGTAGTCACCCTCCTTGCTCTCTCGTTCACAGACGCGGGTCTATGTGCTGACATGACTGTAGGTTCTTGGCATTATCTGAATGCATTATTGATGCGGGCAGCACTTTGACTACGACACATACACATTCATAAACCCTAACATAAAGTCAGACCATAAACTCAAACCCAGAAAAAAGTACATTCATAATAAAACATAACAGGGGGTGAGCTCGGTAATTTGGACTACGGTTTCAGTTACGTTTTTGTGCATAAAGACAACGGATTTTCTGGAAAAAAAACACAGAACACCGTTTGCCAGAAAGCGGACACTTTGTATACTGGGTCATAGGAGTTATATGGGCCTTAGTTCAAGTCTAGAGGGTTGTAATTGTAAACAAGTTTCTATGCCATAACCGCCATAAGGAATCCTATTTTGCAGAAATTCACTTAAACAGTCTGGAACTGTATCTCAATTGAAATATGTACCGGGTGGGAAATGGGACATTTGCGGGGATATGTTGCGGTTTGGAAGATAAGGCAAAAATGGAGGCAAAACTGTTTTCAAAACTGATCTGATAATGAGCTGGCTTTCATGGATGACTCGGGAAATGTTAAAAATATTCACATTTCAGAGACTTAAGTCTAGGAATGTTTCTGTTTACATTATTACATAAAAAATTATTAATCAAATACCAATTTGCTAGGACTACGTTAAAAAGCCATGAAAATCCATGTGGAATAAAACTATGGAATGGATTGAGTAAGGAACTCAAACAATGCACAACGATGAGCCAATTCAAGAAACGATACAAGCAGTTGATGTTTGCAAAATACAAGGATGAAGAGTCTTGAACCAGTCATGATGTGCTATATATATCACTATATTGACACTTACTATGGTACCCATTATGGCATTGGATGCTCATATCACCTTGTACTTCGGTACGAGACAAAAAATAATTAAATAAAATAATAACGTAAACTATATTAGGAAAGCAGGAAGTGAACAAATGTAACAGTTAGTGATTGTAAAAGTACCAGATGGAGGGGTAGGATTTAATAAGCTTTGCTTCTTCCTACTCCTTTTGAACATGTGGAACTGGGAACTGATTATGGGATGCACTCAATTGTAATCTGATGCATGTTCAAATGAAATAAAACCATTACCATTGCCATTACCATTTGTCGATTTATTGGATAATCGATGAATCAATCATTCACGGTTTGCAGCTCTAAGCTAGTCTGCTACTGCTAGTCTAGTAAGGAATTTTGAAATGTGTAATCTGTAGTAACCCTGTACTCAATAACGCAGTAGGAAAAGCAATGCTAGGGGCGCGTATTGAAATAACTGACAGTTGGGCTGATGGGACTTTTCCCAGGACATTTTCCAAGGCCCTCATAAAATATGGATGGTGTTTGGAGCCGGGGCAAGTGCAACAGCACAAGGCAAAAGCAGCCTTGCAGCACCGATGTGCTTTTTCCTCGTCTTCCTGCTTCGTGTCCTTTTTAACACCTTTGCTATTCCATGCTTCCCTCACATCTTGTGAACGTACCACCGTTGATTTGATACGTTTTCGATGCCCATGTGTACCTTCTCAAACTCTAATTGCTAACTATGTTTGTCTTCAGGTGAGGAAGACATGTCACCTTGTTCCTCAGCAGGGCAATAACGGATGGAGAGCTAGCAGAATGGGGTTTTTACTGGCGACCTCATGGAGCCCTGACCTAAAGTCCTGAGATCAGGTGTGTTGTTCAGGGAATGTGAAGCCATTTGTAGCGTCCACATAAAAACCAATGACCACACGCAACAATTTGGAGAGTCCCGAGTGGGGCGTAGCGGATCAGAGACACTGTCTGTGATACCATAGCTTAGTCTGTTGCCTTCAACTGACCTGGAAGGTTAAGGAGAAGCTCATTCTAATCTGGCTAAGTGCGTGTGACGCACAAAGTACCTGCCATCGCCTGCAGACGTACGTTGTAATCTAATTTGCCTGCACTGTGTGACTGCGCCTTTGCAAATGCATGATGCTAACATGAATTACCATACGAGATGATTGCGTCCAGGAGAACGAGACATTACGTTTAAGAGAAGTACAATGAAAACAAATCACCGGACCGACCAACTAACTTTAATTAGCCGAGTCACAAAACAACACAAATGGCAACAATATTATGTGTGTCTGCCTCTCCCAGTATTTTTCTATCAGTCATATGTAAGTGTTGAGCAACTCTGATTGTGCTATGCTTAGCTATACGTTTTCTCCTAAGCACTGTATTCTGGGAGAAACTCCTGGAGTAGAACCGCTGCTCCTCCGCATTGAGAGCAACCAGATGTGGTGGCTCAGAAATCTGGTCAGGATGCCTCCCGGATGCCCCCCTGGGGAGGTGTTCCGGGCACGTCCGATCGGTAGGAGGCTTTGGAGAAGACCAAGGATACGTTGGGGAGACTATGGCTGTGTTTGAATTCGGGGTCTGCATCCTACTAGGCCAGTAGCGTACCCTGTCTATGAAGGCCAGTAGGCTGCCCGGTCTATGAAGGCCAGTAGTCTACCCGGTCTACTAAGGTCAGTAGCCTACCTGGTCTACGAAGGCCAGTAGCCTACCCAGTCTACAAAGGCCAGTAGTCTACCTGGTCTACTAAAGACAGTAGCCTACCCGGTCTACGAAGACCAGTAGTCTACCCGGTTTATGAAGGCCAGTAGTCTACCCGGTCTACGAAGGCCAGTAGCCTACTCGGTCTACTAAGGACAGTAGTCTACCCGGTCTACGAAGGACAGTAGTCTACCCGGTCTACTAAGGACAGTAGTCTACCCGGTCTACTAAGGACAGTCGTCTGCCTGGTCTACAAAGACCAGTAGTCTACCCGGTCTATGAAGGCGAGGAGCCGACTCGGATGGGACATACAAAGACTGAACAATGGTCCTGTTCTAGGACCCATTGGTATTGATGGGTTGTTCGATTGCAACGTGACAGTGGTGGTCTTAAAAGGTGGACTGAGTCCATTAAGTCCCCACTTAAGGCCCAGATACCAAATACCACTGATGTGTCACCGTTTATCTTTCACCGGCTTGTACCCGTGGCTATGTCATGCCACACAGGCTAGAGCGAAGGAGGGTCCAGAAAAGTCAGGGAGTGGCACCGTGAGGTAAAACAAGAGTTGGAAGCAAGTGAGGGGTTTCCACAGACAGATGGATAATGTGCTTATGGGACAAGATCCCAGTGGAGACATTAGCGCTGTGTCAACTCTGCACTTCATCCCAAGCCTTTGCCTCCTCGAGCTGTGATCAAAATATGTTCATTTTTCTCTCCTGCTTTTTCTCCTCCTCTCTTGGACGGCGTGGTTCCTCTAATGGATGGCGCTAATGGCCATCATCAGCAAAGTGCGTCTGCTAGAGATTGCTTCCAGCAGCTGTTTGGTTCACCTCAGCTTGCTAAGATTATCCGTGTAACCACCCATCGATTATTGTAGTCATTTCAACATATCGTTAATGGTTATTATGGGATGTAACGGTAAGCCATGATTGTGGACCAGTATGTATATACTGTATCTGAAACTGTTTCTGCTTCTTCAGTAATGTCATGATTACTTGGGGAGTTCATTATATTTATCGATGGTATAAATCGATATATATAAATCGATGGTGTCTGAGAATTCTTATCACGCTCTCAGAACCCTCCGTCCTCTCGTGAATGTTGAGATCTATTAAGAACCGAGGGCCACGGGTTTATTTGCCCTGGCCATAAATTAACATCTGAACCAGGGTCAATGGCGGCCATCCAAGAGCCCACTGGCCTTCTCAAGGTACTCGAATGCTTTATTCGTGATCCTCTTCTAGATAAATGGAACTGCAGGACAGGAGTTACTCCCCATCCCGTAGGACCAGCAGGGTCGAGCAGGTGGTGGGACGATGGCTGAGACGGTCCCGAGAGTTGGGCAGCAGGTCTTTGAGCAGGTAAACTACCTCATTTTAAAGCTAGTGTGAGGTCGTCCCAAGTCATTCCTAGCAATAACTCTGATGCTCTTTTCCGACCCCCCCCCCAGAGACAGAATTGCAATAGATGGGACGACAGCAGAGTGCAGTACTTCAGACCAGAGGAACTCCCCATTCCGCTTGAATGTTTTGATCCAGCAGGACCCAAACTTCAGATCTCATGGCCTCACCCTTTCCTCCCACACACCCATCCTGGTAGAAGCGGTCACCCCAGGTAATATTCACGGAATTGGAATTATCCTGCTTTGAAGATAAAAGGAGACCTGTTGAATAAACATGTTGTGCAATACGAGTATATTACACTCGGTCAGACATGACAACACAAGGACATTTTGTGCACCCAGGTGGTCCTGCAGATGGTCGGCTCGTCCCTGGAGACCAGTTACTGAAGATCAATAATGTCACTGTTGATGATCTGACCTCTGAGCAAGCTGCTGAAATAATCAGGTCTACGCTTGCGTTGTGTGTACAAGTACCCGTATAAAATGTATCTGAACACTACTGTCCCTTTTTCTTTTAGAGAGTGTGAAGATGCGTTATCGGTGACTATTCTCAGAACAATGCTGGTAAGTCACGATATCTAATCTGTCCCCACGGTTTATTGTCCCGCAAATTGACGTTCAAAGATATTATTGTCAACATTGTTTGAGATCAAATAAACCATTGTTAGGTATATGTCATATGGCAATATGTCATCTTTGTAAAGTTTGGCAAAGACACTCTCTGGCAATTGGTACTGTCTGTCGAACATTTGCAGCAGTTCTTGAAATGCTGGCTTTTCCATAGGGGTGTCAGGGGTAATATTTCCAGCTGAACTATTTTTTTGTAAAAAAAAAAAAAAAAAGACAAAATCAACAACAAAAAAATTAAAATCAATAAAAAATATCAAATTATTTAGGGGGGCTTAAGAACATTTTAAGGGGGCCCTATTATTTGAAATTTGTCAGTTTTTTTGTTTAAAAAAATAAATAAAAAATATCAAATTATTGAGGGGGGCTTAAGAACATTTTAGGGGGGCCCTATTGTATGAAATTAGTCAGAGATTTTTTTTGTAATAAAAAACAATCTATGAAAAAAATCAATAAAAAATACCTAATTATTTAGGGGGGTTTAAGAACATTTTAGGGGGGCACTATTATATGAAATTAGTCAGAGGTTTTTTTTGTAAAAAAAAAAAAATCAATAAGAAATATCACATTATTTTAGAGACCTTAAGAACATTTTAGGGGGTCTGAACCCCCCCTAAAATAGGCCTAATGACGCCACAGTCGTATGGCAATATGTAATCTTTGTAAAGTTTGGCAAAGACACTCTCCAGCAATTGGTACTGTCTGTCGAACGTTGGCAGCATTTTTTGAAATGCTGACTTTTCCATAGGGGTGTCAGGGGTAATAGTTCCAGCTGAACTATTTGTCTATTTGTCTTTGTCTATTTATATCCGGGCTGTACAGCTTGTCCTTTTAATATTTAAAATAAAAAAACAACATTATGCATATACTGTATACTGCATTCACCAACGTTTTCCGCCTGGCAACATACTCGTAAATCAGGGTGTCAACTTAGCATCACACTGCCCCATCACCAAGGTCCTACACTGTAGTACTCCAACAATGCTGCCTACATGGACACATTGTGTATGTGAGGGTGGATGCCCCCACATGGACACATTGTGTATGTTAGGGTGGACGCCTGCTTGGTTTGCAAGTGTCGAGGTCCAGCACTTCAATCAGTAGCCCACAAGCAGATTTATATGTTTCCACTTGGTTGTCGGGAGATCTCGAAATAAATGTGACTGAACCTCAATAATTCTTCTTTCTGCCTCTGCTGATGGAAGCAACTCTCGTTTCATTTGAGTCATGGCTGCCAGATCATATAAATCCATATGAAGTTTGAAGTATTTACACTAAATATTTATTTTGGTGGAAGACTGTCTACACAGTTAAGGTACATTGTTGTTAAACTGCTGAATGTCGACACACAATCCAAAGGCAGCTTGTTTTTTTTGTTTTATTTTACTGTACAATGGTGACTGTATGCATGACTTAAAGCATCATGCAGAATCATAAAGGATAAGCCACGAGGTAGAATCATTGCCACTTTCTTTCATTCCATTGATGGCCGCCCCTTAAAAGGCTGCTGGATAACGCTCAGGTAGGTAAACACAGACCGGCACACTAAAGCGTCGACAACAATCAAAGTTCCGCATCATCGTAGGCCCTATTTAAGGAGCTGCCACATCGCCGTAATGATTCCATATCAGGGCGGATCCTTTTCATTCCACATCACAGCGGGATGATGATTCCTCAACCCTTTTCCCCCGAGAAAAGTTCCCTTTAGGCTTCCAGACAGCCCAACTGTTCGTAGATCAAGTCCTCAGACTTCATCTACAGACATTGTCTCAGATTGGGCATTCAATTTTCCTTGAGTTGGAGGAGCTCATTCCAGCCTCACTTCCGGATACAATACAATCTTCGCCACTGCGTTTCATTCCCTGGATGGCAGCTTCTTCAAAGACCCCACCTGATGCGGACCCATCCCCAGATTGTCGTCATGGGATTTACCCGTTTCCTCACTCAGTGCCCAGTAGTCATGTGCGATACCAATCGTTTTCTTTCTGATCGGATACCAAGTAAAACTCATTCATGCCTATGCGGAGGAAAAAGTCGTTAGCCAACATATCAATCATTTAGTTACGGTCCACTTTGTTCCTGTTAATGACGTGTATTGTCTGAATGACTCAAGTATCAAAGTATCAATATTTTGATTTGAGAATTGATTTTAGAGCATAAAGAACTGGTATTGATGGTATCGATATTTCTGTATGGATATTGGTACTTTTCTTTGTAATTGAAATGTTAGAATGTTCCACAGGCTAATTCTTGTCGACCTTCTAGGGCCCTAAGTCGTCCTTCATCACGCCGGAAAAGAGGGCCAAGCTGAAGTCCAACCCAGTGAAAGTCCGCTTTGCTGAGGAAGTCGAAGTGAACGGACACGCTCAGGTGAGTGAGGCGAGGTTACTTTGGCCAACTTCTAATGACCTCACTTTGTTGTGCTTGAGCTTGAATATGTTACATAATATTGTTTGAGCGATATCACCCCAATGGCGTCACTTACGGAAATTAGGTACACAAGCTCTGCAACCATTCATTGATCATTATATAATAATCATTATTATATTATTAATTAGCCTATTATTATTATTACTATCATCATTGTTATTCTGATTATTACTACTACTAGTATTAGCCTGCTTATTGGCTTGCTTATTAGCCTGCTTTTGCCCTATTACATGAAATTTGTCAGATTTTTTTATAAAAAAATAAAAATCATAAAAAAAAATAAAAAAGTCTAATTGTTTAGGGGAGCTTAAGAACATTTTAAGGGGGCCCTATGATATGAAATTTGTCAGATTTTCTTGTAAAAAAAGACAATAAAAATGTAAAAAATCAATAAAAAAATATCTAATTATTTAGGGGGCTTAAGAACATTTTAAAGGGGCTCTATTATATGAAATTTGTCAGATTGTTTTGTAAAAAAAAAATTAATAAAAATATCAAATTATTTAGGGGGGCTTAAGAACATTTTAGGGGGACCCTAAGAACATTTTACGGGGGCCCTATTATATGAAATTAATCAGACTTTTTTGTAAAAAAAAAAAAAAATCAATAAAAATACCAAATTATTTAGGGCTTAAGAACATTTTAGGGGGTCCGAAGCCCCCCTAAAATAGGCCTAATGATGCCACTGACTATACCCATATGCACTTAATATGGCTCGTGCTGCTGTTTTTTCATAGAGGCTCTGGCTCTTGGCTCTTGGCTCTGGCTGCTCCCGTCCTGTTAGCGGATGTGAAATTAGCTGGATGAGGAAAACCACAGAGGCTGGAGTGGCCATTACTAATCCCAGAGAAGATGCTGGTCGATATTTGTCTTGTTTCCCAATAATGACTCTGATTACGTGACTGGAAGATCCTTGTTAGGAAGAGATGGAAGTGGGTGTCACGGTCAGTTTAAATACAGGAATGCCAGAGAATGGTACATGGAAACACACTGGGAAAACATGAAAACATGAAATCCTGTATGAGCAGCACTAGTATTCCTTATGTCTAACCAGACGTTTACCGAGACAAATCTGGGTTTGTAAGAAGCAGAGGCGATGTCCTGACCGTCTCGAAGACATGCTCACGCCGTTCCGGGTGTCTGTCGCCATGACTCTACTTTTTACTTTTTTGCAGGGCAACTCGCTGCTATTCCTGCCGAATGTTCTGAAGGTTTATCTGGAGAATGGGCAGACCAAAGCCTTTAAATTTGAACCCAGCACAACAGTCAAGGTAAAGTACAGTTGCTTCAGTCACCATCTTCTTGTGCTTGTGGCTTTTCTCTGGGTTCTCCGTTTTTTGGGTTTTTTTTCTAATCAAACTCTAACCTCCAAACTTGTATTCTAATTTAATGTTTGCGTCAGGACATCGTGATGACACTCAAGGAAAAACTTTCTCTAAGGAATATTGAACATTTCTCCCTGGTGCTGGAGCAGCAGTACAGTGTCACTAAACTGCTGCTGCTTCATGACGAGGAGAAGATACAAGAGGTATACAAACATATAAATAACACCGTGTACAGGCAATACAGCATTACCTGTGTGTGTGTGTGTGTGTGTTTGTGTGTGTGTGAGAGCTCAGGTGGTCCAGAAGAAAGAGTCCCATGACTTCAGGTGTCTTTTCCGTGTTTGTTTCGTCCCCAAACAACCTGAGACTCTACTACAGGGAGATCCGACTGCCTTTGAGTATTTTTACCTGCAGGTAAACAGCGGAAGCGTTGACTATTAGCATCTTGTAGCTTGTATTTTGGCCATTTTGAGCAGTGGCGGCAACCCCATTATGTAGTTAACTTTGGGTAGTGGCCTGACGCATTGTGAGCAAGTGTGTGAGTGGGTTCCTGCAGTTGTGAGATTCGAGATTTTATTTTATTTTATTTACTATTCAATGCTAAATAAGTCCTCCCAGGGTTCCTGCAGTTGCAAGATTCGAGATTTTATTTTATTTTATTCACTATTCAATGCTAAATAAGTCCTCCCAGGGTTCCTGCAGTTGCGAGATTCGAGATTTTATTTTATTTTATTCACTATTCAATGCTAAATAAGTCCTCCCAGGGTTCCTGCAGTTGAGAGATTCGAGATTTTATTTTATTTTATTCACTATTCAATGCTAAATAAGTCCTCCCAGGGTTCCTGCAGTTGTGAGATTCGAGATTTTATTTTATTTTATTCACTATTCAATGCTAAATAAGTCCTCCCAGGGTTCCTGCAGTTGCGAGATTCGAACCAGACAGTTGAAAGGGGCCCATCCGAGAAAGGCCCGAGAAATATTATCGGGCTCGGCCATTCACGTATTTAAAAAATCAATAAAACAATCTTAGAATTAGATTTGTGGAAGACAAGAACATGCTGTAGCTGTGGTAGCTTTCCTGAGCTCGACAGAATAGCCTGGCAGTAGTCCATGTTATTCAAGATGAAAGCAAACAGGAGCACATCAGGAATCGGGACGCCGTTATGACACAGTTGTGTTTTTGTCAGGGGGTGAATGATGTTCTGCAGGAGCGCTTTGCGGTGGAGATGAGGTGTAACACTGCCCTGCGACTTGCTGCTCTGCACATCCAGGAGAGGCTGGTGAGCTGCGGGCTGCCACCAAAGACCAGCCTGAAGACAGTCATGTAAAGACACGCGTGCATTTTGTCCTGATGAAGGCATGCAGTAGCGGTTCTAGCTTGTATGGTGCCCCCCACGTGGATCTACACTGCAAAACCGCAGCTCAAGCTCTGCAACCATTTTGTCCAGTGGACAGTGATCATTATTTAATAATCATTATTATATTATTAATTAGCCTATTATTATTACTATCAGCATTATTCTTCTTCTAATTATTACTACTACTACTAGTAGTAGTAGGCTAGTATTATCCTGCTTATTGGCTTGTTTATTAGCCTGCTTTTTCCCTATTATATGACATTTGTCAGATTTTTTTTTTTTTAAATCAATAAAAAATATCAAATTATTTAGGGGGGCTTAAGAACATTTTAAGGGGGCCCTATTATATGAAATTAAAAGCATGTAGTAGCGGTTCTAGCTTGTATGGTGCTCCCACGTGAGAGGAAAGCTCATGGTCAATAATTTGGTGAAGAAATGGTAATGGTAATGGTAATGGTTTTATTTCATTTGAACATACATCTGATTACAATTGAGTGCATCCCATAATCAGTTCACAGTTCCACATGTCCAAAAGGAGTACTTGAAGGATTTGTTCACTTCCTGCTTTCCTAATATAGTTAAAGTTGTTTTGTTTTTTTTTTATTCCATAAACGCTTCAGCTTTCATTATGTCATTGTATGGTCATATCACCTCGTACTTCGGTACATGATAAAAAAAATAAATAAATGAAATAATAAAAAAAAACTTTAACTATATTAGGAAAGCAGGAAGTGAACAAATGTAACAGTTCCTGATTGTAAAAGTACCAGATGGAGGGGTAGGATTTAATAAGCGTTGCTTCTTCCTACTTCCTACTTTTGGAAATGTGGAACTGAGAACTGATTATGGGATGCACTCAATTGGAATCTGATGCATGTTCAAATGAAATTAAACCATTACCATTACAATAAACTCCAATTGAAGGTAGAGGGCGCCAAAAGCGCCTTGCAACCCCGCCTAGAGAATATGGCCCATGTGACCCGAAGCTAAAACTGCCACTGCCTGCATGTATGAACAACTAAAGATGAATTGATGAATGTACGACTGATTACTGCTGACGGAGTGTCTGTGCTTTCTCCAGCAAGACGTGGGGCATGGAAACCTTTGTTTCCTCCACGCTGTTGAGAAACATGCGAGAGAAAGACATGAAAAAGGCCATAACCTTCCAATTGAAGAAGAGCCAATCCCAGAATGATTCCAAACAGAAAGGACTGACAGTTGAGCTGGCGCGCTTAAACTACCTGGAGGAACTAAGTGAGCTCAAGTCCTTTGGTGGGAAATCCTTTAGTGCGACTATGATGGTAAGACTATTAGTCCTGTGCACTGTACACGTATGTCATGATATGGTCATGACATCGTGTATCAGTACTGGTAACCATCAATTCTATCTTCAGCTGCAGGACAGAGAGTCCACGGTAACCCTGTTGGTGGGCGCACGCTACGGCGTGAGTCAGGTGATCAACCACAAAATGAGCATCCTGTCCACCCTCACAGAATTTAACAGCATCACACGCCTGGAGCTCATCCAGGAGTCTGACAAGGTCAGCCTGGTAAAAATATACCTGCAGGACATAAAGGTGAGACCGGGAGGAGGTTTGGATCTTTAGTTATGGATTTTGATGTGAAGAATTAGTGTCTCGACTTTGAGCTCCTATCTTTTGTATCTACAACAGCCAATGTTTTTGGTCTGGTTTTCTCATACTCTTTGGTGTCCTTCCAGCCCATGACACTGCTACTGGAGACGCTAGCGGCCAAGGATATGTCGTGCCTAATAGCAGGCTACTGTCGAGTGTTTGTTGACCCCGCCATGAATATCTTTCCCTGGATGGATGCCCCGAAGAAGCACAAAGTGTCAGTTGAAGAAGGTACACACATTGAGGCTCTGTTTATTAATTTTTTTAATTTTTTTAATTTTTTTTTTATTATTTTTTTTTATTTATATTTATATTTATTTGTTTTTGTTTTTTGTTTTTTTTCTTTTCTTCTTCTACATCTCTTTTTGTTATTTTTGTCATATTTATTTTTAATTTAAGAATTGAACATTATTATTAGTTTTATTTTATATCCATATTGTCTTGGATCTATTTTACCATGTATATTTTTATATTCTGAACAGTATTCATATTACTGTAGCTTCAAACCATACTCAATAGTTCATGCTTTTATATTCCACTATATGTAATAAATTGTTTATTCTGTATGATTTTTTAAAAGTTATTATCTATTTTAGTATATACAATTTTACAGTTTTATTTTTTCACATCTCTTTTACTTATTTTTGTCATATTTCTTTTTAATTGAAGAATTGAACATTATTATTATTGTTTTATTTTATGTTCATATTGTCTTGTATCTATTTTACCATATATTTTTTTATATTCTGAACAGTATTCATATTACCGTAGCTCCAAACCATACTCAATAGTTCATACTTTTATGTTCCACTATATATAATAAATTGTTTATTCACTATGATTTCTTTTTTTTTTTTGAACGACCACATTGAGTCTGTTTAAAAGAACAGTACACGCCTTCCGCTGTTCCAAGTCATGTTTTCACGGCCATTTCCATCGACAGGTTACGTGTCGCGTTGCGGCAGCGACTCTGACAACTCGTCCGACCTGGACATGGAGCCGCTTGTCAGCCGCCAGTCTCGTGATGGCAAACGTTGCCCACGTGTCAGATCCTCATCGGGCCCAGAGGGAAGGCGCAGGCCTGAAAGGAACCCCGAGATAAACAAACATGCCAGAGAAAGTAGAAGTCGGAAAGATGAAAATGATGCTGACGCAGAAAAGGATCCAACTGATACAATTGAAGAGAGTAAGAAAGAAGACAAGCAAGAGACAGGAAACCAGAATGGCGGACGATTACGGATTCATGCGACAGACGAGGACTGCGAGAAACCTGAAAACGAGCCCCAAGAACCCAAGACCGCAAGTGCAGTTACTGAGGACCAGCCGTGTCTGTCAGATTCATGTCACACCGACTCCTGTGTCATAACCAGCCCTTCCAGCGACTCTCTCGACTTCCTGGAGGAAGACGACTTGATTTTGTGCTCCTGTGCCTCCCTCCATCCCAGCGCTTCCACACCGAGCCACGCCCAGACATATTCCACTCTGGAACTCCACCCGTACACTCACACGTACTCCGAGGGTCACCTTCTTGCTCCTCCTCCGGCTCACTCTCATCGTCTTCTTCACGTCACGTCCTACAGCGACGACGGCGGCGCAAAAATGTGTGGCGATGGAGCTGAACCTCAACGCTCCTTTGACATTCACCTCACCAATTACTCCACCAGCTCCTACTCGGAAAGCGACAACACATGTTTTGCCGAGCTGTCCTGCCTTGTGGACCTCCCGAGTCCCCCCGAGGCGAGTGAGGATGAAGAGGATGATGTGAGGAAAAGGACAACAGCGCTAACTGACCACACGGACGAGGCTTTGACAAGATTATGTGACGGAGGGAACAGCAGTTTTTGCCGACACCCCCATTCCCCTTCCTCAACCTCCGCCTCCTCCCACTCCGACTTTGTGTTTAACTTTGATCAAAGCGACGCACGCTGTTACTACAAGCTTTGCTCCAACATCACCCCTGACAGCGCTCGCAGCCTTTCCCGACCTGGGAGCCGGACGCAAAGAGGAGAGGATCCGGAGCAGGAACACGCCCCAGCACGTGACCTGCGGCCGCTTCCCATTCTCCAGCCGCCACCCGGCTTTGGAGACAGTAGCTCCGATGAGGAGTTCTTCGATGCCAGGGATCGCTTGACATCACCTGACGATCCAGGCTCCGGGGCGGGGCCTAAAGGTGATACTGTCATGAAGTTCACAGGTGCTCCAAGCTTGTTTTTCCTTGGTTCTTGGCGTATTCCTAAATGTTATTTCATTATTTATCAGATATTGTTAGATAATACCTACCTGGTGCCTTGGTTAACGTCGTTAATGCGTTCCAGAATGAACTCAAACCAAAACAGACATGATATAACAAACACATGGACCACAAAAAAGTGTTGTTTAGGTTTTGGTTTTGTCTTTTTCCAACAAAACTTGCTAAAAGTGTTTATTTTTTAATCATTTTCTGCATGTACAGCTATAAATATTGTCTCTAAAATGTTTTGGGTGAATGAATGAATTTATATTATTTTCTTTGGGAAGATTTGCTGGCCGCATGGTGGCCGGGTGGTGAGCATGTTTACCATACAGGGGATCAGAAAGATCTGGTTTGCAATCTCCGCTTGGGCATCTCTGTGTGGATTTTGCATGTTGAGTGGGTTTTCTCCGGGTTCTCTGGTTTGTTTGTCCAAATGTGCCCCGTGATTGGCTGCCGACTAGTCCGGGATTACCCAGAGGCGGGAGTGCCAATCGGAAAACCAAACCAAAACCAAAGGAGCCCCTGAGTCCAGGATGGATGGAGTCAGTTTTGCTTTAAGTCCATCCTTCTGGAAAGGATTACAACGTTAACCAAGGCACCAGGGTATATGGAGAATAAGGTGTATGATTTCAACAGACCAGATGTTTGGTTTTGTTGCCATCTAGTGGCAGCTTGTGGTCATTACAGTCATTACACTGTCCTTAATGACTGCTCTCACACTACACATTTATGTACGGTGTGGCAGACAGGAAATAATGATCTATGATTTATTTAATTATTAATATTTGACATCCGTTTGGCATACATATAATTTAAAAAGACAGCAAAATAATATTTTGACCCGATGACTGTCAATATTTATATTCACCACTGATTGTTTTTTTTTCGGTGCGTGATGTGAAGACTCAATCAGTATTCAAATGCCGAAATCATAATAAACAATAAATGTATTTCATGCTGTATATTGAATATGTATATGTATTTTTCTCCTTTTGCAGATGGTGCAGAGATGAAAGCGGGTTTTTTGAGTGACATGACAATCTCCACGCCAGACTCAAAGAAGGAAGTGAGCCAACGAGGGAACAAGGAAGGCGGAGGCGGGAAAGCTTTATACGATAATAGAAAAAGATCCCGTTTGCGTCGTTCCTTCAAGGAAACTGATGGTGCCTCCTATCCAGACCCTCATTCGGCATCAACGCAGGACCCGGTCCGTTCCAAGTCAAGTAAAAACCATCTTGCAGAAGCCATTGATGCCCACACATTGACCTCTGACCCTGAACCTTCAGAACAAACACAGAATCCCAGTCCGACTGTCTCCTCTCTGACACACTCAGAAGGAGAACCAGCCCAGCTTGAAACCAAACCCATTCTCATCGCTTATGGTCTCGGATCCAGCGGTCAAGCTAGAGACCCCCTGGCCCCCACCAGGAAAAGGAAACAAGACATGGAGATGGAACCTGACGCGATGGAATCAAAATCTGTCAATGACATCATCAAGACCAGATCTCCTTCCATCACTGTTGTGCGATGCCGAGTGGACCCAGACGGGTGGGAGAGCGCCGATCGTAGAGCTGATGGGAAGGAGGAATTGGGCAACCAGGACCAGAATAACAAAAGCGCCCCTGTTCAAAAATATGATGACGCAATGCCTTCTTCTTCGTACTCTCCGCCACCTCCTCCACCTTCATCCCCGCTGCTTCCAGTGCCGGTTGCTCACCACAGCACAGGAACATCCAGCTGCGAGGAAGAAGAAAACGCACTCAAGAACCCACAGTTACTCACAAGCGATGAAGGTGAAGGTACTGGTGTGGTTTGTTCTGGTCGGACTCCCAGTGACGAGGTTGCAGACGGCGCCAATTCCGATAACGTTTTTGACGACGACGATGCAATAAATGCTTTGGGTGGAAAAGATGACCGGACAACAGTCATGAATTGTAGTCCGCGTCCTGAACACACCGCCACTGACGGCGGTACGAAAAGGAACGCTCATCCCGAACACACGCTGGCGGCAAACGCCATCACAGCATCAAGTGATGAATTGAAAAGTGACGTTTTAAATAATTCATGCGAGACTCAAACTGTCCACAAAGCCAAAGGAGAGTCCACTTCGGGTGCTGATTCACTTCCCGCCAACACCACCGTGGTCCACAATCTTGCCAAAGGGTCTCCTTCGCCGACTCACTTCCTCTTCCAGTCCTGTTCCCCCAACGTCATGGGCCGTTTGTCTGCTTCCACACTCAGAGAAAAGATCCAAAAGCTGCCCATGTTTTTATCACATTCCCAAGAATCCCTGAACCAAGACGGGCAGTGTTCCGCCAACACGGACATCATGCACACGGCGATGGACGTCCATGATGTCATGCGTATCAGAGATACACTCCAGGCGGAGGAGTCGGATGATTCGGATACAACTGTCACAGGATCGGAAGTAGAGGACAGGTTTTCTGTTCTTCCATCCCCGGCCAGCAAATCTGATTTAGGATCAGAAGTGAGGGAAACACCAGGAATGTTGGAAGATGACAGAACCGTCCGGGCTGAACCCCAGCGACAACAGCAGCTGGAATCAAACAAAGCACCAGGACCGATAACGCAGCCTCCAGTTTCCATAGCGCTTACCCCCGCAAGACATTCCACAATTCCGACTGTGGACACTCCTGGCCCTGTCAAAGATGCTCCAAGATCCCAGATGAATGACACAAGGTTGCCCTCCGTTCCTCCTGCAATCGTGGTGACCACACAAAATCTTAACGGGCCGGGACTACATTTTCACGGCCAATCCCAAAAAGACCAAAGTAGCATCGACAGGCCCTTAATCAGTCCTCCTATTCCACCGGAACCCAACACGGACCCATGGAACCCACTTTCCTCAGGCTGCCTGGTCTTTGAGGTCTGTGAGGACCCGTCCCATTCGGGGGTGTCATCAGAGGGAGGGACTACTTTAAGCTGGAAACCTGCGCTGGCGTCTCGTTGCGAGGGTTTGAACACGGACGCCTGCGGCTGCCCAGCAGTCTACACCAACTGCTTCAGCGGGGGGGGCAGCTTCGACGAGGAGATGACCGTTTATGAGTTCTCATGCCAAGGCAGCGGCGAGCCGCCGAGTTCCAGGTTAGCTCTTCCTCTCACGACCGATCCTTCTGGTCCTCCATCCTTTCTTACCTCGCCGACATCAGAGCTCAGCCCCCTCCTCTCGCCGCTCTCCGATGTTTGTATGAACTGTAAAACGCAAAAAGACACCATTAATCGACTCGGAAAGCAGCGTTACCCAAAGCCGCCCGCCGGATTCCACGTTCTCCGCGTAGACGTCAACCAGCTCCTTTCTGTCTTGGAGAAAAGCGCTGCCGATCGTTCCGCGGCTGGTCAAGGAGGTCGCCACCCAAGGGACACGTGTGCTTCCCACTTCACAGAGAACAACCAGGTGCTCCAAACCGAAGCCAGGCGACTCACAACGAGCTGCCAAAAGGTCGTCGGCATCGAGCAAAATCCGGAAGAAATGCTCAATTTACTCGCTGACAGCTTCCGTACCTTGGTGGAGTTGGCGGGCGTATGCATTTGGTTTTCCGGTTGCGACCGATGCGAGCGGAGGAACGCCGAAGCCGTCTCGAGTCTAGCCGACGTGGCGCGCTCATTCAAGGACTTGTGTCTGGCGGCCGAGCGTGCGGGCGGCAATCGCACCTGCCACGACCTGAGCACCAAGCTGCTGGCTAAACAGTGCACCGCTCTCACCGCGTCCGTTTTCTGCCTCACTCAGGTCTTCCGTACGCTAACGGCACTGTGACGCCGGCGCCAAACCCAAAAGCGGCAGCATGTTGATGGAATGGTCATGTGCATGTGTTTAGCCACCCCAGCAAACCTCCGCTAACCAAACTGCAAGTTGCCTCAGCAAATGTACCAGTCTTGATCTGACTTGAATGTATTCGATATTGTTGATCTAATAATCAACTTATGAAGGTCACCACGGCGTGAGCAAGAAATGTCGAAAAGACAAAAGTATCCATGTTATGTCATTGTTTACAGCCTTAGTCTCGGGAGTTGTGGCTTGCAACAGTTGAAGGCCTTTTGCTTCGGTAGTATTGACGTCCAAAATACGTTAGCCTAATTCAAATGTTGCATAATTTTGTTTAGGTTTGCAGATTTTTTAGTTTATTTGTTCATACTTTTATTTTCCACTTTAGGGCCAAACTTATTAGAACGAGTCTTATTGTTTGCCCACTGGCAATGAGCAATTTTCCGATGTTGCCACAAAAATTCCGATTAACCTGAACACTTTGTTGTACCGCAGCATCAGTATGATATAACACATGACTGGAACTGTTAATTTCATATATAAATCAATATATGTGCTTAAGAAGCATGCATTGAAGCCATACCAAGCGGCGTTTAATCAGGGATTGTCTGAATGGCTAAATGATGACTTATTGCTCTTGCTTTGTACCACTCCGTTTGACTATTAAAATTTGCATTGATACGTTTATATGTCATTTTACTGTCATTTAGGGCAACCCTGATTCTGGGACATTATCAAAATAAAGTGAAATATTTAGATATTTTAAATATTTTTCCAAGTAATTGTGGTCAATTTGTGCGTAAATAAGAAGCTATGCATCTGTATAGTACAACGGCCACGTTGAAACAACCATTGGTAATTGTTTTTAATTCTGTAAAGCACTTTGTGTGCATGCAGGAAAGGGCTCTACAATTAAAGTTGATTTGATTTGATTTGATTTGATTCCCGCTCATGGACCGGAAAGAACATGCAAAGAGAAACCGGATCTTCCATATCTACTTCCTATATGCCAACATGCTAGCCACACGCTAGGCCAGTGTAGCCGCTTGTCTTTATTGAAGGTAAATTCATCTTAAATGCCCATGCATCCATTTCATTCAAAATTGAAATCGTCACGTGTTTTCTGTTTACATTGTGCTTGGTGACGCCATACACAAGCGACGGTGGGGCATCCCCAAACACGAACCAGACCCCAAGTGCCGAGCCAGACATCATTGGGAGAGGTATTTCAAAGTCAACAATATCGTGGTATATGCTTGCTTTCTAAATGTCTGCTCAAAAGTTAAAGTTTAATTGACTTGTGGGACAAAATGCCGCATTTAGAGTACATCGGTGAGAGAGCTGGGCGACACTTGCCGTGTAATGAATTTGCTCACCACTAGAGGGTAGTATTTACACGCGTCATGTCGGACGGTGGCGTGGTGTGTCTGCGTATCTAAAACAAAATACATGATAATTGACTTTAGGATTAGTGTAGTGGCTATTTGTCCTTCTCCAAAACAATAAACGTAACCTATAATCAAACGGCCACTGATGCACCATGGGTTTGTTTCACGCAGGCAAAGAGTCAGTCCAAACAATCCTGTTCCGTTTCTTCTTTCCTTTTATTACCAAGCAAGCAAACGAATAAAAAAGGAACAAGGGCCTTTTCCTATTGCCTCTCTTGCTCTGGTACAAAACCATAGGCCCACCCCGGTGCATGCTGGTCCCCTGAGCACCGCCCACCCAAATATATTGCAGGTGCCCAGGGTGCCATCCAATGAAACAAACCCACAAATCAACCACCAATTAACCCCAACAAAATATGATAGACAAACAAAATAAATAAATAACCAACAAGAAAATACCATCAAGGAATCCAAACAAAACAACAACAAAAAATAAATCAACAGATATCAAAAACCTAGGAACACACCAATAAATAGCTCCTACATTCCGGCCCCTAATTGTGTATGAACCCACAATTACTTTTACGTCCCAAAAAGGAGCTATTCCTTTAGCTGAACTACAATTATGGAATACACCATAAATCAGTCTCTTCCTTTTGAAGTACCTGCAAAGACAAGAGAGAGAGAGAGAGAGAGAGAGAGAGAGACAGAGCCATAGAAAGAGAGAGAGTCAGTGAGTCAATGTCAATGATGCTAAACTGCTGCTTCCAATAGCAGGCAGAGCTTCGTCACTGGCCTCTCCAGGATGCTGGTCTTTGTTTGAAGACGCACAGAGCGCACCAGTCCCTTAGCATCTGATTTGACATCCAAAACTTTCCCCATCATCCATGATCCTCTTGGAGCCGCAGCATCTGCCACAAGGACGATGTCTCCGGTGGTGAGACTCCTTCTTGGCCTTGTCCACTTTTGTCTCTCCTGCATCAAAGGTAAGTATTCAGAAAGCCACCTTTTCCAGAAGAGTTCCGCCATGATGGTGGCATGATAGGTTTGCCTTTCAACGTCAGGATGTGATTGGGAGTGAGTGCTTCAAGGTCATCCGGGTCGTCGGAAACCTTTGTGATGGGTCTGCTATTTAATATTGCCTCAACCTCACAAAAAATTGTTTGGAGCCCTTCATCATCCAGGCTTTGCTGTTGCAAAACTGAGGTGAAAACCCTTTTTACGGAACGGATCAAGCGTTCCCAAATACCCCCTTGATGAGAAGCGGAGGGGGTATTAAACCTCCATTCTATGCCATCCTGGACCAGAACCTTTTGAATTCTGACATGATTCACAGCATCCAAACTCTCCTTCAGCTCCCGGTTAGCTCCAACAAAGTTTGTGCCATTATCAGACCTGAGAGTTAGGACAGGTCCTCGTCTGCAGATGAACCTGCGAACTGCATTGATACAAGAATTTGTATCCAGTGTATATGCTACTTCCAAGTGAACAGCACGGCTGGTCAAACATGTGAAAAGCACTCCATATCTTTTCAAAAGACTTCTGCCTTTTTTTACTTCAATTGGGCCAAAATAGTCCACCCCAACGTCCGTAAAAGGAGCTTTGTCAGGCAACACTCTCTCCTCAGGCAAGTCTGCCATCTTCTGTTCAAGAAGCTTTCCTCTGTCACGTCTGCATACAACACAGTCTGATATGATTTTTCTGGCAGCAGAGTTTGCATTAGTAATCCAGTACTTCTGCCTCAATCTGGATAGCATGTGATTTCTTCCGGCATGTCCCAACTGATGGTGTATGTGCCGGAGAATAAGAGTGGATACATGCAGGTCTTTGGACAAGATAAGTGGATGTTTGGACTCTGCTGGCAGTGCTGCTTTATTCAACCGGCCGCCCACTCTGAGCATCCCATCATCCATTATTGGGTCCAATTTGTACAATGAGCTCTCTTTAGAAACGGTTTTAAACCCGTTCTTCAGTGAGGCAATTTCAACCTTGAACCTCTCTCTTTGTTCATATTGCACAATTGCTTTCTCTGCTTTGTCATAATCCTCGGGCGTCAAACTCTGAGTGTGACCTTGAAACTCTGCATTCTTCCTTCAACCCTTTGACATGGAACAGCAGAAAATTCCATCCTCTTCCTGCACAGAATCTTGAGAATCATCTTGATCTTTAAAAACCAAGCAACTGCAGTTTTTAGCTTCGTCCAACTGGAAAAGTAACTGATTAAGCTGGTTGTGGCATTTTCCTGGATCTTGATAACAGCATTCACCATCAGGTTCCTTTTAACCTCTGGATCATCTACAGGAACTCCATCAAGATCCACCTCCAATTTAGGCCATTCCTCTTTTGGCCTCCAGAGAAACTCTGGTCCAATTATCCACCTCCTGTTTTTTAGGAAATCCTCAGCTCTCATTCCTCTAGAGGCTTCATCTGCTGGATTCTCTTTAGAGCTCACATACCTCCACTGATCCACATCAGTTGCTTCTCGGATGTAAGCTGCTCTGTTTGCCACAAAGGTGTGGAATCGGCTGGTTTCATTCCGTATGTATTTAAGGACTGTTGTGCTGTCAGTCCAAAAAACGGATTCCTTCAGTTGAAGCTGCAACTCCTTTTGCAGCAGCTTAGCAACCCTAACAGCAAGAACTGCAGCTACGAGTTCCAAGCGAGGAATTGTCATCTGCTTGAGTGGAGCAACTCTACCTTTTCCCAAGAGAAATGAAACATAAACTTTACCATTAGTTTGTAGTCTCAAGTAGGATGCTGTTCCATATCCAACCTCACTTGCATCGGAAAAGTGATGAAGCTGTGCAACGACGTGGTCTCCAAATTCTCTGGGCTTGAAACAGCGATCCACCTCAAACTCTGCTACCTTTTGAAGATCTTCAAGCCAGTTGGACCATTTCTTACGGGAGAACTCCATTATGGCTTCATCCCAGCCCAGGTTCCTCCGACATAGTTCCTGGAGAAGCAACTTGGCTGGTAAAATGAATGGAGCTAAAAATCCCAAAGGGTCATACAATGAGCTGACCACTGACAGAATACCTCTTCTGGTCTGTGGCTGTTCTTTTGCAGACGTCCTGAATTTGAATTTGTCAGATTCAATGCACCACTGTAGTCCCAGTGCTCGCTCTACTGGAAGTTGGTCTGTATCCAAGTCCAAGTCCATGATCTCCTTTGCTCTGCTGTCCTCTGCAATTGACATTAGCACTTTGCGGCTGTTGCTGATCCACTTGGAAAGATTGAATCCTCCTTTCTGACAAAGCGCAGTCAAATCCTTTACCATTTGCACTGCCTCTTCTTCCGATGCCATGGATTTCAAACAATCATCCACATAAAAGTTGTGTTTGACTGTGTTCACTACATCAGAAGAGAAATGTTGTGCGTTATCATCTGCTGTTCTCCGCAAAGCATAATTTGCGCAACTTGGTGATGATACAGCCCCAAACAGATGTACTTTCATTCGATGTTCTACTGGAGACTGTGCAGTATCTCCCTGAGGCCACCAGAGGAAGCGGAGAAAGTCAACATGCTTGACTGAGACACGAACTTGATGAAACATGGCTTGGATGTCTGCCATTACTGCCACAGGTTCTTGCCGAAATCGGAGGAGGACTCCAATGAGAGAGCTGGTAAGATCAGGACCCTGCAAGAGCTGGCTGTTCAAAGATGTTCCTTTATACACAGCTCCACAGTCAAACACAACTCTCAGTTTACCTTTTCTTGAATGGTGGACACCGTGATGGGGGATGTACCAAAGCGTTCCATCACTTTGTCTCATTTGGTCATCAGGTACCCTTTCTGCATATCCTTTATTGATCATGTCATTCAGGAATGCGACATATTCCTCCTTAAAATGTCCATTTTTATTGAACTTTCTTTTCAGGCTCTGGAGGCGCTGTTCTGCAACACAGCGATTGTTTGGCATCATGGGATTTTCCTGTCTGAAAGGTAAGTCGATGCAATAGTGGTCTTCTATTAAGTTTGCGGTATTGTTCATAAGATCCATGAACTTGATGTCTTCTCTGGACATTTCAATCTTCTCCTCTGATGATTTCTCATTAAAGTCATGATTGTATTGCTTAACCAGCATTTCTTGCAGATGATCAACAGAGATTCGGTTTGTTGTTACAGTAGGACAGACACTCTTACCCCTACCGTCAGATCCACCGCGCAGTGGACCATTAATGGCCCAACCAATCCTGGTCCTTACTGCATAGGGCCCTTCATCCTGGCTGTTTATCAGCTCCCAAGGCTCCATTACCTTTGGGGCATCTGTACCGATAAGTAAATCGACGTCGGCATCGATGTCATGGAGCTTAACACCTTTCAGATAAGACCATTGGTCCACATCCTCCTGTCGTGGGATATTTACTGCAGACACAGGCATAGTCCTTTGGGTTAGAACATCAGGTAACTCAATGAAGTCATTCCCATCCATACCAGACACTTCAAGTCCTGACAAAATCTGAGCATTTACTATTTTCCTTTGGCCCATTGTTCTTAGCAGAATACTTGCCTTTTTACCTCTTAAGTTCAATTTCCTTGCCAGAGTATCTGTGCAGAATGTACCTGAGCTTCCTGGATCCAAAAAGGCATATGTTTGCACAGTTTGATTATTTTTCTGACTCTTGACCTTGACTGCAACAATAGAAAAGACAGAGTCATCTTCACAACCGGCCCCAATATGGCCACAGGTCTGAGACAGCTTTGCAGAAACACTTGAAGGGTTCACAGTACTTGGCCTTTGTGGTGAGGATGTGCCTGTATCCTGTCGGTGTATGTGAAGGACTCCCGGGTGCTTTTGGTGACACACATTGCAATCCAAACGACTCCTACAGTCTTTGCTTGTGTGGCCTAGCTTCAGGCAACCAAAACAAATGCCCTTTTCCTTTAGAAAGGTAATCTTATCCCGGTGTACTTTCACTTCAAACTGTGAGCACTTGTCCAAGGAATGACTGCTTTGAGAGCAAAACAGACAATTCTGCACAAAAGGTACTTTGGCTTGAGTTATTGTATGTTGAGATGTACCACAATCTTGTACTTCAGTGACATTAGTGGCAAAACTGCTTTGCTTTTTCCTTTGGTTTGTGTGATTACTATTGGAAGCCTTGAAGTTGGTACGTTGCGAGTCTTGAATGTTGCCAAAAAGTGGATCCGAGGCTATTTTGACTTGTCTTTCAATGAAGGTGACAAGATCAGTGAATACCGCTCTTTGACCACGTCGCTCCAGCAAATCACAAGCAACATTCCTCCATTTTTCCCGTAATTTGTATGGCAGTTTAAGAATGATGCTCCTCATGTTAGATGGTAAGTCCAGCTCTTTCATATACATAAACTGTTCTGTCAGATTTGAGCATCCTCTAAGAAAAAGGGAGAATGACTGTAGTGCTTTAACATCCTCACTTTTAACAGGTGTCCAGTTGAGAATTTTTTCCATATAAGCAGTGGCAATTCTATGCTCATTTCCAAAGTGTTCGGCGAGAAGATTTTTGGCTCTGCAATATCCTTGCTCCGCAGGTAAGTGCTGACAACTTTGCACTAGGTCTCTTGGCTGCCCCCTGGTGTATTGTTCAAGGAAGTGCAAACGATCGTTCCAATTAGCCGTCTTCTCCTCCACTCCATTTTCAAAGGCTCTAATGAAAGACCTGTATTGAAAAGGGTCTCCATCAAACACTGGGATATTTCTAGATGGAAGGGCCGAGGATAGATTCTGCTGCACCAGGAGGGAAGTGATGTAATTTTGTCTTTGCATTATGGTGGTAATGTCAGTTGGATGAGTTTGAGTTTCATTCCTTCTTTGTGCAGCTTGAGTTGGAACCTCAGCATTAATTAACATTTCATTCATTTGGGTATGTGACCTTTGTTTGGAACCAACAACCTGTGGTTGAGATATAGAATAAGGCATCAAAACGTTGTCCTTTGCATCCTTTTTATTCGGCAGGAATGTGTCGGCATCTGGGTTGAGTTTACTTGTGCTTTGACAGTTCCTTTCAAAATAAGAGTTCATGCCATCGGATCGATTTGAACCACATTGAGATGAGTTGATTTCCAATACATGAAGTTTTGCACTTGTTGCTGCCAATTCTGTTTCGAGTTCCAGCTGCTCCTTTTGCTTCCTTAACTGTTCCTCCTGAGCTTCAATTAGATGTTTCCTTTTCAGCGCGGCAACACGCTCCATTAGTGCCGCTTTATCCGCTTCAGCTTTTATGCGTGCAGATGTTGTAGAAGAAATGCGTGATACCTGTGAATGCTTGGAAGACTTTGATTTTGCACGTGATATGTTAGAAGCACTGTCTTCAGGATTTATTTCCTCCAGATCTGCAACATCCTGATCAGGACATTCTTTATTCGGCTGCACATATGGATTTCCGGCTTCAATTAACCATGCCTTTACCTTGTCGGTAAAATCACAGTACATTGTCATTTTTGCTTGAAAATAACCCGTTTGCTTTGCAGCTTCATCTTCTGGTAAAGGTAAATTCATGAACGATTCATGCACGTCATGGGCGTCTTGATAACAACCAATAAACTTACAAAGTTCAGAATTAACTGTTTTCACGTTTTCGTTTGATTCCATCAACTCACGGATTTTTTCCATATACCCTTTGGCTTGTCTACATTTGACACTCCTTTTGTCTTGACACGTTTTTATGTAAAAACTCAATCCTTTCGATGTCCATTTAATATTCCTTTTTGTTGCTGGTATTTCAACATCGTTCTGAGACCCTGTATTAACATCAGACATCTTTAATCATATAGTCCGTCAACCATTCCATTTAATTCAGAAGGCGAGGGGGTAAAAGGCCAAATATAATCCTCACTGGCGGCACAGCCACTCTTGCAAGCATAGATGCGCACTGGAGTTGTAGATTTAATGAATGAAATACGCCAGCACTTCTGCGTAAAGTAGCGCTTAATAGCCGACTTAACTCCGAGTTATCACCATTTTCCAATACAGCTTTTGCAGTAACACATACCAGTTTCTGATGGCCAAGCTGAGTGTGTCGCTGGTGTGGGCCAGGCGTAGTTTGAAGCTGACAGGATTTCAGATGGGAGATGAATAAAACAATTCGTGAGCTTCGTTCATCCAAGGTCCAAAAGAGTCCAACGAGTCCATTATTGATGGGTTCTTTCCTTTATCCAAGGGCAGGTTTTGTACTTTGTGTAGTGGCTATTTGTCCTTCTCCAAAACAATAAACGTAACCTATAATCAAACGGCCACTGATGCACCATGGGTTTGTTTCACGCAGGCAAAGAGTCAGTCCAAACAATCCTGTTCCGTTTCTTCTTTCCTTTTATTACCAAGCAAGCAAACGAATAAAAAAGGAACAAGGGCCTTTTCCTATTGCCTCTCTTGCTCTGGTACAAAACCATAGGCCCACCCCGGTGCATGCTGGTCCCCTGAGCACCGCCCACCCAAATATATTGCAGGTGCCCAGGGTGCCATCCAATGAAACAAACCCACAAATCAACCACCAATTAACCCCAACAAAATATGATAGACAAACAAAATAAATAAATAACCAACAAGAAAATACCATCAAGGAATCCAAACAAAACAACAACAACAAAAAATAAATCAACAGATATCAAAAACCTAGGAACACACCAATAAATAGCTCCCACAATTAGAATTAGGATTTTAGAATTATTTGTTAAATTTGGTTTGGCAAAATTTTACGTGGGGTGTGACACAACCCTCTGTATTTAGCCAGGCTAAGGACTGGTACAACAAGGCACTGGCTGGTACCCCATTTGGGCTACATTTACAACATTGTAATTATAATTAGAGTGTTAGGTCTTTTTAAGGCGTGCCGGTGTTTTTCCTGCATGTTAACTAATGTCTTGATCTAGCTGGCTGCGAAACCGGTTTAGCTATCCAAAAAGCCACTGTAATATTTTGTTGGAGTTAGCTTTGATTGCGAACGCTAACTGAAGCTAAACCTCGCTGCCATTTAGCTAACCTAAAAGCCACTGTAATATTTTGTTGCCGTTAGCTTTGATTGCGAATGCTAACTGAAGCTAAGCCTCGCCACCATTTAGCTAACCTAAAAGCCACTGTAATATTTTGTTGGCGTTAGCTTTGATTGCGAACGCTAACTGAAGCTATACCTCGCCGCCAGGTTGCTACAATATCGTTATTTATCATTTATTTCTTTGAGTACATTGTCATACGTAGGTACGCATGATTTTCATTTTTGCTAGTAACTTCAAGAATTAGTAACTTACATCATAATTGGCTGTTTGAATAGTTTTTTCTTGTCACCGTCAGCCACCTAGCTGGCCCTGTAAGGAAAATCGGAAAAAAAAATTGAATTGCTACAACATTTTCAACAAATTGTAATGCCTGTGCTTGTGATTAAGGAAGATGTAGTCACCCATGCAGTTCCAACGGCATATGGAAGACATTTATGACACTTGTGTCCTTACATTATTATCATGCTAGCTTCCACTCTGACGTCTTGGTTGTGAGTAAACACAATGAATTGACATATAAACAGTTAGCTAAACAGTTAACTCAATTATTGTAGCGCCATCCAGTGGTCATAATTAGAATAGTAGTTCATTTTATTGAAAATGCAGATAATTTTTACACTATATAAAATCGTCTCGTGGGCCGGATTAAACCCATTCCGGCCCGCCCCCCGTATGTTTGACACCCCCGACATACAGTATGTACCGTATACTTTGCTCGCTTGCCTCAAACAGAGCTAAAAATAGATCAACCCTTTCACCTCGCACGTTAAATAGTTTACAGTGGCGACGCCTCCACTTCCTCGTTTCAACCAGGACTTTGAACTCGGATCACAATGTTTGTTTTTGTCCTCTGACTGGAACATAATTAGGAATTGCCTGTCTGACGTCTCAGTCGTGTTGCAGTAGCGTTGTTATTATTATAGTAGCACTACTATTATTAGTACTATTAGTGTTACTATTATTAGTGTTATTATCCTTAAACGTGATGCAACATCCCCTAATTTTATTTGTCCATTCAGCTTCACTGTATGTTGTCAGTCCCTTACTGTACTTCAACAAAAGGTCTTGAATTACAGGTTTTCCTCACACGTGATTCCACCCAAACAAACATGGGTGTGGAACCACGCCGCATTCATACGGCACTGCTGGTTCTGCCTCTTCCAGTCCGGCTGCCGTTCCCGTCAAGTTCCATTAATGAGTCACTGACGTGTGTTTTTGTCGCCGGGGATCCAGCGACGAGACGCTTTTATTGCTGACTCACACAAACACACGGCGAGAATGGCGGGAGAGAGTACGCCAGAAGGTCTGGACCTGAAGGAGAAGGGCGAGGAAGAACTGTGGGAACTCATTAATGACAATCGCCATCGGATCTCCTTGGGCGTGCGGCCGTGCATCGTGATCCCGTACCTCCGACAAGCCAGGGTGCTCACGGAGATGGACGAGGATGAGATCCTTTCCTGCCACAACCTGACCAACCGCTCCATGAGAACAAGTACGATAATTTTTTTTTTACATTTGGAAAAGTCTGCAGAGTTTTCCAAAGATTTTCCAATGAATGCCACATCATGATGAATGAAAGGATGCAACCTTGCCTCTTTGATGCCGCATTTGAGCATTTCACTTCAGTCTTTGCCCTTTTTTTCCCAAATGTTTGCTGTTTGTTGTTGTTTTAATTTTTTTTCTACATTTTTTAACTCCATTTTTGTCTTTTCGTAATATTTAATACTTTAATACTGCTACTTTAATACTTTATTCCATTAATATTATAACTTCATTCCCATCCCCAACTTTTTCCACAACTTAATTTTCTAAACAATACATATTATTTGTTTTTCTTATTTTATTTTATTTTTTTTATTATTTGTTTGTTTGTATTACATTGCAACTTATCCCTCATATTTCAGCTCTCAAATAAAAGAAAATTAAAATACAAATAAAAATACAAATTAAAATTAAATATTCTCTGAATATATAGGAAATTTTATATTGGAAAAATAAAAAATAATAATACAATAAGTATTTATTTGTCCATCAAACTGTATTAGTAATATTTTGTACAAAGAATGTTGTCAAATTTTTAAGTAAAACTTGCTGAATTTGCACATTTCCTGATCAATAATGCTGTCGCTGCAGTGATTCCGAGGAACATGAATGACACACCATGACTTCCTGCAGCCTGTGTCATGTCTCCTATGGAAGTATGACGTCATTATTCTTGCTAATGGGACGATAAAATACACAGAAATACATGTATCGTACGTGGAGGCGCTGCAGTACTCACTTCATCCTGGAGGGGTAGAAAAACGAATGAGCCGTACGTTTTTGTTTCCGCCATCTTGTGTAGCACAACCTTGTTTGTTTGCGACTTTTGATGTTTTTATTGATGGTTTATGAAATTGAAACGCGATAAGGCATTAAAATAAGTAAACGTCCTATATATGCCTATACACTGCTGCTAAGTTGTGCTACACAAGATGGCGGCGTGTGCACTGAAGCACTGCGCGGCGGTGGTTCTGTGGTTCTTGTCATTGCCGTCCTTCCACGGAGAGGAAAAGCCTGCATTTTTGGTTTGTTTAGTTTTATTTAGTTTTTTCGGACCTGTCAACATTAGCATATCCGAGCTCACCGGAGGGGGATCAGACTTTTACAACAAAGTATCAGACCTTTGTACTGAGTTGTGGACTCCTATAGAGCAGCTACACTACATAACCAGCACAGGAAGCTTTCTAGTTCTTTGAGAATCTACACCCATTCCAGCGAAAAGACCTTTTTTAATTGAATCTGATGATAATGTGAAATGTTTCCAGGCCATATGATGGATCTACTTCGCACGCAGGGTAGAAACGGTGCTGTGGCTCTGCTGGAGAGCCTCATGATCCACTACCCGACCCTGTACACTCAAGTCACCGGACACAAGCCCAGTACTGAACCATCAAGATTCAGTGGTTGGTTACTTCAGTTCTTTTGCTGGAAAACGTGCGTCGTTTCTTTTGTTTTGACTTGATTGACTCCTTGAATGACTCCTCACAGGCCTGATAAAGTACTCGGAACTGACCGAGTACCTGATCAGAGCAGTGACCGGGATGCAGAACGAGCTTCAGGAAGCCCGTTGTGAGGCCGGAAGAATGAATGCTCGCTGCGCCTCGTTGGAGTCTGAGATCCAGCAGGTCATGGAGCATGAGGAGAAGTCCCGGAGCCTCCAGTCCGAGTATAAACGTGTTCAGAGACACTTGTGCTCGCTGCAACGGGAAGTCACCAACCTCAAGGAAGAGAAGTGCGACTTGTACGCGCGCTACACGACGGCCATTGAGGAGAAGTCGGCCATGAGTATGCGCCTCCATGATCTCAACCTGCAGGTTTGTCGTCATTGCTAATGGCCGTTTGTGGAAAAGTGCATCTGATTTGCGGGTTCGTCATCCATTTTATTCCACTTATCTGGGTTACGTGTCATTCCAAGATGATCCATGTATCCTCGTTAGACAAACGTTATTTATTTTTCTGGCTAGTCTCTCAAGCCTGCCGTTAGAAGATGTCCATGTGTCCATCCTGTAGATATATCAGCTTCAAACAGAGCTGCAGAAGGCCCAGACGGAGAGCGACTTCCAGAAGCGGCGCTCTCTCCGATGCGTCCCGATTGCCGAGGCATCTCAACTGCAAGAGGAAGTACGGAGTCTGCGCTGCCAGCTGCTGAAGATGGAAAAACTGAACCCTGTAAGAATAGCAGCTTCAACATCGGGGGGGAGTCCGTCACGGTTTCAGGCGAGACGTTTGCGTTTCATCTCATCTCGCCCTTTGTCAGGCTCATCAGGACATCCTGGCCCAGGATCTAGCCGAGGCCATAGACAGCCAGGTGGAGCTTGCGGAGCAGCTGAAATGTTCCAGAGAAGAAAATGAACAGTTGCACAGAGAGAAGCAAAAAGTGAGTGTGGTGATTGTGCAACTTGTCCGTGACTCTGCAAAGAATGGCGGTTTCGGAATCTGCGGGTTCCTGGTTCAATGCCTTGCTCAACCGGTCAAAGTGTACGTATGACTATGTACGTATTACCGTATTTTCTTGACTATAAGTCGCTCTGGACTATAAGTCGCACAAATCCAAAAATGCATAATTAGGTAGAAAAAAAACATACATAAGTCGCACTGGAGTATAAGTCGCACAAGGCCAAAAATGCATAATTAGGTAGAAAAAAACATACATAAACAAGGCCAAAAATGCATAATTTTGTAGAAAAAAACATACATAAGTTGCACTGGAGTATAAGTCGCACAAGGCCAAAAATGCATAATTAGGTAGAAAATAACATACATAAACAAGGCAAAAAATGCATAATTTTGTAGAAAAAAACATACATATGTCGCACTGGAGTATAAGTCGCACAAGGCCAAAAATGCATAGTTAGGTAGAAAAAAAAACATACATAAGTCGCACTGGAGTATAAGTCACACAAGGCCAAAAATGCATAATTAGGTAGAAAAAAAAACATACATAAGTCGCACTGGAGTATAAGTTGCACAAGGCCAAAAATGCACAATTTTGTAGAAAAAAACATACATAAGTCGCACTGGAGTATAAGTCGCACCAGGCCAATAATGCATAATTAGGTAGAAAAAAAACATACATAAGTCCCACCGGAGTATAAGTCGCACAAGGCCAAAAATGCATAATTAGGTAGAGAAAAAACATACATAAGTCGCACTGGAGTATAAGTCACACAAGGTCAAAAATCCATAATTCGGTAGAAAAAAATATACATAAGTCGCACAAGGCCAAAAATGCATAATTAGGTAGAGAAAAAACATACATAAGTCGCACTGGAGTATAAGTCACACAAGGTCAAAAATGCATAATTCAGTAGAAAAAAACATACATAAGTCGCACCGGAGTATAAGTCGCACAAGGCCAAAAATGCATAATTAGGTAGAGAAAAAACATACATAAGTCGCACTGGAGTATAAGTCGCACCAGGCCAAAAATGCATAATTAGGTAGAAAAAAACATACATAAGTCGCACTGGAGTATAAGTTGCACAAGGCCAAAAATGCATAATTAGAAAAAAAAACAAAAAAATGTGTCCAGTGTTTATGTAACATAAACACTTTTTTCATGTATAAGTCGCTCTGGAGTATAAGTGGCAGGAACAGTCAACCTAGGAAAAAAAGTGCGACTTATAGTCCGGAAAATACGGTACTATTTAATAATAAATAGCTGGTCCAGCTGGACGGGGTGTGGAATGAATTAAGTCCTGTCGCGTTCACTGTGGGAACGGAACCGGGGGAGTGACCTTGGAGAACGACCTCCACTACTCCTCTATATTGTGTGGTTTGTCCATGACAGAGAGTTCCTGTCTCTCACTGCTACCAACATCTCCACAGTGCTGATACTTTGTTTGTCCATCTTTGGACGGTGTTGTGTTGTTTAGCTTCTGGATCAGAGCGAATGTCTGACCCTCCAAGTGCAGCAGCTGACCCTGGACTGTAACATGCACCAACAGAGGAGCACTGTGATCCAGAACCAGATGAGGGAGCTGCAGACCGAGAGAGACCAGGTAAGAAAAAAAAAGCAGGACAGAAATGTTTTCACGTCCCATGATTAGAACTTATATTGAGAAACTGATTATATCTCTTTATTGATCTGTACTGTACCGACTGTAACCAGGACATGTCACCACAATGGTATTCAAGTCAAATTCTATGTCCTGCAGGCATACCTCTCCAGAAACGAAGCTCAGACCCAAATCGCCTCCATTCTGTCTGAGAAGGACACCCTGAGGTCTCAGATGATGGCGCTCAAGGAAGCCTTCAGTTTGCATGACAAACACCCTCAAGACTGGCAGAGACCTGATGTACTAACATGCCACCCGATGTGAATTAGCATGTAGACCAAGAAAAAACAATGAAATATATTTTTTTTTTTATAGGAGACGGAACTTGACTGGGAATGCTCAAGGTCCAACTTTAAAGACTCCTCACTCCCAAATAGACGGAGACTATGCCGCATGGACGCAATTAATCCATCATCACCGAGTCCCTTTTCTTCAGAGGTGTGTAGTTTGGTTTTGTTAAGCTAGCAAAAGATATGCATTGTTAAAGATTTAAATGAAAGATCATCTCAAACTGGCTCGTAATTCGAGTTATAATTGGCACTCAATGACCAGGATCACTTTGCACGGAACCCACAAGATATCAAACTCCTTTCCCTCTACTGCAGATAGAGAAAGTAAAGAGCAGGAAGGAGGCAATAAGCTAGAAAATAGGAAGGAGCTGTCAGTACGCATCACTTTGGACATTATGAGCATTTATTCATTCATTCATTTTCACGAGGGTCGCGGGGGTGCTGGAGCCTATCCCAGCTGTCTTGGGGCGAGAGGCGGGGTACACCCTGGACTGGTGGCCAGCCAATCACAGGGCACATATAGACAAACAACCATTCACACTCACATTCATACCTATGGACAATTTGGAGTGGCCAATTAACCTAGCATGTTTTTGGAATGTGAAATGACTTAATAACTGAATCTTAATAATATTTCAATATATCCTTGTGTATCTTAAAGTGCGAAGAAGCAATGGCGAGTAGTGTCCGATCCCGAAACGTAGAACCTCCCAGTCCACAGTCTCTCCGCAGAAGAGAGGGGGCCCTTTACGACGACAACAGGTGAGTGTGTTATATTTAGCCTGGCTTGGCCCTCGGCAAATTATGATGGATGCCTGCCAGGCTGTGTTGGCACGGCGTCCACTCTGTGACACGGTTAGGAAAGAATTTATTCGACACAACGTGATCACGGCAGCTTGTCTAACCTGTCGGACCTGTCTGAGCTGTCAGTCATCCGGCACCCAGCGCCGCCACGTTTACGAAACGTTTTGGAAAAAATACACGTGTTTGCATGTATGCCTCACTTCTAAATCTCACACATGCTTTTTTTTTATTTTCAGCCTGGAAACATTGGAGACTGATGATTTTTCATTGGACGACGACTTTGTGATCCTGCCCAGTGGTGAGTTTTGCGAACCCACAGTGAGAGGGGGGGTCTCCAACCACTGGCAGTGTGAAACACTCAGGTGCAATGATGAAAAAAACACACATACAGCTATACATATACACAATTTAACAAAGTTTATACAGTTTATTGCACAGTTTAAGCACCTTGATGGCAAAACATGACAAAGTCTTCTGTCCAGTGTTGAATGATGCCAAAGAGACATCATCACAGTTTACGCCTGGTAGAACCAACTACAGCTATACTTATACACAAAGAGATATACATATACACAATTTACCAATGTGTTTACAGTTTATTGCACAGTTCATTGCACAGTTAAAGCACCTTGATGGCAAAACATGACAAAGCCTGTCTTCTGTCCAGATTTGTCTTTGTCTTCTGTCCAATTTACCAACGTTTATACAGTTTATTGCACAGTTTATTGCACAGTTTATTGCACAGTTAAAGCACCTTGATGGCAAAACATGACAAAGCCTGTCTTCTGTCCAGTGTTGAATGATGCCAAAGAGACATCATCACAGTTTATGCCTGGTAGAGCCAACTACAGTGAGGGGGGGTTTGGGGGGGGGGGGGGTGGCGTGTGAAACATTCAGGTGCAATGGTGAACACACATATACACAAACAGCTATACATATACACAATTTACCAATGTTTATACAGTTTATTGCACAGTTTATTGCACAGTTAAAGCCCCTTGATGGTGAAATACTCAGGTGCAATGATGAAAAAAAACACACATATACACAAACAGCTATACATGTACACAATTTACCAACATTTATTGCACAGTTTATTGCACAGTTAAAGCACCTTGATGGCAAAACATGACAAAGCCTGTCTTCTGTCCAGTGTTGAATGATGACAAAGAGACATCATCACAGTTTACGCCTGGTAGAACCAACAACACGTACAGGTGAGAAGATCCCCAAACCAACAGGAAGTCTAAGACACATCTCGAGATGGGGGGGTGTCCAGCGAGGCGCACATCCTGAAGAATGAAAGAATGAGAATATACTGACTGTATATACTGTATTTATATACTGTATGTACTGTAATATACTCAATTTACATTCATTCATTTTTGTCTTCGGGCGAGAGGCGGGGTCCACCCTGGACTGGTGGCCAGCCAATCACAGGGCACATATAGACAAACAACCATTCACACTCACATTCATACCTATGGACAGTTTGGAGTGACTAATTAACCTAGCATGTTTTTGGAATGTGGGAGGAAACCGGAGTATCCGGAGAAAACCCACGCATGCACAGGGAGAACATGCAAAAAATGGGATTGAACTCGAGTCTCCTAGCTGTGAGGTCTGCGCGCCAACCACTCGACCACGGTGCAGCCCTGTATTTACACATTTCAAGAAAAAAACTGCATCTCGGTTTTATCATCAAGGTGAAAAAGCCAACCCGCAACACCTCGCTTTGGACACCCCCGATCTAGATTCCAAGCAGTGGCAGGATTCTACCCCATGTTTGATGTTTTCATCTTCTCTAATCTCCCACCAGTCTGGACAAGAACTTTGCACCCCCGTTCCTTGTGCGTTCCCGCCCAAAAGCGATTCGCATCAGCGGCCGCGTGGTCACCATTTCCTTCCAGGGCGACGCGCTGCTAAGTCAGGTGGCCGTTCTGGGAGGGAATAAGACCGGCGTGTTTGTGCATGAAGTCACGGAAGGCAGTGCTGCACACACGGTGGGAATCAGCCGTGGAGCGCAGATAGTGGAGGTGAGATCAAGGTCGATTTGACGCTTCGTATGTGAAGCTGTCTGACGCTACCATCACCGTTTGCAGGTGAGGTACCAACAGAACCAGAAGGTTCTCAGGGTAGTCCTGGAGGATTCCACCTTAGAAGAAGCTATGTGGGCTCTTGGCCAGGTCACTGATCTCTGCCACCTATCTCTTCGGCCCAGGCAACATGGTACGTCCCACCGTATGTACAGTGGAGCCTCGGTTATAGTCCGCCCCTGGTTAGCATGTTTTTGGTTAACAATTTGTCCTTGTTTTGCGTCCAAAATATTGAAAATTAGGGATATAAAACGACTATGAATGCATAGAAATGAGGACCGAAAGGCATACATAAACATTTAAATGGTCCCTGACATGATTTATCGAACAGGTTGACCTCCAGCAACAACGCCGACTTGGATGTCCGTGTCTTCTTAATGTTGCTATTTTTCAGATTATGAACTCCTGCTTCAGCAACTCCAAAACAATGAAATGTCATCCGGCGACTCCTTCTACGTGCGCGTCAACGTGACCATCCCGGCAGGTCCCAACGGGACTCTAGCCGTGGCCTGCGACGACATCCTGCATGTGACCAACACCCGGCCCTCGGACACCGACGGCTCTTGGTACGCCAGTCAGGTTCACCCCTGCCAGCTCCTGGCACTCCACAGCGGGCTGGTCGCCAACTACTACAGGTGTTTATACGCAACATGGATACGCTGGACGTGAAACCCGAGGAACCTGAGAAAAACGTATCTTTGGTTTGTGTCGCAGAGCGCAGCAACGTCTCATTCGGGCGATCGAAGAAATGAACTTTCAAATCCGGAAGTCTCACAAGGTATGATGAGTGTGGAGTCACGTCTAATCCAGGTATCAGTTGAAATGGAGATGATGACCCTCATGGTGGTCCTGGTCATCACCAGTTGTTGATTAATCATCGAGTCAGGAATTAATTGTTGTCTCTTAAAAGGATGGGCGCCTGGTGGGCCAGAACAGACAGAAAGAGGTGCGGATTGTAAGCTTGGGACTGCAGGGTCGAAACCCCCTTTGGGTCAGCGTGGAGAACGACAAGACCAAGAGCGCCGACTCGGGTACAAGGACACATTTGGAAAAGTAAGAAGACATCGGCACTCTTAATATCGCTCATAGTTCTCTTCTTGTAGGTGACGCGTCAGCACCCAGAAGTTGCGTAACCCTTATGCCGTATACGCTGGTCACCCCGCACTTCCCCCCCATATGCAGACCAGTCCTGTTACTGCCCTCCATGCTGGGACGCATCCTGGATAAGAAGGTAGCAGGCTGGCAGGGCTTTGAGCTCTGTGAACCGGGTAAGACGCATTGCGAATAATATTGTTTTTTCCACGGCAGTCCCTCGTTTATCACGGTTAATCGGTTCCACAACCGACAGTGATAAGTGAATTTCCGCAACGTAGGGTTCCTTATTTATACATGGAATATTTTCACAGCCAGAGCACAAAAAACCTGTTTACGACCTGTTTTTTGAAATGTTTTTTAACATTATTAGAGCCCTCTTGACATGAAATAGTACCCCTATAGTCACCGTCAATATATTGCCATGTGCATACAAGTCTGTTTCCGTTGTCTCCTGCCTCCAAACAGACAGGAAGAGGGTTCACTCATTGGTTTCAGCATCTTGGCATGTTCGTCTCATAGAACAACGGCATGAACTGAGTGAGCCCTTGGGTGGAGGCGGGGCTGCTAGCATACACACTGAGTGCAGACGAGTGTAACGTAGTAGAAAGTATACGAGTAGACTGCAATATCTTGTTATTGTATATATTATTGTCTCGTCTACTTATTTATATGTTTAATATTTTCATAATCCTAGCATAGAAAACCTGTTTACGACCTTCTAAGTACGGTTTTGAACATTATTACAGCCCTCTAGACATGAAATAGATCGCCTGTAGTCACCTTTAACCTCCCATGACCAATATAGTAGACATATTATGAGGAATGTATTCAAATAAATATGTACAATTCGCGTAAATCCGTATATTTTTGACTAATAAGATATTTTTGAAAAAACACGATTGTTGCAGAGATGTTGAGCGCAAGTGATCATTCCGTCCGCCTTCAGAAGTCTGAGCTGCTGGAGGAGTGTGAGCAGGGAAGGAACTGCTGTTACACCCTGCAGTGTGTGAAGAAAGTCATGCAGAAGGTCAGCACTTTGTCCACAAAACGCAAACCGGCCATCTTGTTTGACGTCCCAGCTGTCTTCGGGCAAGACTGGTGGCCAGCCACTCACAGGGCACATATATAGACAAACAACCATTCACACTCACATTCATACCTATGGACAATTTGGAGTCGCTAATTAACCTAGCATGTTTTTGGAATGTGGGAGGAAACCGGAGTACCCGGAGAAAACCCACGCATGCACGGGGAAATTGAACTCGGGTCTCCTAGCTGTGAGGTCTGTGCGCTAACCACTAGACCGCCGTGCGACCAAGTAACTAGTAACTATAACTAATGACTTTTCTAAATTAGTCACATTTCCTGACTTTCTGGATTATTTGCTGGAAACAATGATGTCCCGTTTAGTGCAGGGGCGTCAAACTGGTTTTCACAGTGGGGCACATTGACAAAAAACATGGACAAACCTTCATTCATTCATTCATTCATTTTCTACCGCTTATCCTCACGAGGGTCACGGGCATGCTGGAGCCTATCCCAGCCATCTTGGGGCAAGAGGTGGGGTCCACCCTGGACTGGTGGCCAGCCAATCACAGGGCACATATAGACAAACAACCATTCACACTCACATTCATACCTATGGACAATTTGGAGTGGCCAATTAACCTAGCATGTTTTTGGAATGGGGGGGCAGGGAAGCGGAGTAGAGAACATGCAAACTCGGGTCTCCGAGCTGTGAGGTCTGCACGCTAACCACTAGAGCACCGTGGAGCCAAGTAAATAGTAACTATAACCAATTACTTTAAAAAATTAGTCACATTTCCTGACTTTCTGGATTATTTGCTGGAAACAATTATGTCCCGTTTAGTGCAGGGGCGTCAAACTGGTTTTCACAGTGGGCCACATTGCAGTTGTGGTTGCTCTCAGAGGACAAACCTGTAACTGTGAAATTGACCTCATGATATTATGACAGTATTTATTATAGTATTTTATTTATTATAGTATTTTATATTATACAGTATTTATTATGTTGAGGTTCCTTCAGATTCATGGTCTCCTGCTCCCACAGGGCATTCACTGCGTGCTGCCACTCGGACTGGACTGTGTACGTCGCCTCCACAGGGCTGAGATCTTCCCCATCATCATCTTCATCAGCCAGTCTGTCAGCAGCGCCCGTAAACTCAGGTACGGGAAATCACCCTGACGTTCCAGGATGCGGCAACACAGGAAAAAGTCCCGATAGATCCTCAACATGCGGCCCTTCCTACAGTCAACATCACCCAAATAACGAGACGCAGCGCTTGACTCCATAGATATCTGCAGCTGTGTGTCTCGTTAACGTCCTACCTTCTCTTCAGGTCGAAGCTTCATCGTCAGAGCTGGTCGGAGGAGCAGCTGCTGATGTGTTCAAGGAGCCAAGAGCCGCTGTTGGACAAGCTGCCATGTTTGTATCACAGAGTGGCTCCTGACTCCTGGTGTGACCAGGCGTCCCTGCTCACCAGGATACGCACCGTCATCTGGGAGGAGCAGAAGAAGATTGTGTGGGTGGAGCCTGACCTGTGGTAAAAGGGAAAAAGTAGGAATTTTCATTTCTTCTTATGCTTGTTATTACAAATATTTGTAAAGTATGTATCTGTGATACTTCAAACGTAACATATTGAAATAAATACTGAAGTAATGTACTATATTGTAGTCCTGATGAGGTACTAAAAGTAGTACCTGGATTGTTGTACGCCTTTTGATGAAAATTATTGACAAAAACATCCATCTTCTTCCGCTTAATCAGGTCCGGGTCATGGGGGGGCTGCAGTCTCAGTCAGGAAGTCCAGTCTTCCAGATCTCAGGGACCGCCGCCTCCTAGCTTTTTACCCAATTCAGAACCACACCCCCATTTTTGAAGCTAAAACACCCATAAAAATCATTTTTTATGAGATGTTATGATATGAAGCTTGTGTTTAACCAATGGTAGCTCCGCCCCTGCTTATAATTTCCAAGGAATATCACAGAATCCTGGAAGGCCGACGGAAAAAAACGGAATATACTCTTAAACGCGTCGTATTTTAGCAGAATTTTAGCATTCAGTTAATGCCCATTTTTTTCCACAAAACAAAAACACACTAAATGCTTTTAAGTGTAAAAAATGTAAACAAAAAAAATCACTTGAAATTTTTTTAAAATAAAAAAATCAAGCATAATTTGGGGAAAAACATTTAGCAGTATTGTCAGTTAGCATAGTGTGTTAGCGCTTCTGCTTGGTCATGTGATCTTGGGATATAGAGCTCATCCTCCACAAATAGAGATGGTACGGCCCCTAAACCTGACCCCCCCATGCCCTGGTTGCTCTGGGGGGGGGCATTTCATTTCACCATGAAATGCAAACCAGGTCTGGTTGGACAAGGACCGAATGGCGCGTTTGCATTCTACACCAGGACCATTTCCGTGACCAATAAGCACCGGGAACGGACTCCCTCGTCCCAACACGTGAGCCAGGGAGTTCAGGTCCACGATGGCCGTCCCCTGCAGCAACTCCAGACCAGAAATAAGCTCCAGAACAGATTTTTAATTGTTGATTGATGTGTGATTTGGCGACTCTTATTACAGAACGGAATTAAACCAACGTCAACATGAACGTGATCCACTGCTGCTCATTCCGTCCTCTCATTGACCGGCTTTAGCGTCCGTGTACTCCGCCAGCGATCGGACCGCCTTCCAGAGGCATCCCTGGTATTTGGGCAGGTCGGCCCACACACGGTGAAGGATTTTGCTGACTTTGTGCACTCGCTCCATCTCGCTCTGCAGAGTCGCTTCAAGTGGAGCAGAAGCAGCCGGAGTGCCGTCCATCATTTCGTGAATCCTCTTTGACTTCCTCTGAAATTCTTCCTGGAAACATAAATGTAGATACGCATATATACGCGTGGATACGCATCAGGTTGGGTGGATTTTAGGTGGCATCTCACGAGCTCTGAGGTTTTACACGAGCAATAGGAAAGAGACCACAAAGCACACGTGGACCAATTGGGCCTCCAAGACCTCCAAATAGGAGCACCCCTGGTCATATACTAGTGTGGATAGTGTACTGGACTGTAGTGTACGAGAGGCTACTGTGTACACCTCTTGGGGTGTAGCAAGATAACCTGGAGTCCTCCAAGCCAGGTATGTGGGCTTGGATTTAAAAAAAAATTATAAATTTTTTTACAATTAAATTTTTAATAAAAATATTTTTTAAAAATGTATTAAAAATTAACAACATAAAATAAATAAATAAATAAAATAAATGCAAACTATTTTTTTTAATGTAAAAAAAACATTTTAATTTAATGTTTATATTTATTTATATTATTTTTTTATTTAATGTTTTACAATTAAAAATAAAATATTTAATTATATATATTTATGTATTTTTTAATTTAATTTTTTAGTTTAATCCAACTCCATGAATGGAGTTAGATTAATATGCCAGATGACTTACATGGGCCTCCTGGAGTTCCCTGATCTCCTGGGAATGCTCTTTCACCAGCTGGAATAAACAAACTGATGTCAGATAGTTGCGCAACAATTCCCCGTGCCTGGATGCCCGCTTCCAGTACCTTCTGCGTTTCCTTGATCCTCCGCCGTAATCCATCGTTCATGAGATTTAGCTCGCCTTTGGTTGTTATCTTTTTGGTACTGCGAGCCAGCATCTGATTTCGCTCCACGATGTTTCCTCTCCGTTCCACCACCGCCAGACTCTCCCGGTTGAGCTGCTCTCGTTGCTTTAGTAGCTGGTGGAGCCAACGCTGGAGGATGAACAAATACACAAAATATCCTACTGGGAACCAAAGTGGTGGGGTCATGTTGGGGGTTTACGGGGTTTTAGCAGGTCTTACATAACCTGGAGTCCTCCGAGCCAGGCATGTGGGCTGGGATAGTCCTGCCTAGATCTGATTAATGATTAATTAATCGACAAATTAAAATGAACTTGATCATTTCGCCGTTTGTTTTTCCCGACCACACAGGCTGGATGACAAAAGGCTTCATCCAACCCTACTATCAGTCGTTCGGTCTCTTGTCCAAGTGGGGGGAGGCGGGGCGCTACTGCCACACAAGCTAGCAACCCCGACCCTCACTCTGTTGTGATTGGTCATACTCCCTCCGCTCACTGTATGCACGCCCATATTAGGAAGTCTGGGCTGCGTTGACGTCAGTTACCATAGCATCCATATGACTAGCCCATTGTCCATTATCCAAAACAAAGATGATGCATTTCGATGTAGTTTTAAAAACACAAAACAATTGTCTACCTCCATCCGATGGACGTCATCCTTCATGATCTGGATGTCTCCCTGACCCTCCTCCACCACTAAACGTGTCTCCTTCATCAGATGGGTCTTCTTTTCCCACAGCATGATCTGACGCCTGCGATGAAGCACATGAAGGCGTATACTGGAAGCTGTGGAAGCTTTGTGTTTTGGGTGACAAGGCAAATCTGACAGAACTGACTCAGTCTCCACCAGACTGCCGAGAAGGTTCTCCTTAGCTTCCTGGGTCTTCTCCAGTTTCATCTCCATCTCTACGGACTCCCGCTCTGCATCCTAAACGGGAGACGTTACTGACGATTAGCGTTTGGCGACAAGCGATGGAAAGCGGAAGTGTCAGCGTGCCTTAAGTTTGTGAAGGAACTTGGTTTCCATGATCATGTTCTCCTGCTCCAAAGCGTAGCGCAGCTGAGCGTTCTTGCTAAGAAGAGTGTTGAGCTTCAGCAGGTCTCGCTGAAGTATCTTATTGGTCTTCTCCACGTCGCTCTCCTCACGGTGCAAGACCTCTAACTGACCTTGAAGTGAGTTTTTACCAGGAATTAGGAGTTGCCGGCAGCACAGATCTACTGGTTTTCATGACAGAAATGACGTACTTTCCAGGTAGATCTTCCTCTGACGGACCATAGTCAGCTTGGCTTGTAGTTTGTTATATTCCTTGGTGTGGTCCTGTATCTCCAGGGTTAGCCCCACCAGCGTTCCTTGATGCTTCAGCCACTGCTGCTGATCATTCTGGATTTTCTCCGATAACTTGTCAATCTCAGACTTGATTCTGTCTACCTTAATTTGCAGAGGACTGAGGTCTTCATGCTGGGAACGCAAACATTCAGTGGTTTGCCAGTTTGTCACTTAAATGTTTCATATCATCAAATACTTTTCAATATTAGTCAGTGACAACACAACTGAACACAAAATGCAGTTTTTATAATTGAGGTAGAAAAAAACTACTACTGTGTGGAAAAAGTGATTGCCCCCATCCAGAAAGAAATAATTGAGATACGTATAAAGCCATTTCTAAAGCTTTGGGCCTCCAGCAAACCACAATGAGAGCCAGTTGCAGTTAGCAACACAACCAAGCATGGGATACAATTAATCATACTAAAGAGGAAGCAATCTGTTGACAGAATATCCTGTATATTAACATGCTTGGATTAACTTGTGGTGTACCACTGGGGTCAATACTGGAACCAGAGTTTTTATTATCCACAAATGGTGAACACATTGAATCGCGGTGAACAATCCCAGAAGTGGCCAGCCAACCAAAATGACCCCAGCAACACAGCAAGCAGTCATCCAAGAGACACAAAAGACCCCACAGCAACATCCAAAGAACTGCATTTGCCTCAGTTAAGGCCAGTGTTCGTGACTCCACAATGAGTAAGACACTGGGCAAAAATGGTCTGCATGGCAGAATTCCAGAACCAAAACCACCGCTGAACAAAAACGCTTTGTCGTAAAAGCCATTTCAGAAAAAGAACATCATAGCAAAATATGGTGGTGGTAGTGTGATGGTCTGGGGCCGTTTCGTTGCTTCATGACCTGGAAGAATTCTGCAGTCTACCAAAATATCCTGAAGAAGAATGCCCGGCCATCTTTTGGTGACCTCAAGCTGAAACCACCTTGGGTTCTCCAGGAGGAGGATAATGATCCAAAACACACCAGCAAGTCCACCTCTGATTGGCTGAAGAAAAACCAAATGTAGACTTCGGAGTGGGTTAGGATTAAGATTCGGATGAGGATTAGGGTTAGGGTTAAGGGTTTCTCCCTTAATATTAAAATTGTGTCTTTTGTGTTGAGTTGCGTTGCCATTGACCAACACTTAAACGAGTTTGATGAAAGGGTGTGAACACTTTTTCACACTACTGTACATACTGTACATATTATTGTACATATTATACATATATTACACTAACAATATATCTGTAAAATATTCTACATTTAAAAATTTTTAATTCTTACCCCAGTCCGAGCTGCGATGAGTTCAATTTTTTTGTTCATGTTTGCGATGGTGGTCTGTTTCTGTGAGATGAGTATATCGATGGAGGAACTGTTGGCCTGGTTGGACGTGACCACCTTGTTGTACTTTGAGACCTCCATATCCAGCTCCTTCTGAGTTCGGACCAAGTTCTCCAGTTTCTCGTTGATCACGTTGCTCTGCAGTGCAGCTGCCATGACTGAACTCTCCAAATGCCACAGCTGGTACACCTAATTGGAGACAGGGAATGAAGAACATGATTCCGATGGCCCGGGTACCTGACATTTTTACAACGATAATGTTGCAGAAGTCAATAAAGGCAATCTCTCCATGTGTGCTGGGTCATGTAGGGTTGCCAACATCTTGGTTTGGCATCATCAAGGGTTTCCAACACCTAGGGTTGGCAACATCTAGGGTTGGCAACATCTAGGGTTGCTAACATCTAGGGTTACCAACATCTAGGTTTACCAACATCTAGGGTTGCCAACATGTAGGGTTGCCAACACCTTGGGTTACCAACACCTAGGGTTGGCAACATCTAGGGTTGCTAACATCTAGGGTTGGCAACATCTAGGCTTGCCAGTATCAAGGGTTGGCAACATCTAGGGTTGGCAACATGTGGGGTTGGCAACATCGAGGGTTGGCAACAATCTGGGGTTACCAACATCTAGGGTTGGCAACAATCTGGGGTTACCAACATCTGGGGTTGGCAACATCTAGGGTTGGCAATAATCTGGGGTTACCAACATCTGGGGTTGCCAACATCTAGGGTTGGCAACATCTATTTTTGCCAACACCTAAGGTTACCAACACCTAGGGGTGGCAACATCTAGGGTTGCCAACACCTAGGGTTGGCAACATCCAGGGTTGGCAACATCCAGGGTTGGCAACATCCAGGGTTTCCAACATCTAGGGTTGCCAACACCTAGGGTTGCCAACACCTAGGGTTGCCAACAACCCTACATGACTCTGGTCATCACTACAACGCATCCAACATCGACTGCTTCACACTTTGCAAACCCCAATAAGAGAAGAAGTTGTGATCTTGACTTACCTTCTTCTTCTTGATCGCGGCCTTCTTGCTGGTGAGACGCTGATAGTACTGGGAAGCCTTGGTGTCCATGAGCTTCTGCAGCATTTGAGTCGTGATGTGGTCCTCCAACTCCAGATGCTTGTTACTGTTTTTCTCCAGCTTTCTCTTCTGGTCGGTCAGCACAGCTTGAAGACCGTTGTCCTCCTAAGAACAACCACAACACCAAGACTTAGCTTCTTGAGTCCTTCTTGGTGTTCTTTCGGTGGAACTGGAAGAGTTGACAAGGAAGTCTGGGCTACCCAACTGAGAGTCCAAACCCAAGACCCAGACCAAGATTTGACACTTGCCCATTTAAGTTCTCGTGCTTAGAATTTTCCTAATGGACGCACTCTGGGAAGTCTAGTCTACCTTAGTCAGGTCCGCAACGGTGCGCTCGGTCTCCCCGAGAGCACGCATGTGGGTGCTGTATTGGTTCTGCAGAGCTTCGTGCTGAGTCTGCTTCTGAGTGATCATCTTCTTGGAGACGTCGCAGTCCATCTGGGCACAGTTGAGCAGCATGGTCAAGGTCTCGCTCCTCTCCTGCAGCTCAGCGATGGATTTCTTGTTGCCTTCGATCTCTCGGTCCAGCACGATCACTTGATGTTCGGCCAGCCTGTCAGAAACGGAGTGAAAAATATGAATGGATTTTACTGCATGCCGAAGACGTGTTTTGTGTTAACGATTTTGGCTACCCCGAACAAATCCATTGGATTGACATTATTTCTTATGGGAAAACTGGATAAGTTTAGTCTGGAATGGATTCATGATGCTAAGCAAGGTTCCACTGTACTATTTGTACAACGTAGTTGACTAGTTGTAGTTGACTGAGTTGACAGATTGCAACAGTTTCTCTGCACCGTGCTGCTTGTACGGAATGTTTGGAAGTCAATCTCACCGTACGGCTTCCCGAATTGCACCAAATTCTTCATCTTGCCTCCTCATATTCATCAGGCTGCTGTTCCACTGCTGCAGTAGCTGTTTCTGTGCCATCGCCAGAGATTCCATTTGCATTTCAGCCTGAACACACACACACACACACACACATGAAAACAACAAAAAATGTGTATGAAAATCCATCCACCCATCCATCCATCCATCCATCCATCTTAATCCTGTGAGTGGTGCATCCTTCTTTGCGCAATCCTAATTTTTTTGGGTAAAATAGATGAACACAAACTCACACTCGCCACCTTTTTTCGAACTTGGGCACCGGAAGTTAAAAAAATGAACGCTTCTGGGAGAATTGGAACGTCAGAACCGGTTCCAATCTCGATGCCCAATGCCAAACACTAATCGAAACCAACTAATACTTCCTTGAAAGCCCCTTAGCAAGTTTCACTTTGATCAGATACTTTTTGTAGCTCAACACTCTTCTCACCACTTTTTGGCAAAATCAATTCAAAGGTTGGAGGTTCAATTCGGGATTTAGATTTTTGCCAGAACCGCCCCGCTCTAGTCATGGCCAAGGCTTCAGTCCATCACTGTCGATATGTTAATTTGGTTTAGTCTTGTCAGTCAGTCTGTCTAAGTATCAACTTAGCTACGTAGTCAAAGGACAACATGTAAGACGTCAGCCTGTAAGAAAGCCAACATACTACGAAGATAAGTGACTCTTATGCAATATGTGAGGTCCCATGTCTCCTTTCACAAAGACAACATTGGCAGGTGTTCAGTAGATACCTCAGAAAGAGCCTCCTGGGTCGCATGCGTTGTCTCCGCCTGTGCATTGGTCTGGGCTTCATATATGCCCATCTGTTGTGTTAGTCTGTCCAAATCCTTGGTAAGACGTTCTACGTACATGTCCTGTTGGCATAGCAGGTTTTACACAATGTTTCATCAACAATCATAGCGGTTATTGTTTGTATACAGTGGAACCCCGGAACCACAACCAGTTTGGTAGTTCTTGACTTGGAATTCAAGAGGGTCATCTAATGAAAAGTGGTAGTTCTGTTAGCATGTATTAGCTTCCATTGGTAGTTCTGTTAGCATGTATTAGCTTCCATTGGTAGTTCTGTTAGCATGTATTAGCTTCCATCGGTAGTTCTGTTAGCATGTATTAGCTTCCATCGGTAGTTCTGTTTGTATGTATTAGCTTCCATCGGTAGTTTTGTTAGCATGTATTAGCTTCCATCGGTAGTTTTGTTAGCATGTATTAGCTTCCATCGGTAGTTATGTTAGCATGTATTAGCTTCTATCAGTAGTTGTGTTAGCATGTATTAGCTTCTATCAGTAGTTGTGTTAGCATGTATTAGCTTCTATCAGTAGTTATGTTAGCATGTATTAGCTTCTATCAGTAGTTGTGTTAGCATGTATTAGCTTCTATCAGTAGTTGTCTTTGCATGTATTAGCTTCTATCAGTAGTTGTGTTAGCATGTATTAGCTTCTATCAGTAGTTGTGTTAGCATGTATTAGCTTCCATCGATAGTTCTGTTAGCATTTATTAGCTTCTATCGGTAGTTCTGTTAGCATTTATTAGCTTCTATCGGTAGTTCTGTTAGCATGTATTAGCTTCCATCAGTAGTTATGTTAGCATGTATTAGCTTCCATCGGTAGTTGTGTTAGCATGTATTAGCTTCCATCGGTAGTTCTGTTTGCATGTATTAGCTACTATCAGTAGTTGTGTTAGCATGTATTAGCTTCTATCAGTAGTTGCGTTAGCATGTATTAGCTTCCATCGATAATTCTGTTAGCATGTATTAGCTTCTATCAGTAGTTGTGTTAGCATGTATTAGCTTCTATCAGTAGTTGTGTTAGCATGTATTAGCTTCCATCGATAGTTCTGTTAGCATTTATTAGCTTCTATCGGTAGTTCTGTTAGCATTTATTAGCTTCCATCGGTAGTTCTGTTAGCATGTATTAGCTTCCATCAGTAGTTCTGTTAGCATGTATTAGCTTCCATCAGTAGTTCTGTTAGCATGTATTAGCTTCCATCGGTAGTTACGTATGTTAGCATGTATTAGCTTCCATTGGTAGTTTTGTTGGTATGTATTAGCTTCCATTGGCTTGTATTAGCTTCCATCAGTAGTTCTGTTTGCATGTATTAGCTTCTATCAGTAGTTGTGTTAGCATGTATTAGCTTCCATCAGTAGTTCTGTTAGCATGTAGCATGTAAGTGTTTTTGAGTGTCACAGGAGTCTGAACCTGACAGACCCTGAACAGAATAAGCGGTATAAGAAAGTGATACTTCTTGTAAGTTTTACTTTTCATCCGAATGAACAACCTCATGGGATGGACTGTGGTCCGGGGGGGGGTTCGTCTGTGTGTATATTATTTTAACCTGTGCACCTGCTTGAGTTTCTCGTCTTCAGCCACAGACTTGTCGGTCCTTGCTTTGCGTGTAGCACCCTTAGTGGCTTTTACGTTGGACTGAAGAAGTTCAGTGGCTTCTTGTGTGAAGACGACGTGCAACTGCAGTTTTTCCAGCTCTGTCTGGAGCTTGGCCACTGTGCAAACAAAGGTGCGAGTAAAAGAGCCGTGCTGAAATATCTACATGACATGCATTGTTAGCTAGCTCATACTAACTCATTTTCTCTCATTAGAACGCACAGAAAGGCAAAGAAATGTATGTTCATTTTTCACATAAGGATTGGGAATGATGGGCAAAATTTCCAAAAAGTGATGTTTTCCTTGAAGTGATTGTGTCTCACCGTCGGCCTTGGTCTTGGTACTCTGACTGGCAGTACTGGAATGGCAAGCCTTCATTGCCACCAGTTGATCCTGGGCCTCGCGATGTTTGCTTTCAGCCAAGACCTTGGACTGTTGTTGGTCCTCGAGCCGGATCTGGACTGTTTTTAGTCTTTGTTGTTCCGTGAACAGCTTTACAAATATTTCGTCTGTTTGGTTTGATTCAGTCTTCTCGTTGCCCGTCTACAGAAAGTAGTAGAAAGAAAGAGTTCTTGAAATATGTTTACACAAGAACCCAACAAAACAAACAAAAATGCTTCTCACGTCTTCTTGTAGTTGAATGGTCAGCCTCTCGAGTTCTGTAAGGATTTGATGCTTTAGTGCAGCTTGCATCTTTGCCATCGTGGGCTGTCAAAAAATCACATAAGAAAATAGAATCATGGGGTTACTGGCCTTTGAGAAAACTCTAATACGGGTATACTGTATGATGGGCTCATCAACCCGCAAGGTACGTTTTATTTATTTGCCTATTGTTGTTAGCAAAGTATTAGCTTCCATCAGTAGTTCTGTTAGCATGTATTAGCTTCCACGAGTAGTTCTGTTTGCATGTATTAGCTTCCATCAGTTGTGTTAGCATGTATTAGCTTCCATCGGTAGTTCTGTTATCATGTATTAGCGTCCATCAGTAGTTCTGTTAGCATGTATTAGCTTCCATCAGTAGTTCTGTTAGCATGTATTAGCTTCCATCGGTAGTTCTGTTAGCATGTATTAGCTTCCATCGGTAGTTCTGTTAGCATGTATTAGCTTCTATCGGTAGTTCTGTTAGCATGTATTAGCTTCCATTAGTAGTTCTGTTAGCATGTATTATCTTCCATTGGTAGTTCTGTTAGCATGTATTAGCTTCCATCGGTAGTTCTGTTAACATGTATTAACTTCTATCAGTAGATGTGTTTGCATGTATTAGCTTCTATCAGTAGTTCTGTTAGCATGTATTAGCATTAGCATGTATTAGCTTCTATCAGTAGTTGTGTTGGCATGTATTAGCTTCATCAGTAGTTATGTTAGCATGTATTCGCTTCTATCAGTAGTTGTGTTAGCATGTATTAGATTCCATTGATAGTTGTGTTAGCATGTATTAGCTTCCATCAGTAGTTGTGTTAGCATGTATTAGCTTTCATCAGTAGTTATGTTAGCATGTATTAGCTTCTATCAGTATTTGTGTTAGCATGTATTAGCTTCCATCAGTAGTTGTGTTAGGATGTATTAGCTTCCGTAACAAATGCTGAAGTAAAAACTACGCACATGATCAGCATCAAGAACAACAAATTCTTCCTCCTCGTTGGTATCAGTAACTGACTCCACATCTTCTTTTTCCTCTACTAAGTCTGATAGCGGTCTTGGTGGCAGGACTCTGGGAAGAGTTTCTTCTTTTTCCTCTATTAATTCTGAAAGCGGTCTTGGTGGCAGGACTCTGGGAAGGGTTTCTTCTTTTTCCTCTATTAAGTCCGAAAGTGGTCGTGGTATCAGGACTCTGGGAAGGGTTTCTTCTTTTTCCTCTATTAAGTCCGAAAGTGGTCTTGGTGTCAGGACTCTGGGAAGGGTTTCCTGCTCTGAAACAGAAAATAACATTTCAGTAGCTTGGAAAAAGTCAGTAATGAATAGGTCATTACTAAACACACCAGTAATTGATAGATCATTACTAAACACACCAGTAATTAATAGGTCATTACTAAACACACCAGTAATTAATAGGTCATTACTAAACACACCAGTAATTAATAGGTCATTACTAAACACACCAGTCTGTATGGTTGCTGCAGCGTCCTCATCAGCACCAACGTCCTCATCAGCATGAGGCTGTGGGATCAAATCACCTGCTGGTTCTAATCCCGGCTCATCCTATGAGAAGAATGGCAAAGAAACAAGATGCAAAAACTGATAAACTTCAATTCCTCCAAAAGTATTTTATTTACCAAAACTAACAGAAGAATACTGAAGGAAAAATACGACTCACATGTTGATCATCAACAACAGCAACCTCGTTCAGATCCATGACCTCGTCTTTATTTTCCTCAGTGGACAGTGGTTCAGGAACGGGTTCCTGCTCTGAAATAGAAAATTAAAAATGTTAGTGTCTTGGATGAAATCTTTATTAAAAGGTCATTACTAAACACACCAGTCTGTATGGTTGCTGCAGCTTCCTCATCAGCACCAACGTCCTCATCAGCATGAGGCTGTGGGTTCAAATCACCTGCTGGTTCTGATCCCGGCTCATCCTATGAGAACAATCGCAAAGAAACAACATGCAAATTGATCAACTTCAGTGAACGTATTAGCTTCCATCAGTAGTTCTGTTAGCATGTATTAGCTTCCATCAGTAGTTGTGTCAGCATATATTAGCTTCCATCAGTAGTTCTGTTAGCATCTATTAGCTTCCATCAGTAGTTCTATTTGTACGTATTAGCTTGCATCGGTAGTTCTGTTCGCATGTATTAGCTTCCATCAGTAGTTGTGTTAGCATGTATTAGCTTCTATCAGTAGTTGTGTTAGCATGTATTAGCTTCCATCAATAGTTGTGTTAGCATGTATTAGCTACCATCGGTAGTTCTGTTAGCATGTATTAGCTTCCATCAGCAGTTGTGTTAGCATGTATTAGCTTCTATTAGTAGTTCTGTTAGCATGTGTTAGCTTCCATCAGTAGTTGTGTTAGCATGTGTTAGCTTCCATCAGTAGTTGTGTTAGCATGTATTAGCTCCCATCAGTAGTTCTGTTAGCATCTATTAGCTTCCATCAGTAGTTATGTTAGCATGTATTAGCTTCGGTAACAAATGCTGAAGGAATAACTACACACATTTTCAGCATCAAGAACCACAAATTCCTCCTCCTCATTGGGATTGGTAATTGCCTCCTCATCTTCTTCTTCCTCAACTACGTCTGAGAGTGGGCCTGGTGATGATCCTTGGGGAATGCCTTCCTGCTCTGAAACCGAAAAGACCATTTTAGTGGCTTGGACTACGTCTTGATGAAGAGGTCATTGTTAAACAGACCGGCATCTATGCTTATTGCAGCTTCCTCGTCAGCATCGAGGTTGTCAGCATCAAGGTTGTCAGCATCAAGGTCGTCAAGGTCAGGTTCACCCGCAGGTTCTAATCCCGGCTCATCCTGAGAGAACAAAGGAACCACAACTGATCAACTTGAATGCACCCATTAGTTTCCAAAAGCAGTTCTAGGACTCAAAGGTCAACTAGACTAGAAAAGACCATTAAGAGGGCCAGGTCTGTCCTGAAAGTCCTCTGGAACAGGTGGAGGAGGTGGGGGGGGCAGCCATGATGTCCTCCATGATGAACAAAGTCCCCCACCCCTCCAATATTGGATATTGCACAATGCACAATAAACTGTGCAATAATTCGTGCAATAAATCATATTTGTATTACCCTGTTTTTGCAGTAACCGACAGTAACCGTTACAGTAAAATTCAACAAAAACACCAAGAAGTCATTTACCTGAGGTGAAGGAGCCACGTTTTCTTCAAGGTCGTTTGCGGCTTCGTTATTTTCATCCTGCTGCTCTTCACTTATTTCCTTTTCTACCTCCACTTCCTGTTCCCCACCTTCTGGCTGCTGGTCTTCCTCTTTTTCCATTGGGACTGAAAAGATGAGCTACATTCCCAACAAGGGACATGGTTGTTATGATGTCATGTTGCTACATTTGTCATGTAGCTTCCTAATCAGGTTTTTTTGTGGAGACGATTCAGTTGTCATTATAAATTTACTGTGTAAACAAATACATTTATGACAGTGTTGGCATCATAGAATGTAAAGCCATGACTAATATAAAGTGTATAAAAGTGCTTACCCGTCTCTTCTGTGCTGGTTGTCTTTAAAACTTCCTGTTTGTAATCACTAGCCAACGACCAAGTGACCTAAAACACAACAGTGAATTTACAAACTAGTGGCATTAGAAAGAGTGACATCATAAAGGACAGTCCTCTTTACTCATTCATGACTCGGAGTCGTCACATGTCACGCACATACCAAGCTGGTGCCATCAAAAACACCCATCATCCTAATTCTCATTAGATTCTCATTTTCCCTACTAATATTTTGACTTTATTCTTGGAAAATTACTGATTTTTCATTCATTCATTCATTTTCTACCACTTATCCTCACAAGGGTCACGGGGGGGCTGGAGCCTAGATTGGACTGGTGGCCAGCCAATCCCAGGGCACATATAGACAAACTACCATTCACACTCACATTCATACCTATGGACAATTTGGAGTGGCTAATTAACCTAGCATGTTTTTGGAATGTGGAAGGAAACCGGAGTACCCGGAGAAAACCCACGCATGCACGGGGAGAACATTCAAACTCCACACAGAGATGGCCGACAGTGGGATTGAACCCGGGTCTCCAGGGTGGACCCCGCCTCTCGCCCGAAGACAGCTGGGATAGGCTCCAGCACCCCCGCGACCGTCGTGAGGATAAGCGGTAGAAAATGAATGAATGAATGTCTTTTATATATGATTATATATGATATACTAATATTAATAGTTTAATATTTTCATATTTCTTGTAAAATTACTGCAGATTTTTCAGTATTTTTTAAAACTTTCTTTTTAAAATGTATTGTATGTCGAGGGCCAATAAAAAACAAGCCATGGACCATAAATGGCCCCTACGCTGCATATTGAACACCAATTTTGCTTTGTTCAATATTTGCTATTGTTTTAATGTGAAGCTTTCCAGCTCATATTATCATCCATTATGATGCCAGAAACATATTTTCATATATTTTTGAACATATTTAAACATATTTACTGTAGTTATTCCTGATCTGCCCCAGCGGTCTGGACCCCCCAGGATGCAAACACGGAAAGACACACAATCTGTACCCAAAGGCAACAATCCAGTGTTTACATGTCGGCTTCAGCAGCAGTTTGTCGTGGATGTTTTCGCTTCAGTTTGTCAGCTTTGTGGGGAGAAGGAAAAAAAGCTGGAAGGGGAAAAAAAAAAGCCCAGGAAAAATGTGCTGCTCAGTGAATATTCTTATTTTTCCAGGTATTTCTATTCTCAGGGCATCGAATGGATCGATCGCAGCCTCAGCTACTATGTTGGTGAGGAGGCTTTACTTTGCATTCTCACATCTCATCTGGTACACCTGCCTTCCCACATGTGGGTTGCCAGATAGCACAAAGCAGCCTGGAGGAGGTCTGAGGTTCTTGGCTGTGTAGCGCTGCCATGCTGGGCCTACTTATCATCTCCACGTGAAGTCGGCCTGAGGAGATGCCTTCTTGGCATTGGCTTGCTTATTAGCCTGCTTTTCCCCTATTTCCGTATTTTACAGACTATAAGTGGCACTTTTTTTCATAGGTTGGCTGTTCCTGCGACTTATACTCCAGAGCGACTTATAAATTAAAAAAAAGTGTTCTTTTCTGTTCATGTTTATTTTTTGTGTAGCTGAATAAGCATTGTGTTCGCATATCTTACACCTATTCAGCCTGTTCTCTATTCTTTTATTGTTACAACTTGCCTTCCAAGAGGACGTAATGTCTGTTTTGGTCAAGTAGTTTGGAAAATAAATTACCTGCAAAAAATGCCACTTCTAGTCCAGTTTGACTTATGTATGTTTTTTTCTACCTAATTATGCATTTTTGGCTTTGTGCGATTTATACTTCAGTGCGACTTATGTATGTTTTTTTCTACCTAATTATGCATTTTTGGCCTTGTGCGACTTATACTCCAGTGCGACTTATGTACATTTTTTCCTACCTAATTATGCATTTTTGACCTTGTGCGACTTATACTCCAGTGTGACTTATGTATGTTTTTTCTACTTAATTATGCATTTTTGGCCTTGTGTGATTTATACTCCGGAGCGACTTATGTATGTTTTTTTCTACCTAATTATGCATTTTTGGCCTTGCGCGACTTATACTCCAGTGCGACTTATGTATGTTTTTTCTATTTAATTATGCATTTTTGGCCTTGTGCAACTTGTACTCCGGAGCAACTTATATTCCAGAAAATACGGTATATGAAATTTGTCAATAAATTTTTTTTAAAAATCAATAAAAAATATCAAATTATTTAGGGGGGCTTAAGAAGCCCTAAAATAGGCCTAAAGACGCCACTGACTTTGACCAATAAAATAATTATTGTTTTAGAACCAAACTGAAATTGATTTTACAGCTTTGTTCCATAGAACAACAGCATGAATGGAGTGGGCCATTTTATAAATGAAATCAGTAGATTGCTAATATATCGTCATGTTTTTTTTATTATTTTTGTTCATTTCTCATGACATCCTACTAACCAAGGTTCTGCTGTACTTATTTATCTTTGATTTACCAAACAAACAAACAAAACTGCGGAAAGCCCGTACCCGAGGCTGGAACAAACAAACATGACTTCCAGCCAACACAAGCAGGCTGATGGAGGGAATATTTGACTTATGCAACAGCATGAATGGAAAACAGTTGCATAATGGCACTTACCGTAACTAAGCACAAGGTTCCATTGCGACTCTTGCACGGCAAATAAACACTGTGTGCGTGTCCATGGTATGCGTGTGTGTTAGGACATCCGTGTTGTTTATGTAAGACTCCACGGAACAAGCAGACCTGCATTCCCTGGTCTGTATTTGTTAGCTTCCTGCTTGTTTCTCGTGGGATGGAGGATTAGCCCAAGATGGGACGTAGGGGGCGTTGTCTCCAGCTGGAGGTCCATTGTTTGGTTTGATGAGCGTTCATGACATTTGATCTAGAATGAAGTGGCACACCTGAAGCAGGGCTGGAAGACCTCCATCTTGGAGATGTTGATTCCATGTGAGCTATGGTTCTGATGGCATCGAACGGGAATGCGAATACAGGTCTCCTTAAAACACATCATTCCACATTATTCCTCCCCAACATCAGAAACCAGCTTCCTGTCCGTGAAGTATTGAAGTCACTGATAATGACTTCCTGTCCCCACTGAGAGGAGGAAGCTTTGCCGTGGTGCAAATCCTCTCAGCCGAAAAAAACAAATCAGTCTGCAGCCCGCAGCAATCCGGGGACCACTCTGTGTTCGCACTGGAAGATGATCCTGTAAATCGGTGGTCTCCGGGGGCTTTTTGAGTGCTGCTCCGGGGAGCGTAGGGGGGGTTGGAAGGACGTGACGACGGCGTCTGGGGATTGAAGGAAAGGCGTTAATGTCCCCAAATTGGAGCCAAAATGTTATATGAGTATTGGTTCCGCCCCCCTAAAAGGCACCAAGCCATTAAGTCAATACAGGAGAGATTACCTGCAAATGGAGGCGGGCTGTCGGCTCTGACAGACTTAATGCAAGGACTGTGCAGACTTTCCACCCAAGGCTGAATACAGAAAAACTAAAAGGATGCTTTTTAGCTAGTCTTAGCTAGCTTAGATGGATTCCACTTTCCTTGCTATCTTTTCTCCATAGCTGGAATGTCCTTGTGAAATCCTCCCTGTGCTTTTCCACAGCGCAACAGACAGAAATCTAGAATGAATGCAAAACGTGAGATTTGCCACCAGATGCTTATAAATATCTGCCTTGTGGTTTTTCCACAGATGTGTTATTGATATTGCGTATCGATCAAGATACTGGAGGCGGGCAAGGAAGGGAAACAAACAGCTCTGGCGGACGTTTTGTGGGACTTCGGGAGGTTTGCCACCAGCTGCTTATAATTATCTGCCTTATGGTTTTTCACAGATGTGTGATTGATATTGATGTCATTGCGTGTCGATCAAGATACTGGAGGCGGGCAAACAGCTCTGGCGGTGGTTGGTGATTAGTAACTACGTAAATGTCACATCTATTAATATTGAATTGAAATGAATTACGGTAGTGGTTCGAGTTCGATCCCACCCTCGGGCCATCTCTGTGTGGAGTTTGCATGATCTCCCCGTGCATGCGTGGGTTTTCTCCGGGTACTCCGGTTTCCTCCCACATTCCAAAAACAAATTGTTCATAGGTATGAATGTGAGTGTGAATGGTTGTTTGTCTATATGTGCCCTCTGATTGGCTGGCCACCAGTCCAGGGTGGACCCTGCCTCTCGCCCGAAAACAGCTGGGATAGGCTCCAGCATCCCCTGTGACCCTTGTGAGGATAAGCGGTAGAAAATGAATGAATGAATGAATGAATTTAATATTTCAGCAATACGCTATGTTATTTTTTTCTCAAATTCCGTTATTCTTGTAATATCTAATCTAATTCTCATTACATTACAATTTTTCCTACTAATATTTTGACTTTATTCTTGTAAAATTACTGCTGATTTTTCAATATTTGTTTTTATTATTTGCTTTCTTTAAATTAATTTAAATTAAATTCCTAATGAACGAATTAGGGCTGCATGGCGGTCAAGTGGTTAGCGCACAGACCTCACAGCTTGGGGACCCGAGTTTAATTCCACCCTCGGCCATCTCTGTGTGGAGTTTGCATGTTCTTTTTTTCTTTCCCGTTTTTTTTTCCGGGTATTCCGGTTTCCTCCCACATTCCAAAAACATGCTAGGATAATTGGCGACTCCAATTTGTCTATATGTGCCCTATGATTGGCTGGCCACCAGTCCAGTACCCCGCCTCTTGCTCGAAGAGAGCTGGGATAGGCTCCAGCACCGCCTGTGACCCTTGTGAGGATAAGCAGTAGAAAATAAATGAATAAATGAATGAATGAATGAATGAATGAACCAACTATATGAGTTATTTTGGGGTTTAGGATGGTGCTTATGTAAATGTTATGATGTGTTGATGAAATGAGCAAGTGATGAATAAAATCTGTAAAACGATGTTGTCTCTTTAAACGTTTCCCTGTGCATGCGTGGGTGCGCTGAGGAACAGTTGATGAATAATTGTATCTTTTATGAGGTCATGTGTGGGTTAACCGCAGCATCAGTAAAACCTTTTTATGTTTATGTGCGTATGAGGGACACGGAGAGGTGGGGCGGCGCCCCTGCGGCAGGGTTGCAGAGACCGCTGTGGTGTTGCTCTTTAATTATCAATTACGGCGGCCCCCCCATCATCCTGCATGCGCCAAGTGGGGGTGCGGAGGCGTATGCCGAGGTGATAATGAATACAGAGCTTCCATTAGGCCTGGAACCGGGCTCACCGTCTGGAGCTGGGGAGTCAGCGAGTGGGGGGGGGCAGGCCGGTGTGCTAATGAAACAGACGGCACCTCAAGACAAAAGAAGAGCCCCCCCATCCTTTCTTCCTTTGCTCACCTTTAGTATCTTTAGTATCACCAGCCCATTTTCATGACATATTTTTCTTGCTCATTCCGCATCCCGTACGTCAGACACATACTCGATCCCGACCGGAATACATCAAATGATAACAAGCCAATCAGAAACATCCGCAGGGGGGCTGCACAGTCAGTCTTGGGAGGGGTCAGCGTTTTAAAGTACATCCTCATCATCCTCCATCATTATACGAGGATCTATGAATATAAATGTTTGAATTGAAATGAACAACATTTCCGTCTTGTAATGGTTTGCAGCATTTCCAGAAATGAAAAAAAAATACACATCGGAATGCAGAGCTTTCGTTTGTCCGGTAAAGAAAATACAAACGAAAGATCGCAAAAAATGTTTGCAGCATTTCCAGAAATGCTGCACTGCAAACATTTAACAGACAGTACGCATGGAAATGGCTTTGCAGCATTTCTGGAAATGCTGCAAAAATTTAACAGACAGTACACATGGAATGGCTTTGCAGTATTTCTGGAAATGCTGCAAACATTTAACAGACAGTACGCATGGAAATGGCTTTGCAGCATTTCTAGAAATGCTGCAAAAATTTAACAGATAGTACGCAGGGAAATGGCATTTAACAGACAGTATGCATGGAAATGGCTCTGCAAAAATTTAACAGACAGTACGCATGGAAATAGCTTTGCAGCATTTCTGGAAATGACAAAAATAAAATAAAATTTTTTTAAATACATTTTTTGAATTGTTTTATGCGTGTAAATGTCATATCTTAAAGCTATAAAACATATTTTGGCATTCTGGAACGGATTAATTGGGTTTACATTATTTTTCATGGGAAAAAATTAATTGGGTTCAGGCCCGTTTTGGCTCAAGTGGGCCCATGTAGAATGAATGAATGATGCTAACCAAGGTTCCACTGTAAACCATTAGCCTTACCAATGGAATAACATTCAAGGATGCCATTGCAGAATCGATTTCTTGCTGCAAACTGTCCTCGCTTGCATCAAACGACTCCTGCCAAGCAGATTGGCCAACCAGGGTGCGGGGGTGGCAGCGCCATGTGCCGCTCGTCACCCTGCCAGCCCCCAGATGTGCAATCCGAGAAAGAGGACGCCGTCTCTCCTTGTCTGAATTTCCGCTGTCTTTATTGGCCATTTCTCCACTTGGTGCATCGATTAGCATGTCCTCCTCCCATCACCCACTTGGATCTCATCCACGAGGCCTCCACCCCTTCTCGCAAGGGCAGACCAAAATACCCCCTCCACCCTGTCTTTATCTCAGAAAATAGATGCTCATGCAAGCCAAAGCGCCTGCGGAAAGCCTGGATGGGCTTTCACAGAAGTAATAGGCAGACAGAGGAGGGGGGGAACAATTTGGTCCATGATTTGGTCCATGTGTCTTTCAGGAAATTGCTTCTTACGGGGCAGCAGGTATTCTTGCACTCAAGTGGAAGGGTGAGAAACCTCCACCCACACTTGGCTATTTGGGAATATTACTGTCAGTAAGCGTGAAGATCCGGCTTCAGACTTCGGCAAAGATGTGAGATATGATTTTATCCATATATAAACCTATAAAGTCATGCTGCAACACAGATAAATGCCATTCAACGACTGGTTTTCTTTCCTTTTTGTGATCATGTGATCACTTTCTGGGACTGGAAGCCTGCGAGGCATGGAAATGGAAAACAAGGAAAACAAATTAGCATGCAGCAAATTACAAGGGAAACACGCTATTGTTGCGCCTGCTTTATTGCTGGATAAAGACATCATTTCCCGTGTCGGTCGCTTGTAGCGTCGCCTTTGTTGGCAGCGGCTCGCCTGGCATATCACAGCACTAACAGGACAGGATGCCAGTCTCGTCATCGTCACTCGCCAGCGCTGGCTGGTACTTCCTCGGCTCCACATCCGTATCCGAGTTGCGGATTATTTCCTGACCACAAATGTTGACCACAATCACGAGATTGGAGTACTATTTGGCTTGAGGTACTAAAAACCGAGTTGGGACTCAGCTTGGCTTGGAACAAAGGAGGGAGGAAATAATGGAAGATTGAATTATGAATTACAGAAGGAGGCAGCTAACCAAAACAAACGTTTTAGTAAGGGTTAGCATTCATTTGTTAGCATTCGCTTTCAAAAATTGAACAATGTAGAAAATCATTACAAATAATAACCACCCATTTTTATGGCTAAATTCTAATCTTGCGACCTCTCAATTAGCTAAGAAGTACTACTAATCGTTTAAATACTGTCAGTGAGGATACGGTAGATCTTTCTTTGGCAGGAGCCAATCACAAGCTATTAGTGCACAGGAGGTCATTTTATATATATTAGTATAAAAGTGTGGTTCAGTGTCGTCTTGAATATCAGAACACTTTTACTAAATTCATCACACAGCAACTTAACATGCCTCAGATATACCGCAGAAATATACAAAAATTTACCAATACAAGTTACAACCATTTACAGTTTTCCGATAAGCCATTGTATCTGAGTAACGCATTAATTCTGGTACTGCAATGACGTCAACCTCCCTCTGGGCTCTGGGTCCTCTGGCTCCCTCTGATGGTGAACATCCTCTAGTTTCTTTGGGAATTGTGGGAAAACTTTCAAATGTTTGATTTTTTTTTCATTTGAAACTTGTATTGGTATATGTTTGTATATTTCCAAGGTACTACAATCACAAGCTACCAGTACACTGGTGGTCATTTTATATAAGTGAGTATAAAAGTCCGGTTCAGTGTCGTCATGGATCTCAGAGCACTTCACTAAATTCATCACACAGCAACTTAACAGGCCTCAGGTATACCTCAGAAAAATTTACCAATACAAGTTACAACCATTAACAGTTTTCCCATAAGCCATTGTATCTGAGTAACGCATTAATTGGGGTACTGCAATGACGTCAACCTCCCTCTGGGCTCTGATGCAGACGGAAAATAAATTAATGCAAATAAAAGAGAACTATTGTGACGTGAAGAACTATCTTGACCAAAATATTTTTTTTAAGTCAGGCAAAATAATTATAATGTATATAAATAATAATAATAATAATAAATAATGTTTTTATCCCAGCCTTCAGTTTGGTCATTTCCCCCAAATAAATGAACAGACTGATTCCCGCTGACAGACAGCTGTTCCTCCCTCGACACACACACACATTCCCAAGAGAATAAATATGCAATCAACCGTGCTCATAAATATCCATGACACGTTTCCCGCCTCCCACCGTCGCTCGTACTTAAAAAGGTGCTGACGTGCTCGCCACTCCACTTTCAAAACCAGGCACATTTTAGCCAATAAACACATTACATTGTCTAATTAAAGCAATTAGTCCTTCCCTGTGCATTAGCCCTAATAGCTTTCAGGCAATTAGTCGTTCCTTCTGACTCGCTGTGTTTCCAGCCTCAGACGCGAGCTCGGACCTCCTCAGCGACGCATCCTGCTAGCTCGGGCTAATCACCTCATCCGTCATCAGGCTTAATGATGTCTTGCTTAAATCGCTACTGTGTTGGTCCGGGGAACGTCCACACACGACATAAATAAAAGTTTATATGCTTGGGAATGGTTTCACATGATGAAAAAAGACCTATGTATATGTTGTTAAAATGGTTAGGAATAACAGGACTGTGGGGGGTGGGGTGGCAAAGTGGGGCGCTCCATCTACGTTCCCACCTCCTGTGAAGAAGATGATGTAATGTCTGTTTTGGTCAAGTAGTAGTCAAATAAATTACCCACAAAAAATGTGACTTATACTCCAGTGTGACTTATGTATGTTTTTTTGTACCTAATGATTTATTTTTATTTTTATTTTTATTTTTATTTTTATTTTTATTTTTATTTTTATTTTTATTTTTATTTTTATTTTTATTTTTATTTTTATTTTTATTTTTATTTTTATTTTTATTTTTATTTTTATTTTATTTTTATTTTTATTTTTATTTTTATTTTTATTTTTATTTTTATTTTTATTTTTATTTTTATTTTTATTTTTATTTTTATTTTTATTTTTATTTTTATTTTTATTTTTATTTTTATTTTTATTTATACCTTTTTGGCCTTGTGCGACTTGTACTCAGAAGCGACTTATAGTCCAGAAAATACGATATTTACATTTATTGTGAACAGCACCTGCCACTTCTTATATTTATATTCTTATTCCTTATTTTATTTTTATTTTTTTCCTTATTTTTCTTTTTATTTGTATTAATTTTTATGCAATACAATGACAATAAAGGCGATTCTGATTCTTCTGATAAGGTGAGAAACTTGGAGTAGAACCGCTGCTACTCATTTGTTTTGTTTACGTATTAAAGAAAGATAAATTATTACATTCATGCTTATGGACAATTATTAAAAATAAAATGATTTTTTCTTTTTTTTTCTAAACCTCCTGAAACACAGATATAATTTGACGGCAGGTGCTTTTTGTCAGCATGTATCTTGTGTGGGAGGGGGGTGCGGGGGGGTTACCAGACCCCTGACCTTTCCATGTCCTGATAGCGTCCCCGGGGACAGAGGGCGGGGCTGTCAGGGATGGAGGGGGAGGAGAAGCTGGAGGTCTTTGTGGTGGAGTTCTTAATAAAATGGCTACAGGCTGTCATGGCGTTTCCTAAAGTAAAGCAGCTGCTTCGACTGAAATCCAAACCACGGCATAAAAATGCATCTAAATATGATGACGTTTGCTTCGCGTCGTCCATGTAAAGCCCACGCCTCACAGACAACCCCACCCCCGCCCCGCCGCCTCCCCAACGCACATCCAGCAATGGCGGATCCATCAGCATCTCCTCTGGTCGCTCCAGCCAGTTCATCATTTAGTCATCCACCATCTTTTTATTCCGTCCTAACCTGTCCGTCACCGGCTGCATTTGTATCCTCAGCATGTCTTTCTCTTTTCTGTGTTCTAAAGATATAAAAACAGATAAAAAGAGACAGCTAATAACACACGTAATGGAACGCACCTATTCCGTATATGAAGCCTTCTGGAAAAAGAAACTCCCAAAAGCGCCAATAATGCTCTATTGAGATCATGTGACCTGCAAATGAACCAAGCAACATGGTTACTTTTAAGGTTGTCCAATGATTCAAAATTTGAATCAAATGAATCAGACTCTTCAAATGAACTCATTCAATCACCATCCGATTCATCCAATTGTGGAATTGTGTCTTCCTCCCTTTTTGCTTCTAAAAAAATAAAAAAACATTTTTTTTAAATCCCAAAAAATCCACCCCCCCCCTCCAAAATAAATAAATAAAATAATTTAAAAAAATTAAAAAATCTTTAATTTGCCTATTATTATTACTATCATCATTATTCTTCTTTTGATTATTACTACTAGTAGTAGTAGGCTAGTATTAGCCTGCTTATTGGCTTGCTTATTAGCGTAGCCTGCTTTTGCCCCATTGTATGAAATTTGGCAGAGATTTTTTTTTGTAAAAATAATCTATTAATTAGCCTATTATTATTACTATCATCATTATTCTTAATTTGATTGTTACTACTACGACTAGTAGTAGTAGCAGGCTAGTATTAGCCTGCTTATTGGCTTGCTTATTAGCCTAGCCTGCTTTTGCCGCATTGTATGAAATTTGGCAGAGATTTTTTTTTGTAAAAAAACAAAAAAACAATAAGAAATATCTTAAGAACGTGTTTTTTTTAAAGTAATTTTTCTAATGAAAAAACGTTGAAATGATGCCAAATCTTTGTGTTTTTATTCCAAGTATCAATATCTTAGCTTTTTCTGACGACATTATGCCGTTTTTGCTGCGGTTATGTTTGTTGCATTTCTGCAATGAGCCACAGAAGGCCCTTGGGCCACATTTTGGACACCCATGTATGTTTGGTTTTGCCAGGACTGTGTAATGTGTCTGTGGGATTGCATTATGGAGGGGTTGATGCAGTCAACTTTCAATAGTTGACAGTCTGATTGGCTTCCAGCCGCCCTGTTCTCCCAAAAGAGAAATCTATGCATGTTTTAAGATGCTTTTATTAACCATGAAAAACCGTGTTTGGCTTTCAAACGAGCACGTATGGAGGGATTACCGCATACAAACATTCAACTCGCCAGCCCAAACATTGAAGCCGTCCGTGCAGACCCTCCTCCCCACCCGCCGTGGGTCCCCAGGCTCTCATTGCCACTCATTAGCCTTGTCATGTTCATGCTAGGAATTAAATGATATCAGTGGTGCATCCCCATGCATCAGCAAACTCCTCCTCCTCCTACTCCTCCTCCTCCATGGCTGCAGGGACTGCCCCCGGGTGTCGCTCTGCACCCTCATTGTTCCATGCATTAATGGTGGCTCGCTGAAGCACCGTCGTTTAACCTCGAAGAACCCAAACCCATTTGACAACAGCCTATTATTAGACAAAGAATATATATTCATATCCAAGCAAACTGTATTGATTTTTGGCCCAAATCCAGCATAAAAATGGTTAAATGAAGTCAAATAGGAATGCAGTATAAATGTACCCCCCCCCCCCCCCCGGCTGTTTTTTATTTGGCACATGGTACGTTCTAAAAATGCAACCATGAGGGGAAAAAAAGCTTGAATTTTAGAAGAATAAAATCAATAAAAAAAAACAAAATATTAATATAAGTTGTAATCTGATGAGGAAAGTCGTAATTTATGAGAGTAATGTTGTCATATTGTGAGTTGAAATATTAGCAGATGGTTGGGCACACTGACCGGGCATTATTTAGCAGAGCAGAATTCCGACTGCATTCATAAAATTCCTTCCCATTCCTGACACAGTAACCCTTCTCCCTTTTTCCTATACTCGACTTTCCATAAATCTGAAGCCTATCCTTCCTATCCTCCCTATTCTCCCTATCCTCACTATCCTCACTATCCTCACTATCCTCACTATCCTCCCTATCCAACCTATCCGACCTATCCGACCTATCCGACCTATCCGACCTATCCGACCTATCCGACCTATCCGACCTATCCGACCTATCCGACCTATCCTCCCTATCCGACCTATCCTCCCTATCCTCCTTATCCTACCTATCCTGCCTATCCTCCTCCGCCTCGGAATCAAATATTGCTATAATATTGCCATAATATTGCCATAATATTGCCATAATATTGCTCTAATATTGCTATAATATTGCCATAATATTGCTATAATATTGCCATAATATTGCTATAATAATGCCATAATATTGCCATTAAATTGCCATAATATTGCTATAATTTTGCTATAATATTGCTATAATATTGCCATAATATTGCTATAATATTGCCATAATATTGCTATAATATTGCCATAATATTGCTATGATATTGCCATAATATTTCTATAATATTGCTATAATATTGCCATAATATTGCTATAATATTGCCATAATATTGTCATAATATAACCATAATACTGCCCTATCCTCCCTATCCTCACTATCCTCCCTATCCTCCCTATCCTCACTATCCTCCCTATCCTCCCTATTCTCACTATCCTCCCTATCCTCACTATCCTCCCTATCCTCCCTATCCTTCCTATCCTTCCTATCCTCCCTATCCTCCTCAGCCTCGGAATCAAATCCAATTTCTGTCAGGTCCACTGGTGCTAATTTTGCCTTAATGCTCCAAATGGCAGCTCTTATGTGCATTTAGCTCTTTGACTCCCAATGAAACTCAAGCGTAATTCTAAAACCTCCCAGTGAATCTAATACAATTCCTCTCACTCTAATGTGTCCGGAAAAAAAGATACCAGGCTATACAATACTTTCTCTCGCTGTGCTCATCTCCCACCCCCCCCCCCCCCCCCCCCCATCCATTTACGCCTGTCAAGATGATGTTTGAAAGGAAAAAAAGGCAGTTTGAAGCATTTATGAATCAGTTGGTCAGTTGGGAGAAAAAGAATAGCGTTTTTGAACATTATAAAACCATAATGTTCAAAAGTTTGAAAGAGTTGGAAAAAATAATTAAAATTTGAAAAAGCAGCTGCAATTTTCCAAAAATAAAGTCAAAATATTAAGAACAAAATTTGTATTTCAACAACAAAAAGAGAAAATAAAGTCATAACATTACGGGGAAAAATAATGTCATTTTTGTCACATGAAGTTAAAATATTAACGGTAAAATATGTACTAAAATGATGAGAAATTGAAGTTTTCATTATTTTGGAGAGTAAAGTCATACAAGAATTAAAAGTAAAAGAAAAAGTAAAAGAAAGTAAAAAATAAAGTCATACCTGCAAGAATGTGAATTGCTATAATATTGCCATAATATTACCATAATATTGCCATAATATTACTATAATATTGCCATAACATTGCTATAATATTGTCATAATATTGCCATAATATTGCTATAATATTGCCATAATATTGCTATGATATTGCCATAATATTGCTATGATATTGCCATAATATTGCTATAATATTGCCACAATATTGCTCTAATATTTCTATAATATTGCCATAGTATTGCCATAATATTGCTCTAATATTGCCATAATATATAATATAATATATAATATATATATATTTTTCATTGTACTTTTTTTCAATGTAATGTAATGTAAATCTCTTGTACGGGCCCTGCGATTGGTTATAGTTTAGTATAGTTTATAGTTGGTTATAGTTTTAGTTTATAGTTTTTTGCATTAATTTGATGCTAAAAGAAGCACAGCAACATCCGGCTGGGTGGGGGGTGGGGAGGGGGGGGCAAGCACACAAACACACAAACAATCTCCCCACTGTGGAGCCAACCAAGGGCAGAGAAAAGCTGTGTTCATTTGGCAGCTAAGTGGCTCAGCAACATTATGGACTAGCTCACCGTGGCAACCTGCAAAATTCCACCGCCTCCCCGCCAAAGCCTTGCAGACTATCTCTTCAGTCCTCCATTTCTCTCCCTCGCTACCATCCCCCACTCCAAACAGGAGCAGGAAAAAAAGGATGAAAATCCTCTCCCTCCCAGGCGCTGCTTGACAGTGACGCTGGGAGAGTCGTTTTGAGGCAACGAGCCAGAAAACGCGGAGCGGTCATTCACGAGACGTCCCGCCGTCACGTTTGAAATGCATGGCATGGCATATCAAAACCCACTCCAGCTTCTTTTGTTCAAGAATCATGATATCATCCCTCGCGATACCACAGTTCCATTTTTGCTCCCTCACTATATCACTGTTTTTCAGGAATTGGTCGTGGGATTCCGGACGTTTTGGTCCCTTCCTAATGTCATTAGTCAGTGACAACACAACTGTACAGCTAGGAGACCAGAGTTTGATTCCACCGTCGGCCATCTCTGTGTGGAGTTTGCATGTACTCCGGTTTCCTCCCACATTCCAAAAACATGCTAGGTTAATCGGCCACTCCAAATTGTCCATAGGTATGAATGTGAGTGTGAATGGTTGTTTGTCTATACGTGCCCTGGGATTGGCTGGCCACCAGTCCAGGGTGGACTGAGTCCCCGCCTCTTACCCCAAGAGAGCTGGGATAGGCTCCAGCATTCTTACAACGCTAGCATAAGCGGCATAGAAAATGGATGGAATGTTACAATGTTATTATTGTATAATTGCTATTTTATTCTAATTTTTAAATATTATATTATTGTAGTTTTTTGCAACTACTTCAACATTCTTTTTTAAGTGTTCTTCCTGTAGTATTTTAACTTTTACTGATTTTTCAAAAATGTGTTTTTTCTCATATCACACGTTAAAAAAAGTCCTCTTTGTAATATTGTAATATTTAAATTTTATGCTAAATTTTCTAGCATAAAATTATATATTTTTTCCTCATAATTTGACTGTGTTATTCTTCAAAAATCTTCTAAAATGTTGTAAAAGCGTTATTCTAATATTTTGATACATTTCTATTATTTTCATTCCCGCAAAATGCTGTTGCTGTTTTTTTCTTGTTACATTTTATAAAAAAGCACTTTAAACACCTCTAATGTATCGATACGACAAAGTGTAAATATAATTTATTGCTTATATCAACGTTTAAAATGTCTCAGTTCAACAGAAACGTTTGGAAACAAGCAGAGAGTGTTTTTTGAGACAATAAGTTCAAGTTCAAATCGCTCTTGGTTGTGGTTCCAAATATTCCCGCAGCCCCTGAAAGCATCATCTAAATGACCCCGCCCCCCCCGTCATAGCTGTTTGGTGTCACAAGGAAGGCTATTTCCACCAAGTGCTTTCTGGCCGCGGCTCGCCGCCGTCCGACATAGCGAGTCTCTGAGGGCAAAGCGGGGGAAGGACGGTTGACGCGGAAGACGAAGGTGAAAGGCGGCGAGGGGATTTATATTTATTAATCCAAGATAAGGCGGAAAGAACGAAGCTGAGGAGAACGGGAGCAGCTACACTTCCGTGTGGAAATGGAGCTTCCCGCCGCGGGAGAGCAAGTCTTTGCGGTGGAGAGCATCGAGAAGAAGCGCAGCCGGAAGGTTTGACAAATGGAGTACAAATCTTGTGTACTTCTTAGACGACACGACACGTTTTATTCGGCTCACTGTGCTTCATCTGTCCGTTCACAGGGCAGGCTCGAATATCTGGTCAAGTGGCGTGGATGGTCCCCAAAGTAAGTGAGCCATAAATCACTATCACTTTGGAAGGAAGACACAGGTGTTGAAGTCAAGGCCCGGGGGCCACAAGCGGCTTTCTTCCTTACATTTACGGCACCCGGAATAGCACATTTTCCATCACATTTATTTTCGTTTAGGTCGGAAGTTCTACCTTAATTAACACCTAAGTTACTCACTCTGTACAAAAAAAACATGAAGAACATGGAAGCTACCATAATAAAAATATCAAATAAGTCTTTAGTATTTGGGGTATCAATAATGGGGGCACTACACCGCCTAGTGACCCAGTGATCTGACCATCGAGCATTTCACTTTCACTTTCTTATTCTGTGGAACACTACCCGTCATTAAGCAATTTTATATTAACGCTGATGCGAGAAACCTACGCCTTGTTTACAACAGTGATGTCACATCCTGTTGTAGTTATTTTAAAAAATATATAAACATATATATATTCCTATATAAAATAATTATAATATATTGAGGGGTTCATCTTTCACTGTGTGTATAACCTACCAAAACAATGAAAGTCACGTTTCCTGCTACAGATTCTTCCACTTTGAAAAAGGGCCCCCCAGGGGGGGCCACACTTTGAGATTGACACCCCTGTCAAAAATGTCACACATGGTGGGCAGTTGCTTGTGACTGCTGTGGAATCTTTGCGCGTTTTCCTGAGTGATGGATGCATGTCGCCAATTACAGACATTTACTGTCCCCGGGTTCTGGCTTGGGGGTGTTCTATGACAACTCGGGGGTGCCAAGACCATACCCAGATTGGGTATGGGTACCAGATGAGACACCACTTAAGAAAATTACAATGGAAATATGCTAATAATTTCTACGATGTTGCACTCTTTGCGTATATCCTAGCGGCCCCGCCTCCACCCACACAGACAAAGATTATGACTGACAAGATGGCTCACTCTGTTCACGTCCTTGTTTTTATAACAAAGGTGCTGATGCACAGACTGAACCTCTTCCTGCCAGTTTCCTGAGGAAAACCGGCGAGAAATCTTATCACGTTTTGATGTGGCGAGATCCCGTGACACCCCGAGTGCATACACAATGCCGCACATCCACCGTTGTGATAAGGGAGGATGAGGAGCACCGCTAATATTGACTGTTGACTTTCTCCTTAAACAGGTACAACACGTGGGAACCCGAGGAGAACATTCTGGACCCCAGGCTGCTGGATGCTTTTGAAGAGAGGTACGTTCGTATGTGAACCTGAGCCAACGGGTTCGAACCTGTCCACTTCTCAGGACGATACTTGGCGATGTGTGTCACTCATCTGCTGTTCACAGCATAAAGCAAACATTCTGCTGATAATCCCATGCTGATGATGAAGTGTGGGATGGTGTGTCTGTTATTCAACACCGGGGTTGGATTAGGATTAAAACTGGTGTCATCAGAAGGTCATGGAAGGGAAGACATACCACAGCAAAGGGCGCCGTGTCCTTTTGTCACATGACGGCATGAAGGTATCACGCTGGATTGAGGGCTGCCTGGTGACCACTTAGTGCACCGGAGTCAATGTCCACTCTGTCCTCTGTGTCCTCTGTCTACTGTGTCCACTGTGTCCTCTGTCCACTGTGTCCTCTGTCCACTGTGTCCTCTGTGTCCTCTGTCCACTGTGTCCTCTGTTTCTTCTGTCCACTGTGTCCTCTGTTTCTTCTGTCCACTGTGTCCTCTGTATCTTCTGTCCACTGTGTCCAGTGTGTCCTCTGTCCACTGTGTCCTCTGGCCACTGTCCTCTGTGTCGTCTGTCCACTGTGTCCGCTGTGTCCACTGTGTCCTCTGTCCTTTGTGTTGTCTGTCGACTGTGTCCACTGTGTCCACTGTGTCCACTGTGTCCTCTGTGTCCTCTGTGTCTTCTGTCGACTGTGTCCTCTGTGTCCTCTGTCCACTGTGTCCTCTGTGTCTTCTGTCCACTGTCTCCAGTGTGTCCTCTGTGTCCACTGTGTCCTCTGTGTCCACTGTGTCCTCTGTGTCCACTGTCCTCTGTGTCCACTGTCCTCTGTCCGCTGTGTCCGCTGTGTTTTAGACTCATGGTGTTGGAACCGTCAACCTTAGCCTTCCGCTGAGGCTGTCTGTGCAACCTTTCATCCACGAGTGGAACGTTCAAGGACAACCCAAACTCCCTGGCCGTCTGTTTCAGCAATTCCCTGCTTCTTTCTCGTGCTGAAAGAGACATTTTATTGAAACTAATTGCACGTCTCTCCGGGGAGCCCAATTGTCCCAATGCCAGACTATGAAAACACACCACGTCACTGTAATTAGATGTGGGGGAGGGCACTCACATCACTTCTGTCTGCAGTATTGAGTTACTGCCGTCGAGTGAATACTGAGACTTTGGTTGGGGGGGGGTCAACAAGAGGCTCCTGGATATTTTCACTAAATAAGTTATTATGGGAGGACCACACTCGTTGACAGCATGGCTTTGCAGATCACTACGCCACTTTAACCCCGCCTTCTTTGTGTACATTGTGTTGTCAAGCAACAGGAACTTCTGTCAATGTAAGACAGTTCCACTCGTTTTTCTTTACAGGGAACGCCACGAGCAGCTCATGGGGTATCGTAAGAGAGGACCAAAGCCCAAGACCCTTCTGGTCCAGGTAGGATTGCAACGCTTTGACTATCGATGACATTGACACAAGAACTGCATGTCGATGCGCCTTCACTCAGAATTAGTGGTGGGCAAAACCGTTCATTTCAGCGAACAGGATCGTTCGGCTTAATTCAGTAAAAAGAGCTGTTCATTTCGGTCAATTAGTCGTTAGCCTGTGATCTCCCCCTGGGCAAAGACCCGGTCAGTCGTGTCGAGTCAGTCCGTTCGCATTTGTTCCGACTCAAACCCTCACCAACTAGTGCTGTGTTGGTCATGAACAAACCGGCCGGCGGACTGAACAGGTATTTTGTGGGCGGTTCATTCATTCGCAAAAAAGAACTAGTTCTTTTGACCCGTTCGTTCACAAACGCCACACCACTACTTAGAATCAAAACATGGCAGCGGTAACAAGTGTCAGTGAGTCCGGCCAGAAGAAAAGATTGCGCAATTATTGTTATTGTTGTTATTATACTTTATTGATATGGGCAGATCATTTAGAAATACATATTTTTATTAACCTGTGCATGTGTTTGTGGTTTATGTTTTCAAGACCTAATCAGGGACTTTCAGGGATTAATCGAAAAACTATTTTCTAGATTAATCGATTACAGAAATAATTGTTTAATAAAGATATGCAGATATGCATCGTTTTTCTGTCCTTGTTAGACCCAGTTTGTGCTGCTCTCTAAAGGGAGTAGTTAACAGCATGGTAAGAGATTTTAGTTTTAGTTTTTAGATTTTTAGATGGCTTTTTTAATCATCTATTAGCCTTATAAAATGATGAACTTGGATTAGCAGCCATACCAGAGGATTGATGCAGAGGACTGACAGTTGTTGATAGTAGGCCTCTATGCAAAAATGTACATCCTTCTTTGAAAATCTCATTCATCTCATTCATTTTTAATTGTTTGTGAAATGGATAAAAATATTTGTGAAATGGAAAAAAATTGTTTGTGAAATGCATAAAATTTTGTTTTTGTTTGGAAAACAAAGAAATTTGCAAGCGATCCCAAACTTTGGAGCGGTAGTGTATACTAGGAGTCTCACAGGATTTCACAAAAATTGTTTTTTGTTCCATAGAACAACGGCATGAATGGAGTAAGCCCTTTTTGTCAGTAATAGTCGTTTTGGCTCAGTGGGTGGAGGCGGGGCTGCTAGCATACACAACAGTGAAATGTACTAGAAATTAAAATGGTTGTATACTGTATATTGTTGAATATTTTTGTACTTTCATGTACTAGCATGTGTCTTCTATGTGTTCTTGTCCAGGTTCCTTCTTTTGCCCGGAGATCTAGTGTCCTTGCTGACCTTCACGAGTCCTCTCAGGATGAAGACTGCTGTCACAAGACCGGCTCCGTTCCCACGTTGCATCTGCAGAGTCAGAAGTACCATCTGAACCGCAATAAGCATCATCAGTACCATCCTCTGAGCCGGGACGACCAGACCGAGCGGCACACCAACGCCAAGAACGTGTACTATCGGCTCAGCACGAAGAAGCGCCACCATTTCCAACCGGGCCTGAAATCACCGGGGTCCAGGGAAGTCAACAAAGGGTACAACTTTCCGCCTGTGCTACAGCAAAAATGGTTCCAGGACAAGACCTCAGGTGTTCTCACCAAAGTCAAGGACATCACCATGGAGCTGAAGAAGCTCCCAGCAGATCTAAACGGTCATAAAGAGCCGGAGAAGGCAAAGCAGAAGCATCATAACGTTGTCAGTGGTCGGAAATTAAAGATAGTAAAAAACAAAAATAAAAATGGACACATCGTTATTGTCATGAGCAAATACATGGAAAACGGAATGCAAGCGGAAACGGTTCATAGCTCGGAAGCCCAATCTGGTGAGGAGCCGTCACAAGGAACACACAACACGGAACGTCACCTCCAGAAGATGAAGCTGGTCAGAGAACTTGGCCTCATTAGCGGATTTGCAAAAACAAAACAAGCCACCTCCGATTGTGGATTTACAGGAGAGTGCTCCCAAAAAAAGGAGCAGTCCGCCAAAACGGAGAATTCTGGAATGGAAACGGATCAACATGTTGAGGTCAGAGGTCAAGCGGATCAGCCTTTCCAACTGACAACCGAGCCTAATCGAGTCTCTTTGCCTCTGGACGCCGGAGCTACCTCCTTCGCGGACAGCATAAGTTTTCCGGGATTAAAGCGACACCTTCCTGACACGGGCAGCGAACGCCACGGCGGCACCAAGAGATTTGGGACTGTTTCCCATATGGCGTCCTCGCACACGGAGCAAAATGGCTGCGAATACGGCGCTCAAGAACAGCCCATTGACTTGAGCATCATCAAGCGCAAGCCTGCGGCGAGCCAACCGGAACCACATGGACAGGAAGCGTCACAGGAACACACGCCGCCGGAGGAACAAAGTGAAAGTGAAAACACCGCAGACGCGAGAAAAGTGGAGACATTTCCCGCTCTAAAGCCTTTCCATGGGAATATCATTATCACGGACATTACTACAAACTGCCTCACGGTTACCTTCAAGGAGTATGTGACGCTTTAACTGGGTTAATTGAGTTGACTAGATTAACTGGACCTCCACGCACGTTTTCAAAAGGCATCTTTTTTGGCCTTTGAACCTCCAGCCAGGGTGAAGACCTTCAAAAAGTCCAACCGCCTTCTGCGTTTGTGTATGGACTTGTGTCATAATCATAAGGGTGCCCCCACAACCTCATCACTTCCGAACCGATACCGATATCGATCCGATGTCGGCTCCGTTCATACCTACTTTGAGTACTTTGAGTTCAGTAGCGTCGAAAAGGCTTGAAGTTAGTATGAGGAGAACAACCCATCCACAATCCTTATGTCAGACATCAACACGTCTTTCTCTTTTCTGTGCGTTCTACGTAAAGATTAAAAACGGATAAAAAGAGGCAGCTAAGAATGCACGTAATGGGACGCACCCATTCCTTCTGGAATAAAACTTCAACATTGCTCCACCTAGATAATGTCCGTCCATCCTTACATCCGCACAAGGGTCACAAGGCAGGGTCCATCCTGGACTGGTCTCTCAAATTTCGAGTGGCCAATCAACCGTTTTTTAACGACAGAACACAAGCTAGTAAGTTATTGAGTTAGGGGGGATTTCCTGCAGTAGAAGATCCGCTACTGGGGTACATTTTGGAAACGATCTATTCCTGTGTCCTACGTGTTCATAGTATTCCATTTTCACATCTGTGAGTGTACATATAAAACCTGTTTTTATAAGCTTAATAAAGCTGAATAAATAGTACTCTACACTGGTCACTAGGTGTCAGTAATGGTGGCTGACACACAAGCACCAGGCTACTACTGATGGGCGCAACAACAACAGGATTTCATTGCAGGTTTGAATGATCCCAGACACAATAGTCCCTGATCCGAGTCACTGGTTGCTAACTTTCTGTCTAAAACGGGTGGGCAAACTACGGCCCGGGGGCCACATGCGGCCCACCAATTGTTTGTATCTGGCCCGGCAGAATAATAAAATGTTTGCAAAAAGTTGACTTCCTGATTTTACATATGAGTTTTAGACTTAAGCGGCGGCCGCTTTGCTAACATTGTGGTGAAATAGATTAAATATTTTAGCTACATTTCTGAATATCGATATAAATATGAATACTGAAATATCCATAGTGTCAATTCCAGCTCTTCATGCTCTGGAATCCATTTGGATTTTTCTCAGAATTTTGACTTTTTGTCTCCTAATTTTGAGTCTTTTTTGATGTTGATATTTTGATTTCCTGCTTGTGCTGTGCAACAAGCTGTGGGTTCGGAGTCCATGTGGAATTAGTTTTGCAGCGGCGCCGAGAGCATTCTCCGCGTGATAACGGTCACAAATCTATACGCCAGATGAGCCGCGGAATCCATCTGCTTCAGACCACCAGCTGGGTGATCTATCGTGCGGTCTTCCACACATCTGTGCAGGTCAGACAGTGATCAACGATGAGCTTTTCCTAACTATGCACATACTATGTAGTATATACTAGGGGTGTCACAACATGATATTTCAACAATATATTGCAATATACTCATTTCATTTCCATTACGGGACGCTCTGCTGCACTCTGTGTGTATGCAAGCAGCCCCGTCTCCGCCCGCCGAGACAAAGACATTGTATGACTAACAAAAGTGCACATTCTGTAGCAAGTGGCTGAAAGCAATGCACAGAGTGAACTCTCTTCCTGTTTGTTTGGAGACAAGAGACCAAGAAAACAAATTAAGTTCATTTTCATTTACTGTGGAATTGATTCAGGAGACATTTTGTTTCTGAAGGACTTGAATCTAGCGAGATCTTGTGACACTTACTCCTTCGTAATGTGTCGCGTTTGAGCAGTAAAAAGCATCCCAGCACCGCCTCGTCTATCCTGAGTTTTTGTGTGCTAAGTAAACATCTTTTGTGGTAATAAAATGTTTGCAAAAAGTCGACTTCCTGATTTCACATGTGAGTTACACGGCGGCTGCTATGCTAACATTGTGGTGAAATAGATTGAATATTCTAGTTACATTACTGAATATTGATATAAATATGAATGTTGAAATATCCATATTGTCAGTTCCAGCTCTTCATGCTCTGGAATCCGTTTTGATTTTTCTCAGAATTTTGACTTTTTTGTCTTCTAATTTTGAGTCTTTATCTCATACAAATTAAGATGTTGTTTTTTTCTAAATCAGGTTGCAGGAAAAAAAAATATTAAAAAAATAGTGAGCAAAAATTATAGAGACTTTTTTAGAGTTGAAGTGTTCTGAGAAACATTCATTCATTCATTTTCTACCGCTTATCCTCACGGTAGCCGGCGTGCTGGAGAGGAAATATGAATATGAATATGGATATGAATATGAGTATATGAAATGGGCATAAGCTGAATTTGCAAAGTATGCAACATAAAGGAAATCATTGGTATCGCACGTGACTCATGAAGTCACAAAGTGCCATCCATACAGGAGACTTGGAGGAGGGGTTGTCACGTGACGGTCATGTGACCACCCAACGCTGTGGTTTCCCAACATGGCGGTCTGTCAGGTAAACTAGCATATTTTTATGGCAACTAAAGCTCGTTTTTTAAAACTATTCGAATCCCATACCAGGGCGTTGTGTGTTACATTAGACCGTATGTAGTTTGTGGAGACATCCATCATTCTTTTGTTCAATTGTAGTGTAATTAGAGGGAATAAAAACATGTAAAGGTGTATTTTCCATTTCCATACTGAACGCTTTTCAGCAGAAGAGATCAGCGTCCCTGACACAATATTAGTCTTCGTTATTTCAAATGAAACAATTCAAAGGCGATGTGCTTTATTGATATTTTGCTGTGGCTCGACAAAAGCGCGGGTGTGGAGAAAATGGCTGCCCTCTCGTTTGTGCTGCCTGAGAGGGAAAAAAAGACGCCTCGCAGCAGCTGCAACCGTATCACTATTTCATGTTTGTAGGCCAAACAGCTGCTAGTCCGATGAAGAAACGACGCTCCTTCATGGTCCTAATCATGAGATAAAAAGTCGAAATTATGATATCCAAACTTTGCACTTGCCCCGTCGTTTGGGTCATTTAACTCGTAATTATGACTTAATCTCATTATGACTTAATCTCATAATTCTTTTTATCTTGTGGTTAAGATTTGTTATCTCATAATTTCGACGTTCTAACTCATAGTTATGACTTTTTAATCTCGTAATTTCGATTTTTCGTCATAACTACTTTATGTCCTAATTATGATTTACCCCATAATTGTGACTTTAATCTCATAATTTCGTTTTTTAAATATCATATTAATGATTTCTTTCCTAATTTTGACTTTTAATGTCATATACATTACCTTTTTCTCAAGATTTCGACTTTTTGTAATATTATAATTAATACATTGAAGTCATAATTATGACTTAATTATGTCATATTTCATAATTAGGACTTAATTCCCAATGTTAAATCCCATAAATATGAATTTAGCTCATAATTTGACGTTTTTACCTCTTGACTTTTTGTCTCATAATTTCAACTTCGTATTCAACAATAATGACTTATGTCCTAATAGTGACTTTTTATGTCGTGATTTTGACTTTTTTAAATCTCGTAATTATGACATTTAGCTCATAACTATGAATGTATCTAATAATTTTGACTTTTTGTCTCCTAATGTGTACTCTTTACACCATAATTACGATATTTTATCTGGTAAATTCGACTCTGTGTCGTATTCATGATGTTTTTATCTTGAAATTCGACTTTTTCTCATGCTTTCACTTTTTGTCTCATAATTAGGACTTTTCAGAGAATTATGACTTTTTAGAGAATGTGAAAAGTGAAGGATTTGGGGGCCAGTTTGGTATTTTGTTTCTAAAAAGCTAAACTCAATCCAACAACCTAAAATGTCCAGAGAAAAAAATCATATTCTATCCAGGAAGATGTTGCAACTTTACAAGAATACTCATAATATGAGAACCAAAGTAAAATTGTCATCTTTGACGAATGATGTTGGGGAAAAAAGGAACATGCATGCAATAAAGTTAAGATATTACATGAATACATATTCATTACACGAAAGGAAAAAGTACAAAGATTATTTTAATATTAGTTGAAACATTTTGCATTGAACAATTAGAAATAAAACGGGGAGGGAAAAAGAGCGAAGATGATAGGGAAGTTGTTTGGAAAATTAATATTTTTTTCACGTCCAACGTCATCAGTACAGAAAAAACGTAAATATGTTTCAATAATTCACCTCTCGTATGCTGTATTTTCCGTTTTTTTGCTTTTATATATTTAGTATCTATGCAGTCGGCTACATAAATAGTATTTATGTGCAGTATGTGCTGTTGTTCGTTTGATCGTTTTTATTTTTAACGTCTGAAACTTGAATGTCCTCACTGCGGGTGTAATTGACAACAAAATAAATAATAACTCATTATTTTAGAAATAAATGCCGCATAAAAAAAATACGAAAAGCCTTTCCAGGCGTACTTTATATATTGTTTAAAAATGTTTATCAGATATAAGTCCAACTGTCCTTCCGGTCGCCTGCTTTACGTTTACTTATATTGACAGCACATTAATATGCAATTTAATTCATGTTTGTTTGGAGTGTAAAATGATGTAACGATGATGGAAAAAAGGGCACCAAACAACAGAAACGCCGTAATTTCATATATGGGCTCAGTGAAAATGGACGTTTCAATCATAACCGTAAAAAATGGTTTAGTTTTGTTTCGCAAAAGCATGTTTATTAATTAATAAGACGTTCTCAAGCAATGAAGCAGCGAAATAGATCCAACATGGCCCCGGCCCCTTATTTAAGAGGCGGGTTAATAACTAAGGGGCGGGGCTTAAAATAACAACAACACCCATTGGACCGGGTGTTCGCATATTTGTCGACGTATGACGAAGTCGACCAATCGGCGTTGTCACAGCGGGTCCACGTACTGCGGTGCCCATGGCAACGAAACGCTGACGTATCTTCGCTACTGAGAGAGTATTATGGTCTGTCGGGAATTCAGAGTAGCTGGGTCTGGAGGTGGAGGCAAAGATCTGCCTCGCTAGCGCTAGGAAGCTAACGGTAGGTTGCACTGGAGTAAACATGGAGCTGTCTGCCGTCGGGGAAAGGGTGTTCGCCGCCGAGTCTATCATCAAACGTAGGATAAGGAAGGTATGTTAACGAGGTGAACACACACCGATCTGACAACCTTAACCGATCAAATTGTTTCAATTGCTTTGGACTGCGAGCTAACCATGTGACGTTTGTGTTTGTAACGGCACGCAGGGGAAGATCGAGTACCTCGTCAAATGGAAAGGCTGGTCTCCCAAGTAAGTCCGTACTACGTTAGCCAACACCTAGCTACACCGCCGTCCTCCATGCAGCTGAGGCTACTGCCACGCCGTGCCGTCGACCCCTCGCTTCCCCAATGAACCCTCTTTTTTCCGCCTCTTTCAGATACAGCACATGGGAACCGGAGGAGAATATTCTAGACGTCCGCCTGTTTGCCGCCTTTGAGCAGAGGTACGTGACCCGTGCTCGTGAGCGGAAACTTCACCGTAAAATGTCGTCATGCGCACTTTGCCCGGCTGACATTTCACACCCGTTACCGAACAGAGAACGCGAAAGGGAGCTGTACGGGCCCAAGAAGAGAGGCCCGAAACCCAAGACCTTTCTGCTCAAGGTAAATGGAAATGTACTTTATTACGTCAATGTGTCTGACGCCTGCCTCACGTGGGTTCGTCACGAGCTTCAATGGCAGGTGCTGCTAATGTTGCTAAGCGTCATTAGCATAACAAGGTGACGTTTTCTTGCGCGTGCTTCCCGGGTAAACCACATATGATTTTATTCATGAAATACCGAATTCAAGAAAGAAGCATAAAGTATTGGATACTTTTCAAGAGCCAGATGTGGCTTTTTTGATGACTGGATCTGTCTCTTAAACATTTCTTTACACAATAAAATAACATTTTATTTTTTGCTCACATTTTAAAGTGAAACATTACAGAAATCATAGTGTTAAAACATTCATAATATAAAGGTTTTATGCATTTTAATCAATTTTCTACCACAGTGCCAGCTGCCCTTCTGATAATTTCTATGTCAGACACCAAAACTCCATTATTACTGAACAATACTATTGGAATGTTAACAAGTAAACTTCCCTCCTTTTCATCAAATAGTTAGCTAGCCAATTCTGCAAAGGAAACCCTTATTATTAGATTATTATTACATTTAGAGACTTACTAAGCTGTAAAATTATCGGTTTTCCTAAGAAATATGTGCATTTGATGTCAAAAAATATGATATGGCTGTCAGGATAATACATTTAAAAATAGATGGCTTTCATAGCTCTCTGGGCCAAAACCATCCCAACCCCTGTCTTAAGTGTTGACGTGCTTAAAGATGAAAAATCACATGTTTTTACCATTTTTCATTTCCTGAAAATAATTACTTGGAATGGAATGGCCTTTATTGTCATTATACAAGATGTACAACGAAACTTGTATTGAGCATTTGGTAGTAAAGTTGTCAATAACGCTAAAATCAGAGCGAAATCCAATATTCCAGAGCTGTATGTGAAAAGTGAGTCGTCAGTAGTTGGTTTGCTGACCTGAAGTTGACCTTGGTGTAAATTGCAGCATGTCTTGGTGAGCAGGGTCAGTGGAAGTTCAGAGGTGAACGCTGGGTCCAGAAAGGAACTTGCTCCTCTAATTGTCTGTTTTATTGCACCGTCATGCACTTTATTGCACTTTTCAAGCTTTCAAGTCCTCCGTGCTGCAAATTTAAACTCAAGTACAATGACAACACACAAGACATTTGTGCCGCTTTGACCTGCATGGCTTTCTCATAGGCTCAGGCCAAAGGCTCCGCCAAGTCTTATGAGTTGAGGCATGAAGCAGTGCGAGGAATGCACATCGCCTACCAGACCCCAGAGCCTGCTGTGACCCCGAGGGCCAGAGAGGGCCTGCGAGCTGTCGTTCCCACCATTTTCCCACCCAGCGCTGTTAACCGAGGAGACGCCGTACACGTTGGGGCGCCGGCACTGCCCCTTGAGCACCACCAGGCCCTGCGGCAACCCAACACTGGCAAGAGAGGCCCAAAGCCCTTGCAGTCTCTGCATTCCAGCAAGAGAAAAACCGAGGAGCATGCCGGCCACAGGCCTCACAAGTTGCTGAATGTTCAGAACGGTGAAGGTAGGAGGTCGTTTTGCCACAAATACCCTGAGAACCACGGCCATAAACTCCACCATAATCGTCATCATCATCATCGGTCACACAAGTGGGGAATGAGCCCTGGGGGGGCCTACAAGCAGCCCTACTCCCACCGTGACGCACACAGGACTAAGAACTGTTACCTGGCACCCGAACACTCCAAGCAGCAGCACCCGCCCGTGGAGAAGCCTTACTTCCTGGACAGGCCTTCCCCGACCCGGCTCGATGACGACTTGGACCAAGTGACGTGGCGGCCTGCTCTGCGCAGCGTGGAGCAGGTCCTGGTGACGGACGTCACCACCAACTTGCTGACTGTCACCATCAAGGAGAGCAGCACCTCCAAAGGCTTCTTCAAGGACAAGAGATGACGTGGAAGGATTCAGCATCATCCAGTGTCGGGACTCAAACCTTTTGTTCTGAAGACCCTGTAAAGTTGAAGGATTTGATACTTTTTGTACATTTAAAGATGCTAATAGTAATAAGCAATTCAATGTAGGTACTAAGCTATTTGAACAAAACATCCTAGATTTGTCTTATAAAGCCAATTAGTTTATCAGTTATCATTTCTATGTTTAGAATATGTTGAAGGCTTTTTAAGGCCCCTGGGCTACACAAAGCAGAATATGTCATGTACATAGATATATTTGTACATACAGGTTAATGTACTTACCACAATTTACATCAGGATTTATTTTTCAAAATTGGACTAAAATGAAAATGTAATGTTTTTCATCCCTTCTTTGTGTTTGTATAGTTTGCTATAATTTAAAATGTTTACACTGTGCCCTAACGGCTTCCTTTTTTGAGGTTCTTTCAAAATAAAATGTCCCTACACTTTGTGATGAAAAGTTTGAATCTTTTTTTTTAAGTCTGGAATGCAATATACATTCATTAGACTAACAAAATGGTCTTGAATGCTGAGAAATTACATCATTCTTAAAGGTTTTAGAAAGTATAGCTATCATTAAAATGAACGATATATATGTGTATGATTGTAATGTAAATTATATGTCCAGACTTTCGCAGATGCCGAATATTAAAAAAACCCAAACATTTGTAAATTGTATGAAAATCCTAACTACACTTTTTTGTACTAACTGCTATTTTACACAATGTGCTTTTACGAGGTTTTTCAATAAAAAAATTCTTCTGGTTCATATTTTATTTTGAGACTCGCTTTGTCGTGTGACGTCATCACATAAACACCATGCAGGGGAATTAAGGTAACATTTGGATTGATTTTGTGAATAAGTAATGTTTACAAATAACTGGTGTTTCCGCATTGTTTAGGACAGGCCTTTTCCTTTTTAGACTCAACTCGTGCGCTTATGAAATAATCGGATAAATCATTTCGTTCCAATAAAATGTTTATTAACCAAATGTATTGACCACATAAAATAATTAGTTGACGCACGCTGTATTCTAAGATGCCGGTAAATATGTAACACACACACACATATTCGTCATATATAGATCTAACTACAAAGGCATGCATTGTGACAAACTAACGCCTTTAAAGATATCATTTCCTGTCGTCACACATTTCGGGGTCCGTTTTTCTTTTGCCATCATTTTGCCGCGTTGGTCGTTCGTCTGCAAAGACAAGAGAAACAAATCCAAATATTAAAATGTTGAATCATATCATATCATATTGACATCCAAACTGTGTTCTACGTAACTTTGAGCTGGACTTGAACTCGTCAAGTCCCCCGCGTGATGTGGAGGAAACAGTCTGAGTGCTTGTCACGTGACCACAGCAAGCCATGGCTGCTGTATAAAATCAGTTCGGGTTGCCCTCGTGGGAGGGGGAGGGGGCGGGGCATCCCGCCATTGCCGCCATCATAGTGTCGGTGTGCAGTTTTCATAAAAGCTAAAATGAACTTGGTAGGACTTTTCTACCCACGGAGGGCCGAGGGAGAGAGTCTTAACACAGTTGTGGCTCACCCACAATGCATTGCAGGGGTGCAAGAACAATACATCCACGGGGTGGCGGTAATGAACATCAAATAAGAAGATTCATCGACTTTGACTACTTTTACAATGGCAACAATTTATAAACAAACAAACCTATAACGACAACTACAGTAAAAATGAATAACACGAAATTTAAACAAACAACCCAACTTTTTGAATTACTTAAAACAATTTTTCCAGAAGAGAAAACATAGTGATTATTATTATTATTACTATTTGTAAGAAGCAGTATAGCGCGAGACCTAATGGGTCCATTTCTTCTCCCACATCACTCAGCAAGTGACCTCTGCATGACGTCATCAATAATATCATACCAGGTGCACGGGGGACGTCAACGAGGGCAAATCAAACTCCTATTGGAACGCAGCCTATGGCTCGGCTGTCCCAAAATGCTAGCGTGTCAGGTAAGCTAGCTCATTTCCATAATGGTATTATTTGCCAATGAACATTTTAACAAATATAAAGATTTAAAAGAAAACAGCACTTGTTTTTGGAATTTTGCCCATCCTCCACAATGGAGTTTTTCTCTTTTCTGTGCTTTGTAAAGATATAAAAACAGATAACCAAGCTACAGTGAAATTGTTGTTGTTGTTGTTGTTATTATTATCATGTTATGCCCAAGAATTACGTTCCTGGCGTAGTGACACCTCGCCACACCACAACAGCTAGCTGCTAATGCTACATATTCTTACATATACATCTTACGTAAGAACAGTGTGTTAGATTTGTTAGTTTTTCCACCCTGATGATGAAGGTTGTGTGTATGCATTCAACATGTATTTGACGAGGACATTTGTGATCATGCTCATCACCATCAGACAGGGTATCCGTAGTTCCTGTCACAGCGCGGGTAGCAATGAGGGTTGAGCCAGTGCTCCATGTTGGTCTCCTGTGCCCTCTGGTCCAGAGCCTGCATGTGGATCATGTGCTCCTGCGGATCCAAAGATGACAAATAAAACTCATTCATTATCACAAGACAGCAGATGAATGAGAAGGATTTGAACTAGAGGTATTGGGGAGAGTCAAAGTGAAGCAATTCCCAAAGTAGATCCTCACCCTCATTGGCTCATCAGGATGGCCCGCCTTCCTCGGCCTTTCCTGCCTCTTGCTACGGAGGAGCTGCTTAGCAAAGCTCTCCTTGATGATGGGGTTGGCATCTAAGGGGGAGAGATGCGGAACAACACATCACAGTTTTACCTCTTGAACCGGGGGACGTCAACAAAGTGTGGCTATTTTTTTCTCTAATCAGCCCGTGGCACAAGGAAACCGAAAAAAACTGCAAAAATGTGAAAATCTGCACTAATTTTGCAAGAATAAATTCAAACGATTAAGAGTTACAAAAGAGAAAGTTTTCAAAATTTGTCAAAATATTATGGGAATAATAGTTAAGAAGAACATTTACAAAGAAGTTTAAAAAAACAGCAGTAAAAATGTGGGGAAAATATCAAAAAGTGAAGTTGATACTACGGTGCCTTATGTCATTAATCCGTTTGAAAAGGTTCGACTCAAACCAAAACGGACTCTAACCAAGGCAAATTTTCCCATAGAAAATGATGTAAATTCAATAAATCCATTCCAGACTCCCAAAAATGTTTGCACAAAACACATTTTATTTACAATAATTCTAGTTTTATCATTTTAAATTGATGCAAAAATTGACAAATGAGTTCACAACTGAACATTTAACTTCACTTTGACCTACTTTGTTGCAAAAAAAAACCCCAGAACCATCAATCAAGATTTTAATTCCCAGATTTGGAGGGAATTTTGTGGTATCAAAGTAGTTCAAAGGAGAAAAAGCGGAGTTGATGGAGTACTCTTGCTAGTACACGGTCTCACAGAAAGTCATATTTTTTTCAAAAGTCATTACAAAGATGCGTATTTTCCTCATTTGGGTGTTAAAAAAATACTTGAACATTGCAAAGGGAGCCACAACAAAGAGGCTGAAGAGCCACATGCGGCTCTGGAGCCGCGGGTTGCTGACCCCTGCCCTAGGGACACTAAACAAGCGGGCAAATGCAAGGCAAGGCAAAGTTTGAATGTTTACTGAAAAATTGCACTAACCGGGGCGGATGTTAACCGAGGTACCAATGTATTATGTATTATTATGCATATTTTTACAAAATACCAAAGTGTCAAAGCTGCATCCTTTCATTTTCCATATCTGTGCCCTAAACCCAACCTAAACTTGGTAGTCATATCAGTTTTTATTTTCATAATCTGGAACTTGGCTCAATTCTTGTTTGTTGCCTAATCCAGATGGTGTTCCTCTCACTGGAACCCGTGTTCCCGTGGGGATGGGGGGCAAGGGGGGTTGGGGGGGTGGACTGTTTGCTGAAAAGTAACAACGTGTCCATTCTTCCTCCTCACTCCCCAGTGAGCCAGGCCATGCAGCAACATCTGGCAACGTGGCAAAACACCAAGTACCTGTGAAAACTGCTATTTGCTTTTCAGCAAAGTCAGGAAAAACTATTTGCTGCTCTTTGCTCTTGGACTACGTATAGAATAGACATGGACTTTACTGCAAATGTACAATTAATACAATATACAAATATATATTAGTCTTCAATCAGTCCAGCGTGCAAATATCCTTTTCAGTGTATAAACGACATGTTGGTCCCTACCTGTGGTGATGGTCAGAAGGACCACACACACCAGAAACACCAGCAGCGTCTTCATCTTCACCAACGTCTTCCAACTCTGGGATCTTTACTGGAGTCCTGGAGGGGTGAAGGGAGAACATCGCCTCCTCTTCCTCCTCCTCCTCCTCTGCTGTGCCTCCTCCAAAATAATACAATCATAGCTCATATTAGTGTCATATAAATACAGCGCTATGCGTTATTACAAGCTTTTTACATATTTATATTACTTGCATATTTTTTATGCATATTTTGCATCACTTTTGCATTTCCTCGAAAAGTGGGGTTTGTTAGTCTGCTTTATTTTCGTTCCCTTCGTACCACTGCACACGGCCAATTGTTGTGTGAGTGTTTACATGCACTGTAGAATAAATATGAGAAAAAATGTCTCAAAACCGGCATAAAATGCATGTGTTTGAAATTGGTGATTTTTGACAAAAAACGTAAGGGGTTAATATGTCGTTTTTTTCCGTTTTTTTCAACTTGCTGCTAATGCACTTTTCTGGTAAAAAAAAAAAAAAACACGGGAAACCTCACACACACTCAACAGGGGCCTGAGAAGCACCCAAAACCAGCATAAAATGCATGTGTTTGAAATTGGTGATTTTTCACAAAAAACGTAAGGGGTTAGTATGTCGTTTTTTTCATTTTTTTTCAACTTGCTGCTAATGCACTAACCCCTAACCCCACACACACGCATCAGGGGCCTGTGAAGCACCCAAAAATGGCATAAAATGCATGTGTTTGAATTTGGTGATTTTGACAAAAAACATAAGGGGTTAGTATGTCGTTTTTTTCAGTTTTTTTCAACTTGCTGCTAATGCACTTTTCTGGTCAAAAAAACACGGGAAACCTCACACACACACATTAGGGGCCTGAGAAGCACCCAAAACCAGCATAAAATGCATGTGTTTGAAATTGGTGATTTTTGACAAAAAACGTAAGGGGTTAGTATGTCGTTTTTTTCCATTTTTTTCAACTTGCTGTCAATGCACTAACCCAGAGGTGGGCAAACTACGGCCCGGGGGCCACATGCGGCCAGCCAAGTGTTTGAATACGGCCCAAAGTATTTCATTGAAACTTAACATACAACCTGGCATCATGGTACAACCTTGGTACACCATGGTACAAGTACATATAGCTGATTGCACTACATTTTTACAGATACAATAATTCCAGGTAGACTGTTACGTGTAGAATATATAGTATGCCCCCCCCCCCCGTCAATTTTGTTAAGTCAATGCGGCCCGCTAGTCAAAAAGTTTGCTCACCCCTGCACTAACCCCTAACCCTAACCTTAACCTTAATGCTAACACTAGCCCCAACCCTAACCCCAACGCTAACCCTAAACCCAACCCCAATCTTAACCCAACCCTATAACCCCAACCCTAACCCTGATAACCTTATATATTTTCATTTGAACGCTGTGGAGAACATAAATGTAATTTGTTGTTGTGTATTGCCATCTAGTGGTCACTTTAACTTATTACAACAACAACAATCTTCCATTAAAATGAGAGTAGAGTCGACTCAGGATGGCCCTAAACATGCTCCTAACATTGGACACTTTTACTAAATCTCACCCCATGACACTTGACACATGGTACAGCTTATCTACTTGAAACCTCCCCTAACTTGGCCGCAAGCTTTCAACGCTACCAAGCCCGTACCTGACCCGAACCCTCTAACCCTAACACTAACCCGAAAAACCCTAACACTAACCCTATAACCCTAGTGGTTCAGGTACTTCCTACCAGACCTGATACGTAGAAGTCATCTTTGTTGACAATTTAGCAACACGGTAGCTATATTTAGCAAGTCGGGGTGCACATTAAAAATGAAAGACAGAAAGTGTTTCTTGCATCATGCATTTATTCTGTCATAAATACGTACAAGCGGCCAACAAAAGTAAAGCATCCGACCATGACCAAGACCATGACCAAGACCAAGACCAAGACCAAGACCAAGACCAAGATCAAGACCAAGACCAAGACCAAGACCAAGACCAAGACCAAGACCAAGACCATGACCAAGACCATGACCAAGACCAAGACCAAGACCAAGACCAAGACCAAGACCTAGACCAAGACCATGACCATGACCATGACCATGACCATGACCATGACCATGACCATGACCATGACCATGACCATGACCATGACCATGACCAAGACCAAGACCAAGACCAAGACCAAGACCAAGACCAAGACCAAGACCAAGACCAAGACCAAGACCATGACCATGACCATGACCATGCAGGTCCGAAAGCTGCCTAAACCCCCCCATAATGCAACCCAACCCCTGACCAGCAACAGATCCATAAGCCTGGCAACCTCACCTTATTTGGGCGTGTCCATAATGGCTTCCAACCTTACTAGCATGACTGGAAAAATCCCACCTGAGATGTTTTCCACACGGCCCACTGGAGGGGGGGGATCATGAGGCTTCAGTGGACCAATGGAGCTTCAGGGTTCAGGGTTCAGGGTGTTAGACGGTCCCTTCAGGGTCCCATGAGGACTCGGGACAGACCTGATGATGAACAAACACACAGCCCTTCTTGGATAGTGGTGCTGGTTTTATTTTTCATCATACGCTTGAGCATATCACAATAAAATATTAAATCACATGAATATTTCATAGTGGAGCACTACAGCATTCAGGAAGCTGCTAAGAAAATCCTGCTATCTCTCTTGCCTGTCAATCATCTTTCCAGCCAATAGAACGCATGTGATTGGTCAGCCAGTGCGAGGCGTGCGCGTGTGAGAGTGAAGTTACGTCAGCAAGTGCGTTTGTGAAGACACCGAGGGACAAAGGATGTAAGTTGAGGCGGCGGTTGCCATGGTAACAACACATAGCCGGGACACAAAGCCCGCCCTCTTCGCCGTGGCGGTCCCTAGAAGGCCGGCGCCACCGGTCTGTGTTGTTGCGTGAGCTTCTGGGGGTCCAGGGTTTCGGTGAAGGGCGGGGCCTGGTAGGGCTTGGTGGTCACGATGGTGGCGCCGTTGGCGATGGGGTAGGGCGTGGCACGGGCGTGGCCAGGGGCGGGGTCCAGGTGTTGCCATGTAAACAGGTTGGCGTGGGAGCCCGACAGAAAGCGACGGAGTGCGCTCAGAGTCAGAACCGCCTGTTGGTTGGCACGGCACATTAGCGTGTTAGCATTAGCTCGTTAGCATACTGATGAGTACTACTGGTACTAAAGATACGCACCCACGTGAGAATGGAGAAGAAGCAGAAAGCGATGGTCGCCCGGGCGGCGTCGGAGCCTTGCGACAGCGGCAGCTCATCGGGAGACGTCGCCTGCCACTGATTGGCCAGGAAGCAGAAGCCGACGAACCACAGGAAGCTGGCTAGGCCTGAGGGGGCGGGACCAAAATGAGATATCCAAACTCCTTTGATGCTCGTCAATAAATACGATTTGAAGCTAACGTCTTGCATACAAAATTCAAAAACAAATTGAGGGCTATTAGGCTTGCGGAACACATCACAGCATATCATAGCAACCCTCCACTTGTGATTAGCATAGGCAAATTAGAAAATGCTGTCACCTTGAAAATTTTCAAACCATTATCAACATTATTCGATAATCCTAATCAATCTTGCCCAAAAATGTTTTTAATATATTCAACGCTCTTTGATTGAGTTAAAATCCGTAGAGTAAAGGCGATGTTATCAACTGCCGTTTTTGACGAGCAAAAGCTAATCTAGTAGCACGCATCATAGTCGGGATAATCTCGACCCGAAAAAACGTCACGATTTTTGACAGAATAAGCATTTTTTGATCGAGTTAGAAACCGTTAAGAACGGGCGATGATATCAACCGCCATTTTGTTAGCTCGCTGTTAGCACGTACCTTGTTTTGGACGATAATGTGAGTTGAAGTAATAATCCCGATCCATCTTCTTGCCGAAGAATTGTCAGAGTTTTGCTAGTGTTCCATTTTTTTAAGTGTTCTTTGATCAGGTTGGAAAGGGCCGATGATGTCAACCGCCATTTTGTTAGCTCACTGTTAGCACGTACCTTGGTTTGGACGATAATGTGAGTTCGATCTTCTTGCTGAAGAAGTCTAGGATTTTTGGTAGTGTTTTTTATTTTTGAAGTGTTCTTTGATCAGGTTAGAAAGGAGCGATGATATCGACCGCCATTTTGTTAGCTCACTGTTAGCATGTACCTTGTTTTGGACGATAATGTGAGTTGAAGTAATAATCCCGATCGATCTTCTTCCCGAAGAAGTCTAGGATTTTTGCTAGTGTTCCATTTTTGAAGTGTTCTTTGATCAGGTTAGAACGGGGTTATGATATCAACCGCCATTTTGTTAACTCACTGTTAGCACACACCATGTTTTAGACGATAATGTGAGTTGAAGAATTTTTGCTAGTGTTTTTTTATTTTTGAAGTGTTCTTTGATCAGGTTAGAAAGTGGCGATATATATATATATATATATATATATATATATATATATATATATATATATATATATATAAACTAGCGTTTTGTCGTAGAATAAAGAGCCAACATTACTGTTAGCATGCACGTTATTTCGGACTATAGCGTGAGTTGAAATGATAATCTTCCTGCCAAAGAAGTCTGAGATATTCGATAGAATAAACGTTGAGGGTGATGATACCGTATCAACCGCCGTTTTGTGGTAGAATAACACAAAGAGTGAATGCTAAACTGTTAGCACGCTTGTTATTTCGGATGGTAGCGTGAGTTAAGCGCTAATCTTGATTGATCTTTTGATTTTTGACAGAATAAGCGTCCTTCGGTGAGAAAGAACAATGATATCAACCGACTTTATGTTCTTGAATTCATACTTAAGCGTCTCGAAACCTTTACCGATTTTTAGCAATTACTGTCAAGTTATTCTGATGTTTATTATTATGTTTATTTTGTACCCGAGAAGACGAGGTCGAGCAGAACGGCGCGTCGTCGGTCCCTCAGGCTGCTCAAGGAGGGAAAGTAAGCGTCCAGGATGAGGAAGAAGATGCTGCCCAGAAAACAGGCCACGCCCACGGTGATGCCGTAGTTGCAGGCGTCGGCGTTGTTGTTAAAGACGCAGAGCAAGCGCTCGCTGCCAATGTTGATGTAGCCCTCGTTGACGATGCAGCTGAACACCACGATGGAGAACACCTGCGGGAGGAAAAGAAGTCAGAAGTTGTCTGACTTTAGTGGGCGGGGCTTATGAAAGTACACGATAACAAACGCACTCACTACATACCTCCATTTAAAAACATTAATATTATTCCTCTTTAATACTACTATTAAGATGAATTATTATCAAAAGTCCAGTTTTTAAAAGAATAAGCATTCTTTGATAGATGATATCGACTTCCGTTTTGTCACATAATAACATGAAGTGCAAACTCTTAACTGTTAGCATGCTATTTCGAATGATAGCAAAAAAATTGAAGTGATAATCCCTATCCAAAAAAGTCCAAGATTTTTGATAGACTAAGCATCCTTTGATCGATGATATCGACTGCCGTTTTGTCACAGAATAACATGAAGTGCAAACTCTTAACTGTTAGCATGCTAATTCGGATGATAGCACAAATTGAATTGATAATCCCAATCCGTTTTGTCACAGGATAACAAAAAGTGCAAAGCTTAGATGTTAGCTTGCACGATATTTCGGATGATGGTGCAAGTTAAATATTCTTATTAATATTTAATTTTACAGACAGTGATTGATATTTTAGATTAACTGAATATCTAATAAATGGTATAATCATTATGAAGAAATGAGCAAAAAATTAACTGTAATATAATAATAATAATAATAATAATAATAATATACTATAATATGATAATAACAATATTATTGTCACATATAATATATAATATATATCATATAATATTAATAATATACTATAATATCATAATACCAATATTATTATTATTATTATTTTCACTTTTTCAACATAAGTACTGAAATAAATGATTTTTTTTTTAAATGTATCAGTACAAATGACAATAGTGGGGTCTTTCATTCAACTGGAACTGCCACTGAATAATGAAGTAATTCACGCTTTTCCAATTAGAATTCCCGTTGCTCCCCGTCCGTGAACGCCACATCTGGAGACAAAAGAGGCTTTCAGCGCTAAAAAATAAGCGTGTTTGCTAATCGATAGTTCCGAGACGCCCCTTAAATGGCAGTGAAATGCTCCTTTCAATGTCCGTGTCACGCAGCATCGTGACATCGTACGGAGACAAAGACAGGATCCACGCATGATGCAGGCCTCCTCCGCGGAACAAGAGCAACATTGCAGATGCTCACCCACGACAGCAGCCTCAAGATGGTCCGAGGATGCGTGAAGAAAGCGACCGGGTCGAAGGCGATGTTCCCGGCTTTGGCGGCTCCGTAGGCGGCCGCTGGCTCCATCGCAGCCCTCCCCTCCCCACTTTAGCGCTGCTGGCGTCGTCCTTTGACCGCGGAGAGAAGCAGACGAGGCGGCCACAGAGCAGCTGGATGCAGCCTCCTCTTCATCCTCCTCATACTCCTCCTGCGGGATCGCTGTGACGTCACTCCGAAACACTTTTGGCTTCGGTTGGTTTGGATTCATATCCATTTGTCTAATAATTACAACACTTGTTGATATCATGGGTGCAGCCAAAATATTGTTAAGAGAACATAAAATTAAATAAATATAATTCAATAAATATAATTAATATAATTTAATAAATATAATTAAATAACGTTTTTTTCGTTTTGATGATGTGACGTGTGAAGTGTGACAAGAAATGCAAAAAAACACTTTTTCAAGATTTTCTTCTGATATAATAATAAAATAAATAAATAAATATAATTAATAAAATTTTATAAATATAATTAAATAAAGTTATTTCATTTCAAGTCAAATTACCATAATAATAATTAAATTTAGTTGTGTTGTCATTGATGAATATTTACATTTGTTTGATGATGTGACGTGTGAAGTGTGACAAAAAATGTGAAAAAACACTTTTTCAAGATTTTCTTCTGATATAATATTAAATAATAACAATTAAATAAATATAATTAAATAAAGTTTTTTCATTTCAAGTCAAATTACCATAATAATAATTTTATTTAGTTGTGGTCATTGTCAAGTGTGACAAAAAAATATGCATATTTCAATTCAAGATTTTCTTCTGATATATAATAAATAATTATTAATCATAATGAATGGCATAATAATAATGAATAAAAAATAATTTAAAAATAATAATAATTAAATAATAATAAAAATAAAATACAAAGTATTTAAAACTCACTGTTTTGATGTTTATTGTTTTTTTTTTACATAAATCTATAAAGTTTAAAGCTCATCTTTGGTCGCGTTGGATTTCTTCTTCTCCTCTTCGGCTTTCAAGGCCTCCCTGTACTTCTTTCTGTCGTCATCCTCCTTTTTTTAAAAAAGGTTTATTTTTAGCCATAAGGTTTTCTGTCATCGCGTCTCTCCTCTTCTTACCCTTATTCTGTCTTTTTTGGCTTTCTCCATCTCTCTGTAGACGAAATCAAGCAAGTCCTTCAGCTTCCTCTCGCCCGTGTAAATCAGCGCCTGTTGGGAAAATCACGTGACTTTGGCCTGAGATGATCCCGGTCGTGAAAGTAGCAGGGACCGACGCGTCATACTCGCTCAGCGTGAAGCGCCGGGAAGAGCCAGAACGACGGGTAGGCCCTCTGCACCGACATGTTGATGTCATTGGCCGAGGCATCCATGCGAGCGACGACCACATCGTCACGCTCCTCCAAGGCCCGGGCAAGCTCCTCCCACAGCGGGAAGACGCCACGGGACTCTGGACTGTAAGGAACGTCTGAAATACACTCAACATCAATTTCATCAGGCTTCGCTACGCATCTTAATCCGCACATGTCTACGTCACAAAACGCCATATTGTGGCACATATAAATCTGTAAAGACCAGGACCCAATCATTAAAAACAGAAATCACAATTGCTCAATGTTACTCATCTTACAAAAAAAACATACAACTCATCATACAGCAGCTTAACACCTCAAATGTATACCTGAGAATTTTTTTATGGAAAATTACAATTCCTTTTAAAATTCATTCACACATTCATTGGAGGACAAGAGCCATAGAAAATAAATGGATGCCTAAATAAAATGCTGCCTATGTTCACCAGAGGGAGGCTGACGTGATTGCAGCAATGATGAACCAATGAATGCATTGCTCGGGCACAATGCATTATGGGAAAACTTTTTAAAAGAGTTGTTTTCCATTATGGCGGCATGGCGGTCAAGTGGTTAGCGCACAGACCTCACAGCAAGGAGACCAGGGTTCAATTCCACCCTCGGCCATCTCTGTGTGGAGTTTGCATGTTCTTGCATGTTGCATACTCCGGTTTCCTCCCACATTCCAAAAACATGCTAGGTTAATTAGCCACTCCAAATTGTCCATAGGTATGAATGTGAGTGTGAATGGTTGTTTGTCTATATGTGCCCTGTGATTGGCTGGCCACCAGTCCAGGGAGGACCCCGCCTCTCGCCCGAAAACAGCTGGGATAGGCTCCAGCTCGTGAGGAAAAGCAGTAGAAAATGAATGAATGAATGAATGTTTTCCCTATTTTGAACTCATATTGGTACGTTTGTGTACGTGTAAGGTATTTGCTAATACTGGACTCAGAGTCTCAGAGCTGTGTCCAAGTACTTTTGTCCGTGTAGTATAATATAACCATGAATACTTTTCTGTACTTACAAAACAAGACAAAAACCGTCTTGTTGGGATGGAAGGCCACTTCTTCAAAAGTACTTCCTACCAGCTCCTTCACTGGACGTTTGTCCCATCCGTCTGGTATCGGCTCGCTCTGCATCTTTGGCTGTCACACACACACACACATTCACATACACGCACACACACATGCACATACACACACACGCACACACACACACCAGAACATTAGTTCCCATGACATGTACTTCCACATGAAGTTACCATACCTTGGCTTTGCCTTCCAAGTAGGACTGGCAGAAGGTCTTGATGGTGTCCGCATCCAGCGTGTCAGAGGGCAGGTGGTAGGTCACATGGTCGGTCAGGTTGACCAATCGCACCAGAGGGGCCTCGAAGTCTCGGACGCGGAAGTACTCCATCAGGCGGCCGTTACGCGGCTCAAAGACGTTCACCAGGACAAACAAAATCTGAGCACCAGAAAAAAGGAATGTCGATGTGTGTGCGTGCGTGTGCGTGCATGTATGTGTGTGTATGTGCATGTGCACGTCGCCCTACCTTCATCCTGAAGGCCTCTGCGGCATGATGGAATTCTGAGTAAAGTTCTTGGAAATCCGCCGAGCTTTTGTTGACAAAAAGGAGGGCGTGGTTCAAAACGGGTGACGACAAAAGCCGAGGCGCCGTCTGCATCGAAACATTTTATAATAAAAATATGACCTAAAATATCAAATACCCATTCAATGCAATACCATGGAAGTAAATATATACAATAAATATCCATACAAATATAATCAATGGTTATTCATTGTGTCAAAAGTGTGCTTCCCCCAGGTGGATGTGTGTTGAAGTGCACCCTTCATCCTTACCTTTCCCGAATATTCCGTAACTGGATCCATCTGGTAGACGGTGACAAACGTGATGAGGTCCTCAGCGGGGGTCTGAGGGGTCATCTGGAAGACCTGGACCAGCTCCGACCGTTTAAAAAGCAGCACGGCATCATACGTGACGCCATATTTGCTGATGACATCACTGTTTTGCGTCACTTCAAAGCTAACGTCTGGGAGGTTCACTGCAGCCGCGTAAAACACCTGGACACACTCACTGGTCAGGTCCTGCACATACACACACACACACAACACACACACACAGTGTTACACAACTGTCACGGCGAGCCAATAGCAGGTAAAGAAAAAGTTTTTACCGTAAAGAATCCGATCACTCGAGGCTCCTCGAAGCTCACCGATTGGCTCAGATCGGCGATGACGAGGTCGGCAGCAGACCCCGCCCTCCTTTTCAACCACGTCACAATAGAGGCGGAGCTCTGCGGAACTTTTTATTATCACAGATTGATTATGAAAAAAAATATATAAAAATATCAACTTACATGGCACTCGGTTCCAAGGCTAGCATAGCATAAATAAATAAAGCAAGTCTTGACAACAGATGGATTCATAACTTGACTCACCAGGGCAGGGAACGGCGTTGTGTTTATCCCCAAAAAGGTAAAGTCTGATGTTCGGGGCCGATGTTGCGTTAAGTTCTTTTGCCAGCTCCTTATCTTTCGTCACGTCCACCGAGGCCAGTTTGACCTCCGACCCCTGAAGATCTGCCGCAGCTTTTTGAAACACTTCAGACAAACGGTGCGTGTCTCCGGACAGTGGAGCGTCTGCACAGTCGGGAACACGAGACAAGACGAAATACGTTTTGTCGAGTCTTCAGCAAACCCGACAAACTTTACGTGTTTTTGTTGACATCAAAGACTACGTATGTCGCTAAATCGGCCTGGGAACACCTTGGGATCTGCTTTGAGACCGGAGATCTGGGAAAAAGACGGGAGGCTCTCCCTTAGAGATACGGTGAGAAACATAGTAAGGGACCAGATGAGGTTGTTCGGGAATCTGGTCTGGATTCCTCATGTTCCTCAAGACTTATAAAGAAGAGGAACTCGGTTTGGACGCCGGACCGTGGTTGGATAGCTAAATATTCTCTCCAGTGCTGGCATTGCAATGGCTAGCCTGGTGGCTCCTGCCCTGCTAAAAGGGCCAGATGCTAATATTACGCGCTAACGTATCGAGACGGAACCGATTTCCATCAATGATAATTCGACCCCGAGCTTTCCATCGAGACCACCCCCGACACTGTACGACTTCCGGTTCCCGAGATACGGACCTTTATTGCCAATTGCGCCCCCTTCCGGTGCTCACAGGAAGTTGGAAGTGGTCCCAAACGAAAGCCCGTGCCCACTAATGGGGTGGGGGGGCGATTGGCCTCGGGAAAAATGACGTACCGTTCTCGAGTTATTTGGTTTTGGTACGAGTTACCAAAACCTCCTTCTTGACTATACCTAACCCTAATCCCTAACCCTACCACTATGTCGCCATCTGGTGGTCAATTAAATGTACTGCAGGCGAATACCACCACCTGCTGGTCATTCCTATGTACTGCAACTCCGACCATGCAATGTCAATGGAGGACGTGTTTTTCGCCTATTACTCCACAACGGAAGCTCGTATCGAGACGGAACCGACTTTCGTCAGGAATAATTCGACCCCGAGCTTCCCATCGAGACCACCCCCGACACTGTACGACTTCCGGTTCCCGAGATACGGACGTTTATTGCCAGTTGCGCCCCCTTCCGGTGCTCACAGGAAGTAGGAAGTGGTCCCAAACGAAAGCCCGTGCCCAAAATGCAGAAACTTACAGAAATGCACCAAAAGCTGTTTGTATTTCTTCAGCGCTGTGTTGAAATTCGCCTTCTCCAACCGTAAAACTCCATCCTCCTCTGGCAGGGATTTAGCCTCCCGGTCCTCGTGGCCGCTAGCCACAAACACGCACAAACAGAAGGCCGTCAAGACCCCCAGCAGCGACAGTCTCGCCATGTCGGTTCAGCCTCGAACAAAGCGGACGTAGAAAGGAGTGTGTAGAAGTAAACGGCGAGATGGGAGTGGCTGATGAGGTGTGTAACAAAGCGTGAATGTCTTTGTTATCACACGACTTGTAGCTTATTAACTTTGCTATCTCAATGCAGCGGCGGTGTTGTCGTTGGATGTTGGTCATATCAACGACATGGCTAATAACAACCAATGCACTTTGGCTAATGCCTAATGCGCCTGCACGGGGTAAAAGTGGAGATCCAAAAGCAGGAAGACTTTGCTAACCTGTTTTTGTACCGTTTTTGCCTTCATTTGCAGAAATGTCTTATTTTGAAATTTGGGACACTATAACCAATCTGTATTTCTGACTTCCTGTTCATTTATTAGCCACTTAAACCAGAAGCAATTTGATATTATGCTAGTTGGATAACGCTAGCTCAACAATGTAGCTTCATCAACAGACTTTATTCGTGTTGAAATCACAAACAACCGATGAGTAAAAGCATATAAATTATATTTATATATTGTATTGATGTAGATATTACATATGTCGGTACAAAAAAAGAAGTTTATTAGCCACCTAAACCAGAAGCAATTTGATATTATGCTAGTTGTATAATGCTAGCTCAACAATGTAGCTTCATCAACAGACATTTAACGTTAAACGACACAATTCACCAACATTTGCATTCATTTCTGTTCAAATTATTACATTTGCCATCAGCAAAAAGGTCCATAAAACACATTCACAGGGGTGACATAGTCCATTGCATGTCTAAATGCAAAGTGTTCGATTCCACAAGCTGCTGCAGGGGATCTGTAATGGGACGGGCGCCACTTTAGCGATAGTGTGTGTGCAGATGCGCGTTGCAGAGCGGACAGTAGTGATCGTAAAGCCAAAGGCTGGGAATCAGGAATGGAATCAGACAAAACCCACAAAATAACCTGAAACAAAGACAACAAATCAAAACGTTTAGACGGCAAAGCACTTGGCTTGGCAGATGCTGAAAAAATGGCCGCCACCTTACCCGCAGAAAGCGATGATTATGCATAAGATGTAGGCCAGTGACGAGGGACTCCGTCTGATTTTGGTGGTGACCACGTGCTGACATCGGGAACAGCGTACACGACCGGGCGTATCCAGCAGCCCCGTGACGGCGATGACTTGGACTTGCTGCGGTTGGGACACCACCACCGTTTGGCTCACGTTGACGTGAGGTCTTGTATTCACTGGAATCCGCACAGACGCAAAATGGCAACCATGGACATGCGAGGACATCGGGGAAAAAACTTGTAAAACCACTATCATGCTAACGTTAGCATATTAGCATTGCTAGCATGCTAACATTAGCAAACTAACATTTTTACTTTTATGTTCAATGCTAGACACTTATAAAAACTTACCACTATCATGCTAACGTTAGCATGTTAGCATTGCTAGCATGCTAACATTAGCAAAGTAACATTTTTACTTTTATTTTTATTTTCATAGCTAGACATTTATAAAAACTTACCACTGTCATGCTAACGTTAGCATATTAGCATTGCTAGCATGCTAACATTAGCAAAGTAACATTTTTACTTTTATGTTCAATGCTAGACACTTAAAAACTTACCACAACATGCTAATGTTAGCATGTTAGCATTGCTAGCATGCTAACATTAGCAAAGTAATATTTTTACTTTTATTTTTAGTTTCACAGCTAGACACTTATAAAAACTTACCACTGTCTTGCTAACGTCAGCAAGTTAGCATTGCTAGCATGCTAACATTAGCGAAGTAACATTTTCACTTTTATTTCATTTTCATCGCTAGACACTTATAAAAACGTACCACTATCATGCTAACGTTAGCATGTTAACATTGCTAGCATGCTAACATTAGCAAAGTAACATTTTTACGTTCATTTTTATTTTCATAGCTAGACACATAAAAACTTACCACTATCATGCTAGGAGTTAGCATGCTAACATTAGTATGTTAATGTCGCCCCTCCACAAATGACATTATGGACTGAGTGGGGTTACGTACCGAAAGTCGGTTGATGGACGATGACATTGGAGGTCGGCGAGGTGGGCAAACTCAAGACAGGAAAAGGATCAGGCTGCACAATGAGCGCTAAACGGGACAGACGCACGTCATGAGGACTCGCCAGGACATCAATGGTAAAGACCATCTGCAAAGTTGCTCTCTTACTGGTCGCTTCATAGGAGGGCGGGGCCACTGAGGGCGGCGCGGCATGAACAGAGCGGCTGGCAGGAACGATGATCGTGGAGGCACTCAAAGTCGGCTGGGTTGTGGCCTCGTCATACGAAGGAGGGTCCATTAGCGGGACATCCAGTCGGACAGGAAGCTGCTAAGGCGGAGAAGGTTTTTAGTTCCGGTTTAAAAACACATGAACTCCACCCTTTCTCGAATGAATATAATGTCATTAACATTTTTGTGCTTTTTACTTTTATTTTTATTTTCATAGCTAGACACATAAAAACTTACCACTATCATGCTAACGTTAGCATGTTAGCATTGCTAGCATTGCATTTGCATCCACAGCATTGTATTGCATTTTTAGACACTTATAAAAACTTACCACTTTCATGCTAACGTTAGCATGTTAGCATTGCTAGCATGCTAACATTAGCAAAGTAAAATTTTTACTTTTATTTTTTTCACAGCTAGACACTTATGAAAACTTACCATTATCATGTTAACGTTAGCATGTTAGCATTGCTAGCATGCTAACATTAGCAAAGTAACATTTTTACTTTTATTTTATTTTCATAGCTAGACACTTGTAAAAACTTACCACTATCATGCTAACGCTAACATGTTAGCATTGCTAGTATGCGAACATTAGCAAAGTTACATTTTTACTTTTATTTTTATTTTCAATGCCAGACACTTCAAAACTTACCACTATTATGCTAACGTTAGCATGTTAGCATTGCTAGCACACTAACATTAGCAAAGTAACAATTTCACTTTTATTTTTATTTTCATAGCTGGAATACGAAGGAGGGTCCGTTAGCGGGACATCCAGTCGGACAGGAAGCTGCTAAGGCAAAGAAGGTTTTTAGTTTCGGTTTAAAAACACATGAACTCCACCCTTTCTTGAATGAATGTCTTGTAATTAACATTTTTTCATTAGCAGCTTCCTTGATTCAGGTAATTGGGACAAAAAAACAACTGGGATGAGAGTCAGCACCTCCGAGTCTTGGGTAGTGACTCAAAGAACAAAATGGCGGTTACAAGCGGGGAAGATCCAGGACAGTTTGGAGACCACTATGTCTCTCAACCGGCCTGGGAACGCATCGGGATCTGCCGGGAGGAGCTGGACAAAGTAGCAGGTTAATGGGAATTCCGGACTTCTCTGTTTAGACTGCTGACCTTGTGACCCGATCTCATACGAGCAGAAGAAGATGAACGGATGGAAGTACGTGACGATTCCGATAAATGCCTGATGGGCCGATCAACTAGATTGGATTTTCACCAATTGGGAAAATGAAACCTGAATATGATTTGCCTAATAATGGTGGACGCTACATACTAAGTCGTTGTTGATATGTTTTCAACTAACTCTATCTAACTCTATCTACCAAAGAAGATCATGAAAAGATCATGCTAGCTTACGGAAGAAGACCGGTGTGTAGCTAAAGCATATAAAGATATGACACTAATATTGGAATTATTTCTAATCCTATCCAATAGAAGAACAAATCCAGACATTCCGAGCTCTCAACGCAAAAGTGGTGGACATTCCTATGGACTTCCAAAAATGTGATACAGAAAAGTCTTACCTTGGACAAAGGAGGAGGCCGAGTGACTGGTAAAGGAAGCAGTTGGTTGTCGGCAATAGCCAACCGTGACGTCACGTCCCAGCCTGTCGGACCTGTTCTCTCACCTCTGGAATTTGGCACCATTGTTTTTCCCACAGGCCACACACACACTTATAAGCATCTATGGTGTTCGTCATCCAAAAGCAACATTCTTGTTTTTGTTTTGGTTCTCCCACACAACCGTAGACTATAAGGTTGGGAAACATCTAAATAGATCTAAGGCAGGTGTGGCACTGACCAATCAGGATTTTACTGGTTAGTTGTTTTTGTTTTTTACTGGTTATAGGATGTGTTCCATCGCTCATTGTGGTTAAAATATGCGAAAAATATAAGAAACTATTAAAGCGAGACGGCACCACGAAAAAGATGGTTTAGTCAGGTAGTTTCTCAGCGAAGATGGGAAGGTTGGCAAGTATGGGTTTGATGGCGCTATCTGCAAGTATGTAAGAAAGTATAATAAACGTAGGCACTTAAGGTATTTAACAGCACATGGATGTTACAAATAAATTCATATATTAGCTTTGTTAGCACTTGGTAATACCAAAACCAAACTTATATTTATTGTTTTGTTTTTTTTACCAATCACTTATGCAGATATACAATTGGATCTATACTCTCAAATGGTAATACCAATGGTATTTTGGTATTGCTCCAGCCATCACTGGCCATGAAGTACTTGTACTTCTTAATGACACATTACTCTAATTAGTTCATGACTAAAGACTCCATCGGCTCATTTTAAAAGAACTTTATGGAAGAAAATGTGGAAAGTGGTTCTTCTCAATTATTGTCTGTCATGCCCGCCCCCTGGCCCCCCAGGTTGAAATACTAGAGAAACTTTTAATATTTATTCATTCATCTGTACTGTACAAGCGTGCCCTTTCTGATGTTAGCAAACAGCATGATTTTAGTTTTATTTAGGTTCAAAGACAATCTATTATCATCACATTTTTTTAGTTTTCGTCTGTACTCCCTCCGGAACAAAAAGCAGTGGTATCATCCGCAAATAATATCAGCTTTAAGTATTTTGTGACTTTGGAGATATCATTGATGTACAAGTTGAACAGTTTTGGTCCCATTATTGACCCCTGGGGAACTCCGCACGTAATATATGAACTAGTAATATATAATATAAAGTAGAGTTATTGGGGGCATACTGTGGCATTCAACCCTTTACCGGGCAAGACCGAAGGACTCGGACTCGGTGATGATTCTCATCCCAGCCGCTGCACACTCGGGTGGATGTGAACCGATCCAGTGAGAGCTGAAGATCATGGTCCGACAAAGCCAGCTGGATCACATCACCTGCAAAAACCCACAGAGACCCAATCCTCCAGCCATTAAACCGGATCCCCTCAACAAGTTCTGTCCGTCAACAGAATCAGGGACAAAGGGCAGCCCTGGCAGAGTCCAACCCGAACTGGGGAGTCGGACTTATTGCTGGCAAAGTGGTCCAAAGTCTGATACTGGTCATAAAGGGAGAGAACTAGTAATAATTATTATTACTTCTATTATTATTACTATTATTACTTCTTAATGAAGTAGCTGAAGTTGAAGTTCAAACGTTTCATAAGTTTCAATATCTCTTGTAACTTGTAAGAATGTGGTACACAAAGCGGAAGTAACCAATGGCAATGTTCTTCCTGCAGCAGCTGAGGAACCTGTCGTATTTGTGGGAATATTAAAACGGAAAATGTTGAAATGACTAAATCTTTTCAAATTAAAAGACAAATTAAAAAAATTACAAGAAGAAAAACAAACAAAAACTGTTAATTTATTTGTCATATTCCAGGTAGTGACACATTTCAAGGTTTTTTTTGTGTTGCTGGGATGAAAAAAACCCAAAACCCAAACCAAAGAAAAGAAAAGGTCATCACAGCTCAGTTTTCTTGGACTTGCTGTTGTTGGCGTTCTCCTCCACTTCCTGTGGGAGCACGACACATTAGGGTTGGTTTGTAATGGAGGAAAGGGAAACGACCATGATACACACCATTCCAGCGTTGCCATCCTTGTTGTCTCCATCATCGTCGTCATCATCATCATCATCGCCGTTATCATCGTCTTCCTCTGGCAAAACTCCACCGTTGTCCAAAAACTTGGACAATGTCTCCAGGTCACGGTTTCCCCCGTAGTCCACCACCTGCAGGACAGGAAGAGAACAGGACGTGTATTACGGGGTGGCGGGGTTACGATACGAGCGCCATAGTTACCCCCCGAATAAATATTGATTAAAAAATCTGAATTTAAAAATTACAAAAAAGTATTTTTGGACCAAGAATGAGATAATTTTCAGGGAGGCAAAGCTGAATGATGAATATGCTAGGATGCCACTGATCCACTGATCCCCTGATCTACTCATCCACTTATCCCCTGATCCACTGATCCCATGATCCACTGAACCACTGATCCACAGATCCACTGATCCACTGATCCCCTGATCTACAGATCCACTGTTCCCCTGATCCACTGATCCCCTGATCCCCTGAACCACTGATCTACTGATCCTCTGATCCACTGATATACAGATCCCCTGATCCACTGATATACAGATCCCCTGATCCACTGTTCCCCTGATCCACTGATCCCCTGATCCACTGAACCACTGAACCACTGATCCCCTGATCCACTGATATACAGATCCCCTGATCCACTGTTCCCCTGATCCACTGATACACTGAACCACTGATCCACAGATCCACTGATCCACTGATCCCCTGATCTACAGATCCACTGTTCCCCTGATCCACTGATCCCCTGAACCACTGATCTACTGATCCTCTGATCCACTGATATACAGATCCCCTGATCCACTGATATACAGATCCCCTGATCCACTGTTCCCCTGATCCACTGATCCCCTGATCCACTGAACCACTGATCCCCTGATCCACTGATATACAGATCCCCTGATCCACTGTTCCCCTGATCCACTGATACACTGAACCACTGATACACTGACCTACTGATCCCCTGATCTTACTGATCCCATTGTCTGTGTGTTCTTACGTCTTTGCCGCCGGCCGGGAAGTATTTGAGCGTGGGGAATCCATTGATGGCAACCGATTCCACTTCGTTGGCGGTGGCATCCATCTTGGCGATGATGATGTCGTCGCGGTCGGCGTACTTCTCCGCCAGCTGTTCCCAGATGGGGGCCAGCTGCTTGCAGTGTCCGCACCACGGAGCATCTGTAGGAAGACACGCCCATCGTCGTCATCAGTTCATTCGTTCCTTTTTTTGTTCGCTGAATTTTATGGTTTAAATAACAAACTGGCTCGGTCGTGCTAATGCTGATGCTAATGCTAATAGACTCTAATGTCTACTTCCTTCTGTCATTGCTAGCGCCACACCAGGATAGTGTGGAGGATGGACTAAGTCACTTACAAAACTCCACAAAGACGTTCTTGGTTGGGTCCAGAGCGACTGACTCGAAATTCTTCCCCACCAGGACTTTAACGGGTTCCTCGTTCCAGTCATCAGGGACGTCTTGACTGCGGTAGTAAGGCTGCGTTACAAAACAAGACGGGTTACAAATGACGCCATGTCACATGACACGAGTAAGCGTGTGTGCGTCACCTTGGCCGTGCCATCCAGGACGTCCTGACACAAGCGTGGCAGCGAGCTCACGAGATCCTCCGCGTCGACGGTGAACTTCTTCCCCGCGTCCATGTTCATCAGGCGGGCCGTGGGGGCTTGGGCCGCCGACACGCCGAAATAGTCCAGCACAAACGACAGCGGGAGCGTGACGTCGATGGTGATGAACAGCATCTGGGGAAAAGGCCACATGGTGTCACGTCTTAGGTGGGATCTCAAAGAGTCTTCAGTCAACCCAAGAACATCGAAAACATGAAATAATGTTTGATTTCTTAGAGGTTTCCTCCACTTGGCCCCAGCTTTGAGGGGGTCAAGGGTAGGATTAGGATTCAGACTTGGTCTTCTGTGCCTAGACCTTCTGTTCATAAAAGTCGTGAACGGACTAGGTGACAAAGGGCAGTCCAACCCCCCCCCCACTGGAAACATGTCCGCCCGATTGCTGGCAATGTTGAACAAGCTCTGACGCCGGTCATCCAAGGAGCCAACCCCCTGAATTAGATGGTCCGGTACCCCAGAAATTCTTCGTTTTTAGAAGTATTCAAGACAATTGGTACACATGAAATATATTTGGAAACTTGGTGGCACGGCGGTCGAGTGGTTAGCGCGCAGACCTCACAGCTAGGAGACCAGGGTTCAATTCCACCCTCGGCCATCTCTGTGTGGAGTTTGCATGTTCTCCCCGTGCATGCATGGGTTTTCTCCGGGTACTCTGGTTTCCTCCCACATTCCAAAAACATGCTAGGTTAATTGGCCACTCCAAATTGTCCATAGGTATGAATGTGAGTGTGAATGGTTGTTTGTCTATATGTGCCCTGTGATTGGCTGGCCACCAGTCCAGGGTGAATGAATGAACTTGGTAAACCATTCCGAGTCTCCGGCGAACCTCACATTCATGGTTCCATAAACCTTGAACCTTCTCTGCTTTTCCAAACATGTCCATCTTCATCCTCGTTTCTTCTGACCCCGACTGGTTTGAACGGTGCTAAGATCTGACAAAGCGACTTGGAGTACTTACCTTGCCCTTAAAGGTCTTGGCGATGGTCCTGACTTGGTCTACCAGGTCTTTGTGGCTGTCCACGGTGGAGTTGATGAAGAGCAAACAGTGAAAGCGAATGCTGGATGAGAAGATGTTCTCTCCTGTCTGAGCGGACATGAGTTAGAACGATGGCGTTAGAACGATGGCGTTAGAACCATGGCGTTCATGTTTGTGTTTGCGTTCACCTCCTCGGTGAAGGGGATGATGAGCTCCAAGCTGTTCTCTTTGATGAAGCTGCTCAGGTTGCTCTTGTCCAACTTTCCGTCCTCCGACAGCACGAAGTCCGCTCTGCCGTCATCAAACTAGCCGACGCAAACACGGAAAGGTTTCATGGCGGACAACAACTCCAGAGGAAAACCAGCAACGTGGAGCACCCCCCCAACCTTCTTGAAGAGCACCACTGTGTCGGACTTCAACTCATACTTCTGGAAAACCTCCGGAGATGTCGTGACGGCGAACTCGGTGTTGAGCATCTCCATGGCAACCTCGGAGAACTCCTTGGCATTCTGGCTATCCAGCGACTGAACGGGAATGGGAGAGCATTAAGGAAGCTCGTTAGATCAGTAGCGGTCATGGTCGGGACATGCGGTTCCATGCGGAACGTACCTGGAAGAATCCCACCACCGACACGTTATGGAAATCGATGAAGTGGGCGGCAGACTTGGCTGAGTCCAGCATGGCAGGACCCGGGCCTGTTCGACGCTTCAACCACTGGATTATTCCCGAGACCGTCCTCTTACCTGGACACAAATGACGCTAACGTAACTCATAGAGTCAAAACTAGTCAAAACTAGCCAAAACTAGCCAAAACTAAAAACCTTCCATGACTCAAATGGAAGAACATGCTAGCTACTTATCAATAGCTAGCTTGTAGCTTCAATTCTTTAAAGGTCAGTATTACGGTATTTGTCACCAGATGCTTTAAATAAGCTTCTATGCTGTTTTGCGTGTAGCTTTACTTTAAGATGTGTAGCAAAGCCTGCAGTACCTCACCGTATACATTATTTTTGGAGTCACACAAAACGTCCACGTTTGAAGACGTCACGTGAAAAACCTCAACCTACCTCAATCGTATTTGGTTCTATGAGCTTCGAAGATCTGAAATGTTGCTAGCTTGTTTGGAACCGCTAGCATCAAACACGGCTGAGGTTGTACAATTTGGAATTCAGTCCAAATTTGCGTAAATATACACCTCTTGTGTATACCATAAATACATATCTCCATCAAAAATAAAGACGTTAGCAATAATAGCATAGCATAGCTATTCGCTGAGGAAAAACAAAACAATATCAAACGTATAGCATCTGGATGTATAGGATGAATACAGATCTCCATCACAGGAATAAAGTCAAATGTTAGCAATGCTAGCGTAGCTGTGGGAGCTAAAGTGCTAACACTTTAACAGCAACTTAAAGCTAGGTTAGCCTATTTGCTGTTACGTCCACGGTTGAAGACGTCACGTAAAAAACCTCAACCTACTTCACCGGTTTTCGGTTTTACGAGCTTCGGAGAATGTTGCTAGCTTGTTTGGAACTACTAGCACGGCTGATGTTGTACAAGTTGGAATTTGCATAAATATACGCCTCTCGTGTATATCATAAATACATATCTCCATCAAAAACAAAGGCAGACGTTAGCAACAATAGCATAGCGTAGCTATTCGCTGAAAAAAACAAAACAATATCAAACGTATAGCATCTGTATGTATAGCATGAATACAGATAACGTCAAATGTTAGCAATGCTAGCGTAGCTGTGGGAGCTAAAGTGCTAACATTTTAACAGCAACAGCAATGCTAGGTTAGCCTATTTTGTGAAGAAACGATGATAGTTCCCATGTCTGTAGATGACTGATGGTCAGTTGACATAGCTTTACTTTAAGATGTGTAGCGAAGCCTGCCATGGTGGGTGTGTTATGTTAGGCAACTCCTAGCGGCAATTCAGACAGTGAATGTCGTAAAGTTGTATAGGCCCCTATAAAACGTAACGTTCATTAAATAAAGTTTTGGATCGTCATCTAAGGCCGATGGTGCGCACTTCAAACAGACGTTGTTGATCCAGTAGATTAGCTCCAGGCTAACAAAGGGCAAACAAACACGCCACCGGGCGTTGGCTAAACGGGCGTTTTTCCCAGTTTTACCCGTGAAGTCTACGGGCTGCTGGCGGTCGCCGTTGAGGAAAAGCTTCAGGACGGGAAAACTGCCGACGCCAAACTCTTGGGCCAACTCCTTCTCCTCGATGGCGTCCACTTTGGCCAAGCGTATGTCCGCTTCGTCCAGCTTCAGCTTTTTTGCAGCTTGAGCGTAGACGGGCGCCAGCTTCTTGCAGTGGCCGCACCACGGAGCATCTACACACACACACACATGCACACGCACACACAGGTCAGGTGAACTCGGCCTCATTCCAACACGTTTTTAGGTTTCGGCGAGCAAGTTGCTGATAAACTTTGCCGTTTGTGACGTGGGAGAGTTGAAGCCGGCAACATCTGGCGTGGATGTCACATGATGACCTCCATTACCATTTAGATAACAAATAAATTTTCATTTATTGATGTTTTCTTTTATTATTCATGTTACTTTTATTTGACTGTTTTTGTTATTTCTCATGTCAATCATTTCCTATGATTAATTCTCTAAAAAATATGCACCAGAATGTTTTATTTGTATATTTTATTTGACTTAAACATTTTCTAAGATTTTAAAGAATATTTAAAGAATATCTCATATCATTGACAGCTTGGGGAGCATTTTTATGTATTTTTTGATGTATTTTATGTATATTATAATATATTTTTAGCCCTTAACACACTTTTACATTACTTTCATTTACAATCTGTATTTTTATTTCAGTTTTAGGTTGAATTCAATTCAATTTTTACGGAATTCAGTTTAATTTCATGTGATCTAGTTAATTATTTCTAATTAATTCTATATATATTTTTTATTATTTTCTATTATTTTTAAAAATGTAAAAACTCTACTCACAGAATTCCACCAGTAAAAACTTGGTTTGGTTGAGCGCGTTGGCGAAGTTGTTGGCGTGTAGAACCATCACGTCTTTCTCCTCCTTGATCTCCGTCGTCTTCTCCTCCTTGGCTTCATCCGCGTCCTGGGGCTCGTCCTCTCCGGCCCCCTCCGGGGTGGCCCTGCCGCCGTAGGCCCACAGCAGCAGCATCACGCCCATCGTGCTCGCCAACCACCACGTCTTCATGTCTGCTGTCAGCTGCTTCCTGCGCTCGGGCGAGGACGACTGCGAAGGGTGCGGACGTCTCGCACTTTTTGTGTGCCAACAAAGACTCACAACAACGAGACAACAACGTGTGTCAGAATCCTACTGGTACTTACCTGTGGGCCAATCACACGCTGAGCCTGCAGGGCGTTTTTTATCCGGTGTGCGCCAATGAAAAGACGCCCTGTCAGCTTCCACATCAGGAAAACAGGATGGTTGAGGTGGCGGGACTCAGGAATTCATTACACGTACGCCTAATTAACTTCTTACTCCGCCCTTTTCTTTTATTTCATCGTTGATGTCGTTACTCCGACTTGGCCTGCAGCCTTTTTACACTCGGGACTTTCCTAAAATCGCTTTTTCTTTCGCGGGAAAAAAAGGAAAAAGTGACAAGAGATACATTTTATCCTAAACTAGCTTGACCCATTTGTTGCTTCCGTGATAAAGTAAACACCCGCAACCTTTTTCCCACGTTGCTGTGGCTAACAGTCAATCTTCTTACGGGACGAGTCACCTTGAATATACTTTGGAGTATATTCAAGTGTGTATTCTATTGTATAGCAGTACAGAGAGCGTATACAGTGGGTTATTGTACGTAATAACTAGCAAAACAGCACCAGACCGTCACACTACCACCACCATATTTTACTCATGCCAAAATGTACTGGGACACACACCTCCCAAAAAAGGGTATTTTTCCAAAAGTCTCGGGGATCATTAAAGTGATTTTAACTGAGGCAAGTGTTGTTGTGGGGTCTTTCGTGACCCCCATGTCGTCACTTTTGGTTGGCCCGGCCGGTTCCATGTTTTTGCCATTTGTAGATAATGTCTCTCACTGTGGTTGGCTGGAGTCCCAAAGTTTTGGAATGTTTTTTTATTCACACAAGGCCATGTAGCTTTGGATTTTTTTTTCTCTTAATAATTTAAATAAAAATTATAATTAAAAATCAGCATTTTGTATTCAGCTGTCTTGCATTGACTAATGATTATTATCCAGCATACAGAAGATATGATATATAGTACATATACATATATGTTCTGTTTATGTTTGATTATTTGTCATATTAAACTAAGTGTGACTTATTTTTAAAATACATGTTATAAAATTAAAATATTAAAAAAAAAATTTAAATCAAATTTAAAAATGAAATAAAAAATTCTCCCATCAAAAAAAAAAATTGCAATATTTTTCTGCTTGCCATAAGTGACTCTAACATGCGTACATCTCCATTCCCAGGATGGATGGTGCGTTCAATGGTCCATATTAGACTCGTGCGTCAGAGTGTGGGTGAGTTCGGGGTCCCAGTGGGCCAACAGGTCGCTAAAGTCTGGGGGCGAGTGGTCCAAGGTGTGTGTAAGCAGGCTGTACTGCAGGTGGGTGTGCTCGCCCCCCGGGGGGGCCGGCTGGGTCCAGAAGCTGAGCGGCAGCCGTCTCTTGTTCATGGGGGGGCCCTGACTGGGACCCTTGCGGTCAAAGAGCTCTGCCAAGGGTCCCAGACCGGACCCCCGCTGGTCCGGGTGAGACCCAGGTGGGGTGTCTTCCCGCTCTTCCGGACCTCCGGACCCGGCGAGTCTCAGCAGGTCGTCGTAGTAACGCAGACGGCCGCCGGCGGTGATGGACACGCTGTCGTCGTAGATGTCGCATGTCTCCTGGTCGCCGTGACGACGGCCGAAGTATCTCTGGACGTCTCGACTGATGAGGTCGGCGAACTTCAGCAGCTGCTTGGTGACGTCCAAAACGTTCTGGGGAACTTCATCCAAACATTCCTCCTCTTCTTCCTCCACCTCTTCATCTTCTTCGTTGTCCGTCTCCTCCGGCCTCCCAACCTCCTGCTCCTCCTCCTGGGATGGAGAACGCTGCAAGATGATGGGCAGGCACTCCAGAGACGGCGTCTGGACCAGGAAGCTCCTCATGATGCCTGTCGCCATGACGCTTGCTTGGAAGTCAAGCAGAAGGCCAACCAGGGAGTCCTGCTGAGCTTCTGGAGAGCTTTTGGTGGACTTCCGGTGAGCTTGTGGCCAACTTCTGGTGGACTTCTGGCGAGCTCCTGGCAAAGCTTTCATGTGCTTCAGGCGAGCTTCACCGGTGCTTCTGGTGAGTTTCTCGTCAACTTCTGAAGAGCTTTTGGTGGACTTGTGGCGACCTTTTCCTGCACTTCTGGTCAACTTCTGGTGGACGTTTGACAAGCTTCTTCAGGTGGACTTCTGGCAAGCTCCTGGCAAACCTTTCAAGTGCTTCTGGTGAGTTTCTAGTCAGCTTCTGGTGGACTTCTGCTGAGAATGTGTGGTGAACCCCTCACAAACATCCCCTGTCCTTCTAGAGAGCTGCTCGTCAGCTTCTGGAGAGCTTCTGGTGGACTTTAGCCACGCTTCTCCTCCTTCTGAGTGAGCTTCTGACGAGGTTCTGGTGGACTTCTGCGCTTCTGCTGAGGCAAGCATCGGGCGTGCGGTGTTTATATGCACCCCGGCCTGCGTGCACGTCGCAGGAAGTCCAAATATTTGCGTTGGTCAAACACTCTTGGTTTGCTTTATCGCCAAGCAACCCAGGAGGGGGTCCACAGCTAATGGACCTTCTGCCAGGAGATGATGGAGAGTTGTCACACACACACAGCTGATGTGGGTAGTTAAAGGATAAAAGAGGAGAAAATCTGATTTCACGCCGTTTTGACTTCTAAAGAACATCGACTTCTAAATAAAGAAAGCCAATAAAGTCACTCAGGAGATCCTACTAGCGTTAGGATGAAAAATCTCGTTTCCTACACCCAAAAACGCCTCACTTTTTAACTTGAATCATCATGTAAAAAAGTGGAATTATTATTATTGTATTATATTATAACAATACAATCAGGTGATGTTTGCTAAATACATGTTTGCTAAGTATAGATATCACTATATTGACAGTTACTATGGTAACCATTGTGTTATTGGATGGTCATATCACCTCCTACTTAGGTATGTGACAAAAAATAAAAAATGTAAAAAATTAAAAAATATAAAAATTTATAAAAATAAATAGATGTGACAAAAATACAAAATATAAAAAATTAATAAAAATATAAAAATTAATAAAATAAATAAAAACCAAAAACTTATTGAAAATTAAATAATTTTGAAACTATATTAGGAAAGCAGGAAGTGAACAAATGTAACAGTTAGTGATTGTAAAAGTACCAGATGGAGGGGTAGGATTTAATAAGCTTTGCTTCTTCCTACTCCTTTTGGACATGTGGAACTGGGACCTGATTATGGGATGCACTCAATTGTAATCTGATGCATGCACAAATGATATAAAACCATTACCATTATTATTATTATTATTTTTAAACAAGATAATTGACTACTATTCAGTTTTATTCAACACAAAATGTGTTTGTAAAATCCATGGCAGGTCCTTATATTGTGCTCAGACTGTGTTCTAGTTTATTTGTAGCACATTAGTGTGCGCATGCGCATGTGTGTGCGTTATCTCCACCTTCCACCATGGCCTGCCCGTCATCAGTATCCAGGCTTCTGTGTTGATTTAAGGGCGAAAGATCAATAGCGGCAATATGTCAGCACTCCACTGTCTGATCATAAATTACACGCACTTTTAGGCACACAAGCACTACGTTTACACACACACACACGCCATGTTTTCCATCACTTTAGAAGGACTTTATGTACCAACATAATGTTTGGGCGCTAGCAGCTATAGCTAGCACTGCACACAAATGGGTGGACTTTCTCTGTTGTCTGTGCTATTAGTTTTCCAACATACACCACACGGTGGGGCTGTTATCAAGCCCATAATGACCAAGCCAGCACTTACATACATATGTGTCAAGTTGAAACAATGTAGCAAGACTGGTTGAGAAAAAACATGGCCGCCACCGAGCCAAACGTCTTTGCTAGGACACATAACTTCCCTAAACTAATTGTCCACAAGTCTTTGAGCAGTTGCGTTGTAATGGTAAAACTTTTGCGGCTGTGTATTGCATGTATGATAGTGTGTGGGTCTAGCATTCAGCATTTAGACCCACAACCCATCAGGGATGCCGTAAATGGCGTTTAGTCAAAAAGAAATACATAACTCACCTGCAACCTGTATGATGTCCAGCAGAGGTACAAACGTACGATTCGTTTTCTACCGCTTATCCTCACCAGGGGGGATGCTGGAGCCTATCCCACCTGTCCCGGGTCCACCCTGGACTGGTCGCCAGCCAATCACACTCACATACAATTTGGAGTGGCCAATTAAGCTAGTAGAGATGGGATTTTTGACTCTTTGAGGGGAGCCGGATCTTAGTGAGCCGTTTCTTTCAAAGAGCCGTTCAAAAGACTGGCTCATCTTTATATTGATTAAGTTTTAAGTCACCGTGCACCACGTGGTGTGATGCTATTTGCAAATCTAATAAGGGGAGGATGGGACAGGGGAGGGGGGGGGGGGGGAGGACGGTTCCCAGCTGAGACTCGGTTACCATTGTTCATGTTAATGTGCCGTTCAAAAGAACCGGTTCATTCGTGAACGTCAAAACATTAGAAGCTAGCATGTTTTTGGAATGTGGGGGGAAACCAGAGTACCTGGAGAAAAACCCACTGGGACAACACACAGAGAAGGCAGAGGGTGGAATCGAACTCGGTTCTCTGTGAGGCCTACATGCCAACCACTCCTCCACTGTGCAGCCACTTGTCCAAACTAAATAGAAGGAAGGAAGCAGAATGAAGCACGGTGGTTATTTGTTATTTCTGTCCGCATAATTATTGCTCCTTTAATATTTATAACTGTAATTATAATTCAAATGTAATGATGACATTTGATGAAAAAACAGGAGAATGTTCAAGTACAAAACCTGTTTTTAATTTTCTATGATCAAAACTGCAAAACATCTAGAAAAATATACAACAAATGTTCACAACATTTAACGTTTGAAAATGGCAACATAAAAGAAAAGGAATATTCACATTTTCCCCATTATTGATAAAAGAACATTCGTGTGGAGTTCTGGTATATATCGTCGATTTATATGTTTGCAATAATCGGGCGTGGCCAAGGTCGTTCAAACGTCGCCGCAGTAGCCCGAGTCGTTGGAGAGCTGCGAGTTGGAGCTGCGGTTGGAGGAGGAGTTCCAAATGTCCAGGTTCATGTGCGGCCCGAACGGGTTGAAGCTGGAGTACTGGATGGCGCCGCACGTCGCCTCCCCCTCGCGGCCCAGAGGGGAGCGGGGGGGCGTGACGGCGGACACAGGCGACATGGGGGCCGAGCGCTCATGCTGGAAGTGGCCCGGGTGGTAGGGGGCGCTCTGCGGCGTCCAGATGGAGCCAAAGAGGCTGGACATGGGCGAGAGGCTGCGGGTGCCTGAGAAGTACGGCTGGGAGAGAAAATGGCGGAATTATTTCCTCACCGGCGAAACATTTCACTTCACCTATCCCGTATCGTGAGCGCCACCTTGGTGCCGACGCAGGCTGCCGAGTCCCAGGCGGAGGGCGACTCTTGAGGATGCTGCTCGCTCCAGCTGGGCTGGCTGGCGGGGACGGTCTGGACCTCCTGGTGGGGAAACCCCGCCGGGAAAGCTGTGTTTCCTGCGGGACCGTCACAGCACCGACATGCTCAATTCCAACGCCGCTTTAAGTGAGGAAGGTGGAAGAAAAGCGAGGTCCTACCGATGTAGCTGCCTTCCTCGCAGTAGGCGTAAGGACCGGGGCAGGGACTGTTGGCGCTTCTCCACACCAACCTGCAGCAATCAGGCACATCATACAAAAGGCTTCGCTACACATCTTCAAATTTTTTTTTTTTTTTTTTTATAAAAAAAATAAAAATAATAATAAAATTAAATAAAAAATATTAAAATGAATACAAAAATAATTTCAATATTTTGTTTTAAATCTTCAAATGTTTGATCCGCCAGTTGGCTAACCTAGCGTGATGCTGCTGCTAAAATGCAATGTTAGCATCGCATCGCTATGCTAATGCTCCTTTATGCTACCATGCTGGACGTCATATTATATTAGTATACATGATATTATTATATATGACAAGCAAACAGTGTAGCTACGG